>NC_140338.1:5590433-6137359 GCF_963514085.1 Chelon labrosus | reverse complement strand
TATTTTGTTACAAAAGGGGTTGGTGGTTCATTCAGAAAACAGCAGCTTCCGATTGTTTCTTTGTCAGGACAATGGGTGGGCTGAGGGGTAAAGGGAAAAGGTTTATATTTCAAGCTTGTTATGCAAATAAGTGATTTTTTGGATACCTCTGGCACAAGTCTTCTTTGATTTATTCGTGTGTTGTGGAGAAGCTTCAGCGTTCAAGACGCTAGCGCCAACTACTGTTATAACTAAATCGCACAATACAGTCATGGGCAAGTTCCATGTGTGGTCCATATTACAGTATATGTTTAGAATTTTCTGCAGGCCAGTTAAAAATGGGCCACAGGCTGACACCCCTTGATGTATGAGAACCTACAGTATAATGATGAAAGACCCTCTGTGGAGCCAGTGTTTGGTTTCTGAGTTCTGGGCTTCCTAAGTTAATGAAGTCGATCAAGATTCAAAGGCTAATCTTACAAACAATCCTTTAATATTAGGATGTATTCTCTCACCATATACTGTTGACAACATTATTGTTCAGTATCACAATTAAAAGCATTACTCAGTCAGTGAAACTCGTGACAAACGGACCCGACAGACACTTGGTCCGACCGTCACTCATTCGGCGATGCAGCCTTCCATTTAGCAGCCAAACACAGCTTCTAGTCTCGCGGTGTCCTAACCGTCTGACTGCTGCCGACCTCTTTCTGCCTGTCAACCCCTCCACCCCCCCAAAACACTCTGACCTCTCAGGTCACAGCTCCCTGACTGGTGCATCCATCAAGACGCAGGTGAATGCCAACGAGTCCCAGCGTGTCTCCTCTCACATCAGCTATGAGGCGATGTGTGAACACCAGCAGAGACTTTCTCTAACAAGTGGCATTAATGTATGTATAACACCCACTGCATTACTGCTTAAATCTGAAACGTGACATTGTTTTTCATTTAGCTCATTCAACAAAAAATTGCTTGCATGAATTTGAAAGTCAACAAGACATGGAAATAGAACATTAGTCCAAAGGGATGTCATCAGACAAGACATTTGTAGTAGTGAAAGCTCAGCAGAGGTACGTGTTATTACCTTGCGTGCAATAAATATACATCACACAGCTGTAGAAACGGCCCCGGCGGAAACACTGAGGAGCAAATGTGCTGAGCTAAATGAAGTGTGAGTGTTTCTCCTGGATCATTACACAGTAAAAGGATCAGTACACATCAATGAAATGTGTGTATGTTATTTGAAAATCTGATTGCTGCATCGGGTACGTTGGTGGGCAGTGCAAGATTTTTAGACAAAACATTACCGTAAACACTGTGCACACAAATAAATTAAATAAGCACTGTGGCATTGTAAGGAATGGGAACCACCCAAAGATGTTTCAACAGATTTGCTCTGATTTTGAGATAAAACCACTAAAAGAAGGAAGCGTTTCCAGTTAACAGATGCAGATCATGAGATTTGGCTACGGGAACGCGTCGTTAAATTGTAAACTGTCTCGGTGAGTCACCACACCAGCACTGGACATGAATACAATCAGCTGGCGTCACGCTGAGATCCGTTATTCTGGAAGGAGAGGTGGGCAGAGGTGTTACTGCAGCCTGTGAATCCGAATTACTGATGGACACACAGCGATGGCAGATACTGAGGTAAGGCGCCTCTTTTTTTTTTATCGAAATACAAAAACACAGGCGTCGGGGCTGCTGTCCGCATCAGTGCTCCCCTGAACCCCTGCAGTGGAAGTATTTACTTTGGGTTTCACCCGAGGGTGCAGCAACACACTGACTCACTCCTGCTTTCATCCCAACTACTGCATAAAAACCCAGAACACAGGATGTTGTTTACTTGGCTGAACCCGATACACCCATGACAACCACATTTGATTTACGTCACACTCTTAGTGGGACGACCTGCCTGGATCACAGAGAGGGGATGTAAACAAAGGAGAACTCAGTGGGGCCAGTCACTGGGCAGTAAACGTATAAAGATAAGACTATATTTAAATCAAATACAGCTGTGGACGTGTTCCAAGCTTCTGTTTTAATAAGAGTAGCAAGAGCACAGGACATAACCTACATGTAAAAATGATAGTGGGGTAAAAGGTCAACTGAATGACCAAAAATATATAAAGTAGAAGGAAAAGCAGTCCTTTTGCAGAATTATTTTTGCTCATATATTATTGTGTACATAGCTAACAGAGGCTGTTTGAGGTGGATCAATCAAATTAGGCACCAAAACTACTCGGTTAGGTTTGGAAAAATATCATGAAAGAAAAGAAACCATGGGTAGTGCTCCACTGAAGGTTTTCTATCACATTCAACCACAATGCTTGGATAGTTGTCACTGACTGACAAGTGTTGAAGACCGTGAATATAGTCAATCAGCGTCAAGCCATGCTTTGCGAGTAAGGTTAGGGGCACCGACTAGCCCCTTTGGACGATTTTAATATGGCTGCAAAATGCCCAGATCGTTCTGATGGAAACTCAAATTATTTTCATTTCCAAACTGCAGACATTACTATACAATCATAATGTTAGGTAACCTGTTCTTTATGGGGTTGTTTTCTATTGATGTGTAGAAGGCATTGCTGTGAACAGTAACGGATCAGGAACGTCTGAATTGGCCAAGTCAAGAACATGCCGGATTCACTTCTCCTGTCAGGGGTTTTAATGTTGTGGCTGATTGATGTATTTTTTTAATTAATGTTAAGGTAGTTTCCTTTACATCCAAATGAGGTGAACTGATAAATGGCAGAGGTTACTGCAGGTAGATAGCAAAAAGAATGAACTGTTCAATGCAATGTTATCCTGCTGCTAAATGACCCATCCAACAGGTCCTTGCTGGACTGTCTCTGGACTATGCAATTAGCCAAGCCAATTGGCATCAGTGGATGTTATGCTTAATGCTGCCAATAGGAATAGTTTAACCTTGGTCTTGTCTGCTGTCTGGTCTACAAAAGAGAAAACTGAAGGATATTTCATGACTATGTATTTACGCTTCCTGAATCTTACTTATGTCTGATGAGAGGGGGAAGTAAAGTATATATTTGACAACAGTTGTTTTGTTGAAGATCCTGGTTACACAGCCTAGAGGTTCTGCATTTGTTGGGATATTTGCAGACAAAATTGTAGAAACTGTAAAGATTTCTCTGGAAAAACCTTGCCTTTTTACATGTAAGCATAAGGCAAGCTCCCCCACGGGGGGTTTAGTCCTCTCATATTAGATGCCACTAGGGTGTATAAGGGAGAGGCTGTGCGATTGTGGCGAGTTGCTTCATTGGGAATGACTGGTGACTGTACTTAGTACTGGGAAAAGGAAGCTTTTAGGGTTCACCACACATTGTGTTGGGGTCATTGAAAGGCAGCTTTAGCACATAGCCATCTACTGCCTCTCTCCACATAACCTGAAAACAGATCTCCCACATTACAAATAGACCCACTATCATTATAGTGGGGAAAGAGAATAGGAAAATGGACCCCCAGGGCACAGGTGGGTTGAAGCAGTCCTATTAAGTAGCAAGACAGCGTCTCTTTGTGGTTGTCTTGTCACATTTTCTCGTAGTCTTTATGCAGCAGCTTCTCTTTGTGGTCACTTTACATCTCTTTGTGGTCGTTTCATGTCTCATTTGCTGTGGTTTCGTGTCATTTTGCTTTTCTTTGTTGTCAGTTTGTGTCACTTTGCAGTTGGTTTGCTTCTGTTGTGGCAGTGGCATGTCTCCTTATAGTCATTTCGAATATCTGATATTGTGTGTCTTCGCAGTCATTTTGTCCCTCTCTGAAGTTATTTAGCATTTTTGTGCAGTCGTTTGTGTGTCGTTCGTGTTGTGCTCACTTAATTGACTTTTCAACAACGAATGTTAACAGTCATCTTCAAACAAAGGCTCTGGCCCAGGGCCCCCTCTTCTACAACAATCAGCGATGACAGCTCTCTTCAACTCAACCACTACTACAACCCACGAAGCTGTGTCATTAACTCCGTGACCGTTATCCTTCCCACTGGTGGTTCAGACCAGTTCCAACACATCTGTGGCTTCACGGACAAGAAAATGCATAAAGCTGCTTCAAGCGTCATCAGTCATGTGAAAGAGGAGTTTAGACATCACTACCGCCAAATATTGAACCAAACCTCAGACCTATGATGGCCATCCCAAATCGATAAACATACAGTCATGGGAAGACAACGGTACATCCCCTTGAGCTGTTTAATAAGTAACTGGAACTTCTTTGTTCTTCAACATGCAGTACTTGATCGAGGAAATACTTGATTCTCTTTGACAACATTTAAACGGGATGTACTCAAAGGTATGACAAATGTAACTGACATTTTGGAGTCATTTCCATAATGCCATAATTTAGATATATGAAGAAACATATCAGTCACACAGAGAAAATAACTATACTCATATCCATTTATCATGCTATCATCATCAGCCAGTGATTATAGCTGCTTTAAGGAGTTAAAGGAAGAACTTGTCTTATTTAAATCTCTGGTATCTAGAATCTGCTGTTGTCTTTGTTTGCATGTGTGTGGTGTCATATATATTTAATTGTAAGACTGTCCTTGCCTCCAGATAATTCGCCCTAAGATAAGAGTGTCTGCAAACTCATGTACAAAACTTCATATCAGGATGTGCAGATATCTTTTCGCATCAACGTGCTGCATATACAGTCAGAAAGAGATCGGACAATTTTGACCGGCATGGAAAAAATAGTGCCAGACAAAAAGCCTTTGTTGCCCAAAAAGGATATTTGAATAGAACTACTGCACTTGTTAATGAAGATATATAAGCAGAAACCATGCCATTTGGAATAATATGCTCTGGACAAGTTAATCAAAGATAGAGTTGTTTGGCCACGCTAACAGTAACATATTTGTCGCAGAGCAAAATGAACTTTTAATGAGAAGAACCTTATACCATATGGTTTGGAGTTACTTTGCTTCCTCAGGGAGTGGGCTGAATGCAGCCATTTACTTAAATCTGCATCATTTCAAAGAGTGCTTGCAGATAATGGGAGGGTATCTGTTCTAAACTTGAATTAAAAGTTGACCTTTTAATAAGATAAAGATCCTAAACACACTAACAAATCCACCAATGAATGGCCCAAAAAGAAGAAACGAAGGCCTCTGGAATGGCCTTGTTAAAGCCAAGGATTTGAATCCCATTCAAATTCAGTGGGTAGTGCATGCAAGACACCTCTCAAACATCTTTCATGATGTTTGATGGAAGAGCGGTCAAAATCCTTTGCAAGCCAATGTTAGGCTCTAGTTGATAATTGCACAACGCCTACAAATGGTTATTTCTGCTAAAAGGGGGATAATAGCTTCAGACGCCAAGGGTGCACTTTTTCCACAAGATATTACATCTGTTGGTATTTTCGTTCAGTTAATCTGGATAAACTGTGATCCAAATATGTCAAAAGAGCCAACAGTGTCAATGGGAAGCTTTTTTTTTTTTTTTTACCAAGGTGAAACAAAAGGCAACTAGACTTTTGAGGTTTCTTGAGGTTTTCCCACTCATCCAAGTAGCTTATCCAAAAATATTAAACAAAGGCAACTGGGACTTTTAGTTTCTTTCTCTAAAAGTCCAGTTGCCTTGTTTTAACATTTTTGGATATACCATGCCCTGCATGACTGAGAACCTTCACAGACGTCCAAGTAGCTTCTTCAGTTGGTGTATTGCTATGAACATCTGTGACTGTTGCCCATTCGAAACTTGCTTGGCTATATATGCTGCACACACAAACGTTGCAAATAAAACCCCAACTCCCCACCTGTCTTTTAAAACTGAAGAAGCTACTTGGAAGACAGATAAAATGTTTTCAAGAAACCCTAAAAGTTCAGTTGCCCTGGTTACATCTTTGGATATACTATGACCTGAATGACAGAGAACCTTCACAGATCTCTTTATAGCTGTCATTTTGTTTTTCTTAGTGTTCCCAATGGACTGTAGATTAGGCATATGGTTTACTCCCTTTCTGGGACATTGTTGACTTTTTATCTTTGGCAACTTCTGTTCATCGTTGTCTTAATTTGACAGCTGGACTCTGACAGCACCACTGTTTTGTCCCATGACAACAAGGTAATAAGATTGCATTCGGTTGAGCAAAGCTGACAAATAGGGAGGAGATGGAAAACACTCAGATGGACTGACAGATAAAGAGATGGATGGTATATGGAGACGGGGTGGGGGGGGGGGTGGGGGGGGGGTCAGGAGAGTCGACCCAGAAGCAACAAGGCAAGAGTGCAGGTGTGACATTGCATTTGGTAAACAAGAACACAACCCCACAGGTTCACACGTCTGTCAGAATGACCCCTATCCTTTCTGCAACAAAGAAGAAAAACTTCCGCCCTCTGAGAAAAACCCTGCTTCCTGTAAAGGTTCAATAGAGATGATGATGTTATGTAGAAGTCTGGTTTGTGCCAATACACGCCAAAATAGAAAAGGAACCGAGAGGGAATATTTCTGGCTAAGAGGTACAGTAGTACTGTCGAGTGATCCGTGCGTAGAGATTTTATATAACTCACTTATCTAATAGCAGATTTGACGTTTCACTGAATGTGTTCGATAATAGCCCGGGAAGAAAACTTCAGTCTCTGCCATGAGCATTGACAAGGAGAGTTGAGGGATCTGAGAGATGCCTTTTTTTTTTCTTTAACAGCAGTCGGTAAACTGTTTGTTCTGCTTATAGCTACAGGAAGCATCCGTTCAATCTGACACCACCGTGTGGTATGTTCATCTGAATCTGAATTATAGTTAAGATGGAATACAAATACAGCATACACCAATCAGACATTATGACCACCTTCCTAATATTGTGCAGGTCTCCCTTGTGCCTCCAAAACAGTTCTCAAACTCATCAGAGAATGGACATGGGCCTTCTGAGGGTGTCCTGTGGTGTCTGGGAACAGGATGTTGTCAGTGGGGGGGCTTTGAGGGGAGGGGCCTCTGTGGATCATCCCACAGATACTTGATCAGTTTGGGATCTAGTGAATTTGGAGGCCAGGTCAACACCTTGTGCTGTTCTTCATGTTTTTTTTTGAGCTGTTCCAAAGTGTTTTTGTGTGTGGGCCTGTGTCAGGCTGCATCCTGCTGGGGATGGCTGCTACCATCAAGGACTGTCATTGCTATGGGGGTGGGGGTGTCTGACCTGATGTAGGTGGATGCTACAGGTTTCCCAGCAGAACATTGTATTGTCACAAGATGGCCAATGTGACTCTTATCATGAGCAAACCACACGTAAAACCTATTAAATTAGATTAAATAAACTATTTTTAAATAGCACATAGGTCTCAGCTGCAGCGGATTACAGTAAATAAACTGCTTTTCCTTCCTCTGTGGGTCCTGCATCAACAGTGACTGAGCAAAAAGAAAAACAGTTATTATTACATTGTGATGGAGATGCTCCAGGGCCTGCGTGGCTCACTGCTCACTGTCTCAGTCTGGTTTGAACTTGTCTATCATATCATCTGATGTGAAATCGCAGAAGGCAACTGATCAGATTTTTATTTTATTTTTTGTACATTGTTCTGCTTTTTTTCCGTCTTTGATGGAGACAACATGTAAAATCTCAGACAGAATAATTTTCGTGATTTGGGAATGACCTTCAATAACTATATTCTTCATTTATGAAAAAAACAAATAAATAAAAATCTATGCTTTGATGCTGAGTTGACAAGGCATTAAAAGCGATGGTCAGGATTTATTTATTATGTTAACCAACACCACCAGCTTCATGTTCAGTCACCACACTGAGCATATGTGTGGAGATGCTACTCTTAAAATTGCTCATAGGAGTATAAAAAACATTTTACTTACTTTAATCTGACTAATTTGGATCCAACATTGAGATCCAAGCTTAATTTTCTGGAAATTATGCATAGTTGACCAAAAGTAACATTAAAACTGGTCAAAATGTGTAATGCAGTTTCAGTTTTTAGGGTCAGGTGATCATTATTCATCCAACAAACAGCTGTCAACAATTACCCAAATAATATTGAGTCAAAATTACCCAAGAAATTAGTTTGCATAAATTTGGCCAATTTAATATAATGGTAAAAAAAAACGTATTGGAACAAATTGTCCTAATATTGACATATTGAAATAATAATCTGAAATTGGGCTAGCTAATTAGCTAAAATGCTAATTAAAGATTAGGCTACAGATATTTATGTCATTTTTATAGAGTGATTTTCTTGGTAATGATGCATGGTGTCAATCCTCAGGTTAAATAACGTGACTATCTAAAAATGTTCCACAGCGCTATAAAATGCAGCTGCTCTACCCGGACATGTGCAGCCTTACCTGCCTGTCAGGTGCTCCGCTGTCCGGGGAGTTCTTCTAAACCTGCGGGCTCCGGGGACTCCAGACCAGCCCGCCGAGTCTCCGGCGGCCGCGACCTGCTCACCTGTCGGGCGGAGGCGGCTGGGAACCAGTCAGCGGCGCTGGGAGGGCTGGAGCGTCGGAGGAAGAGGAGAAACGCTGAGGTATCCGCCACCGGAGGGGAGGAAAACTCCATGTTCACATCCAGAACATCCCGACAAAAGTGATGTCCGCCGGTCGGTGAACGCGAACGTGACGCCAGGTGCGGAGTGGATATCCGGTGATGTCTGAGGACGCCCAAACTGTGCGGTCAAGTTTGAGACAGGGAGGCTACGAGGGATTTCTTTTTTCCTTTCTCTACAGATCCAGCCGTGGTCTGCTGTTTTTAGAAGGACGTTTCGGTCAGTGCTGACTACTCCTCATCCACTACAATGGACTCCCCCTCTCTCCCTCTCTCTCTCTCTCTCTCTCTCCTCCTTTCACTCTTCCCTCCCCTTCTCCATTTTTATTTTTTTTATTTTTTTTTTAACTCAGCTCAACTTGTTTCAAAGATTAAAGAGTTTTGTTATAGACCTACTGTGCACCACTATATCTAACTGCAGGTAGCCCAGAGCATTAAGAATGTGATTTACACCGATCAGGCTTAACATTATGACCACTCACAGGAGAAGCGAATAACAATGACCATCTTGTGTCAATTCATCGTTCTGCTGGGAAAATTTTGGACCTGGCATTCATTGGTGTGGATGTTACTTAGACATGTAGCACCCACCTAGACCAGACCAGGCACCCCCACCCCATAGCAGCAGCCATCCCCAGCAGGATGATGCAGCCTGATACAGAAACACACACAAAAAACGCTTTAGGAACAACTAAAAAAAAAACAAAAAAACATGAAGAACAGCACAAGGTGTTGACCTGGCCTCCAAATTGACTCGATCCCAAACTGATCAAGTATCTGTGGGATGATCCACAGAGGCCCCTCCCCTCAAAGGCCCCCACTAACAAGCCAGACACCACAGGACACCCTCAGAAGGACCATGTCCATTCTCTGATGAGTCAGAACCGTTTTGGAAGCACAAGGGAGACCTGCACAATATTAGGAAGGTGGTCATAATGTTATGCCTGATCGGTGTAGGCCTTAACCTAGGCTATACTTGATGTGCCATGCTCTAATTTGACGGCTGCTATGACCGTTATGTTGCTCTTGTTGAGATTTCTCCTCCTTTTCATACATTTTGTTCCCAAATTTGAGTCTCTAAGTTCACAGGGTCTGCAATGTACACACCTACTGTACAGACTGCTAAACCCTCTGAGACATGTTTCGATTCGAGGATAAAATAACCAATGTCACATTGTTTTCTATTTTAAATTCAGACGTCTCTGATCCATTCACACGCGTGCATCCTTAAGAAATAAAATACTGTGATAATTTTAGGCGACTATGGGCAAAAGCTGCAGGACCAATGTCACAGACCGTCATCTGACTTTGCTCCTTTTTTTCCCCCTTTAATTCAAAGTCAAGCTGTGATGCAGATGGTGAACTCGCCTCATAATGCCGGCGACACTGCGAGCACGGTAACATCTGAATGTGCCGTGCGTGCGTTAGCATTTCTGCATGGCTCCCGTGTCTTTGTGCAAAGTGTGAGCGCGCCACTATCTGACGAAGCGGGGCCGCCCAACTCAGCATCTTCCCGGGCCGACAGCGCCGGGTGTTCCCTTCCAACAATAACGCCTCACTCCTGAGCAATGAAAGCCCGTGGCCGCGCATTCTCTCCCTCGCTCAGACATTATGAGGGGATTTAAATATTGCAGGGGCTGAATGCAGTTTAACCTCGTTTGAGGATGCAGAAGAGCAGCCCGGGTGTTCGGAGGCTCAGTGCGGGTCGGTGCACATGCACAAATACAGGTACACACAGGCAATACAGAAATGACACAGAGGGCAGTGTTGAGGACTACAGGTCAACACAATATTGCCAAAAGCATTCGCTCGTCTGCCTTTAGACGCATATGAACTTAAGCGACATCCCATTCTTAATCCATAGGGTTTAATATGACATTGACCCACCCTTTGCAGCGATAACTCTTCTGGGAAGGCTTTCCACAAGGTTTAGGAGTGTGTTTATGGGAATTTTTAACCATTCTTCTAGAAGTGCATTTGTGAGGTCAGACACTGATGCTGCATGAGAAGGCCTGGCTCACAGTCTTCACTCTAATTCAAAGGTGTTCTATCGGATTGAGGTCAGGACTCTGTGCAGGTCAGTCAAGTTCTTCCACACCAAACTCGCTCATCCATGTCTTTATGGACCTTGCTTTGTGCACTTATGCGCAGTCATGTTGGAACAGGAAGGGACCATCCCCAAGCTCTTCCCACAAAGTTGGGAGCATGGAGTTGCCCAAAATCTCTTGGTATGCTGAAGCATTCAGAGTTCCCTTCACTGGAACTAAGGGGCCAAGCCCAGCTCCTGAAAAACAACCCTACACCATAATCCCCCCCTCCACCAAACTTCACACTTGGCTCAATGCAGCCAGACAAGTACCGTTCTCCTGGCAACCGCCAAACCCAGATCCGTCCATCAGATTGCCAGATGGAGAAGCGTGATTCATCACTCCAGAGAACGCGTCTCCAACGCTCTAGAGTCCAGTGGCGGCGTGCTTTACACCAGTGCATCCGACCCTTTACATTGCACTTGGTGATGTACGGCTTGGATGCGTACTGTTCTTGAGTTAATCTGAAGGCCACATGAAGTTTGGAGGTCTGTAGCGACTCACTCTGCAGAAAGTTGGCGATCTCTGCGCACTATACGCCTCAGCATCCACTGACTCCGCTCTGTCATTCCACTTTGTTATAATACCACTGACTGATTTCACGACTGGACGACTGGACTTGCACGGGTGGCATCCTATCACAGTACCACGCTGGAATTCACTGAGCTCCTGAGACTGACCCATTCTTTCACAAATGTTTGTAGAAGCAGTCTGCATGCCTAGATGCTTGATTTTATACACCTGTGGTCATGGAAGTGATTGGTGTGATAGTGTTTCAACAGCCAGGTCCTTATGAGAAAAATGAGCAGACTTCACATCAGACATTAGTGTATGTTATTACTATTAATGGGAAAGTTGTTGCTATTTATTGGTTACATGCATTTGCAAACTGTTCATATCCTAGACTTTAAAAAATCAGAGAGGTCAATGGTGTGTTGCTGAGGTAAAACCTGAATAAATGTCACTTTGAGAGAACAATATTTTTGGAGTTTTATTTGTTTTTTTGCACATTAGGCAGCTAAATTCATATCTCGAATGCACATTATTTTACATTAAAGATTTCCTCGTAGCACTGGTTGTCCCAACATTACGTACATCCATATTTAAAAAGGACATTTCCACAGGCAGATTTGTGTATTTTCTTTTTTTTTCATTAAGAATCGCAAATTCCCCTTCGGCGAATCTGCATGAAGATGTTACCAAAGCTAAAAAAAAAAAACTAAACTCAATAAAGAAATACAACCAAAATGCCAGCAATGAATCATTTTATTACCAAAATAGTGGAAGTTGGAGGTCTGTAGCGATTGACTCTGAGAGTCTTAAGAGTTTACCAGGTAATCAGCGTTACCGGAAATGAGCTTCTCTGCAATACAGATGTGATTGTTAGGTTTCTAGAGTGGCATCACCTCCATGTCCTCCCAAGGGTCGTCAAGGGACCGGCTGCTTAACCGAGCAGAAGAAAGCATAAAGCACTCGCTTTCCCAGATCCAGTCCCGAGGAATTCACACTGTAAATAAATAAAAAGCCACATCATGTCGTAGCCTGAAAGGTCATAAACATAAACTGTGCGGGGACGACGCGGTGAACCCACCAGAGGTGATGTGAGGTCAAACCGGGTAGCGTTTAATTTCAGGAGAGTCTGCAAACTTTGGACCAGCTCTCAAATGTTGTAAATTTCTAAAGTAGCACACTTTGGAGGGGTTTATATAATGACATGGCATAAATCAGTGGAGAGGCACCACTCTTGTGGAAGTTGTAATGTTGCCTTGTGTTGTTCCCCCCCTCACTTATTCATGATGCCGTTGTGCCCTCTAGTGTTGGATGCACATACGGGCCTGTTTCCTCAGCAGCCCGCTCCCATTGGGCCTCAAATCTAGCCGAGCAGAATGTCGAGATTAGATTTAATTAAAATCGCCTCCAGCCCCGTCACCCACTGAACTTAAGATCTACATTCAGCAAACTGTGACCGTTTTTAATATCCAAATTACGCAGGCCCTCCGATCAATGCCGACGATAACTGCTGACTCAGTCAAACTCAATATTCTCCGGACTGATAGCAATCAAATGCACAACTACGGCTGAGGCAGGCAGAACGGGCAAACCACAACAATGGGATAAAGGCTGTTGTTTAAGTGCTTGGAAGGAAGGAAGGAGGGAGGGAAGGAGGAAAAAAAGAGAAAAAGAAAAAGAAAAAAGAGCCAGTTGGCAGTTTGAGTCAGGACACGATCAGGAGAAAATACAGTGGAGTTTGCTGAAAACGTGGAAGCAAGCCAAGCAGTTCTACGACGCCGCAGCGGAGCCAGGCCTGGAGGGACATGAGTTACAAGCCACTAAATCAGTCCCACATCCAGCTGACTCCCCGGCTTCTCGACTGTCATCAACATACGCACACACAGTGTACCGGAGGTGTCTGTGTGATTGTACATGGTGCCCTTACTAGATTAAAGACCAGAGAGGGATAGACCAAAGTGTGTGCAGCTAATTAATGGATGTGCAGAAAAAAAAAATGTCTAACATTCAACGTGGGCTTAATCCAGTTTTTTATTTTTTTTTGTCACAAATGAAAAGTGGTATTAGTAATTGCTTGCTACAACCATCAGGCATAACATTATGACCGCCTTTCTAATATTGTGTAGATAGCTAGATCCTCAGACAGACTACAGACCATTTGTAGTTCAGAAGTCTTATGGCCTGAGGCATGAAGCTCTTGCAGAGCCTTGCTGTTCTGCACCTCAGGTTGCGGAGAACAGTACGTGATGTTGGATGTGTGCCGTCTATGGTGATGGTTTTTCGCTTGTGTCAGACAGCGTCAGACAGCGTTAGACAGCGTTTGGCACCCACGTCCTCACCACTCTCTGGAGGCCCTTCCGGTCTGCAGCTGTAGGTCTCCCCTTGTGAGTTGTGCCTCCAAAACAGTTGTGACTCATCAGAGAATGGACATGGGCCTTCTGAGGGTGTCCTGTGGTGTCTGGCAACAGGATGTTGTTAGTAGGGGGCCTTTGAGGGGAGGGGCCTCCGTGGATCATCTCAAAGATACTTGATCAGTTTGGGATCTAGCGAATTTGGAGGCCAGGTCAACACCTTGTCCTGTGTCAGGCTGCATCCTGCTGGGGATGGCTGCTGCTGAGTGTCATTGCTATGGGGTGGGGGTGCCTGGTCTGGTCTGGTCTGGTCTAGGTGGGCGCTACATGTCTAAGTAACATCCACATGAACGAATGCCAGGTCCAAACGTTTCCCAGAAGAACAATGAATTGTCACAAGATGGTCAGTGTTATTTACTTCTCCAGGATGCCACCTTCTCCAGTGGTCATAATGTTGCGGCTGATGTGTACAATAATCCTGATAATCAGGAAAAATATGTCCATGACTGATCCTCATTAATCTAATTTTACATTTGTTGCAGCTCTGAATGTGCTTTAAAACATCTGTATCAAGTATCAGTGTTGAAAATGATGTATAAAATATGTTGATATTATTTATAAGTGTAGAAGCACCAAATTCTGACTATGAAGTAGTTATGTACCATGAATTTCTAATTAATACTCTGTATCAACTACTTAATGTCTTAGTTCATTTTGTGCAGTTAATACATTGTAGAAAGCAATATGTTGAAAAAATTGTTTCAACCAAAAACACAACCCGACAGTTCCTTTTTAAAACCTTACAAGTTTATTCACGACTTTAAACCACAGCTCAGCCAAACAGTAAAAGTTCCAAGTTTTCATCAAAGAACAAAAGACTTAGAAAAGGTGAAAAAACATGAAAACAAAGTCAATATTTGATCTTTCCATCTTGACGTCGTGTCCTACTTCCTGGTCATCTGTTTCCCCTCACTTCTTCCCTTCCCATGGCATTATCTGTCTCTGTTCTTCCTCATAGATGTCCAGAGGGGAGGTGGGGACAATCGGCCGTCTCCTCACCCGCAATTCGCTTCAGTGCTCGTCTGTGATTGGCCCTTGGTTACCATGGCGGAGACATTGGCTGTGGGTTCTGGAGGTAGGACATCACAACCGCTGAGATGGACAGCCTGAATCCAGCACAAAGAGAAGGGAAGCAACCAGATGAGCGAGACATTTCAGTTTTAGACGTCACACAGTTTGAAATATTTGAGCATTTGTTGAATCTAAAATGAAGGGATTTCTTGCTCAGAATTATATTTGGATAGGAAATAAAAAAAAATAAGTGTGAAACATGGATGATACAGAACGAAAGTGACTTGCATAGCCAGAATTTTTTGCAGCTGAATAATTATTTGCAAGAACTGAGTGCAGGACAGGGATACAAGTTTAGCTAAAACATCATGAGTGTAGCCTAAAATTAAAATACCTAATTTTCAATTTTCAAAATATTTGCAGTCTACGCACAGTTTTAAAACTGTAACGGTATTAATGGCTTCACAACGGACCCCAGTCATAATGGTTTTATATAAAATAATTAACAAAATAATGCCCCTCAGCTAATACAGATACCGTGGTATGTATGCCACACTTATTGTTTGTAGTTGTAGTTGTAAACATATAATCAGTGTCGTGTTGCTCCTGAACATTACCAGCATTAGCAGTGTTAACTGCTAAAGCAACTTCCCGTGTTAATGTTTGAAAAGCCTATCTTAGAATTAGCATGAGCCAAAGATAGCTGGCTTATCACAACACTCCAACTCTTCCTGAAGTCTGACAAAAAGAGGTGGAGCATGAGTGGAGTTGCAGCTAGCACACCATAATTATGCATCACTTTGAGCTTTGATATAATTTAAACAAATTAGTTGTGTAAAACTTTCACCCCTGTACAGTTATCATGAATGGGCGTAATGAGAGCAAATTCGAATTTCTAAAAAAATCGTTAACATGGAGGTTTATGTGGATGGACTCACTTTTGGACTCAGCCTCAAGTGGCCATTTGAGGAACTGCACGATCGGAGGCAGCCGCTCGGTTATTAACACGACAGCTAAAGTTCGTCAAGCCAGGTAAGTGGCTTTTTCATAATTTAGGCGGTTAAGAGAAGAGCCCATTTGGACGATCGGCAAACATACTTAAATCTACATCTCAGTGAACATTAAGACCTGGAACTGCAACAAGTGCACAATATATTTTCGTACCCCAACTCACTCCCTCCGTTTTAAATTATTCAATTATTAAAGGAAATTAATCTATTATCAACTGATCATTAACAACCCTTGTCTGGAGTGTGAGTGCCTTCCTCGGCGTGTAGACCGTACCTTACACCTACCTAGGAATTTTCCTTGTTTTGCATTAGTTGCAGTCCCGAAGGATCTTTGTTTGTGAAGCGTGACTTTCTAAAATGACTTTTTACCTATTTGCCATTAGAGCAAAAAACACACTCCAGTTCGCTTTTAATTATTCAAAAACATATTTAGCTGACAAGCTGGCATATTATGAAACGCCGCTGTTGAGCACCGGTGTGATTAATAATTCATCCCTGAACCAAACAAAAGCTGCTGTGAGGTCAAATCAGTCAAACATGCGAAGACACCCGATATAACCTTGACGGCGTGTCTGCCCTCCACCACAGCTCGTTTATCCTGTATAGTCACTCACCTTTGTTTAATAACACTGGGATACTCGCATCTTATGTTGGCTACTGACCAAAGTCTTAAAACCTGGCCTTGAACCAGCTTCTACGCACGCGTAAAGGCTGGTGCATTAAGTTCATCGTCTGACATTATTTGCTGAGCCAAATTTTTTGTGTTATTAAACGATGAGTGCATCAAGCTTGTCTTTAATACAACCCCATGTAGACAAAGGACAAGAAAGGCTTTTCCCCCCCATTGCAAATGTGCCTGTGAATCTTGGACAGGTTCCCTATCGTGGAGCCATTTTATAAGAAAACGTTTCATCCCGGGAGGACACGCAGTTAAAAGCTTTGGGACATTAGACTTGGCTTGTCTTAAGGCTAATAGCAGGCAGAAGTAAGGTTTAACCGACAGTTTTAAAAATGCAGTAAATG
This sequence comes from Chelon labrosus, assembly GCF_963514085.1. Taxonomy (NCBI): domain Eukaryota; kingdom Metazoa; phylum Chordata; class Actinopteri; order Mugiliformes; family Mugilidae; genus Chelon; species Chelon labrosus. The sequence continues at coordinate 6,120,826 of NC_140338.1, read as the reverse complement.
CCAGCCGCTTCGTAACATGATTACGAAATGGTAATGAGCGGGAGCGGCGGAGGTCAAGTGGAGGGCGGCGAAACTAAGCAAATTTTTTTTTTTGCAAATTGCTAGTTGGATTGCTAAAAAAGGAAAATCTTAAGACCTTTAAGAAGATTTAGAAGACTGTGGAGTGGTGGTGCACCGCTCTACCTGCTCTACCTGCTCTACCGGGCAGCAAATTAACATCTTAAAAAGCCTGATGTCTGATGCCATAATGAGCAAATATATGTCAGGAGATGCATGCAGAGTTTTGTGAAAAGAATACCTCTCCAACTGTTAAAAAAAAAGAGGGTGGATCAGTCACACTTTAGCCTTGTGTAGCAGCTAGAGGCACAGGTAACTTCACTGTGTGACAGAGGAATAGATTCCTTTAAATACCAGGAATAACACAATAAGAAAAAGCTAGAGACAAAAGAAGAATGGCTCCTATAACTGGACTATGGTCCTAAAGACAGCTAAATCCACAACAGATTTCCTCATTAGCTTTAAACTGAAGGTTTGACCATGGCCCTCACTGTCACCCAACCTAAATCTTATCAACTTAAAATACTCCTTTTTGTTGGAAAACTGTAAAAAGGTGCAAATAAAAAAAAGTAATCCAAGAAATCTGGACCAGAAGTGCCCTAACTGGACCCACCTAAACTGTAACATCGTTCTCACCTCCGCCACAGCTCGTTTATCCTGTATAGACACTCACCTTTGTTTAATAACACTGGGATACTTGCATCTTATGTTGGCTACTGACCAAAGTCTTAAAACCTGGCCTTGAACCAGCTTCTAGGCAAGCATTAGGTTGCTCTGCACATATTATTACAGAAAATGTGCAGGTACACACACACAGTGTAGACTTCGTTTTTAGATTACTCACACACACACACGGGACAGTATACTCACATGAAGCTGCTCATCATCTGTTTGGTGTCCTCTGAGCTTCTGGAGTTTGCAAAGCTGATGAAAGAGCAGTAGACGGCAATCCAGGCGCACCACTTCAGCTGAAACGCAGACACACAAAGTTAGCGCTACGGGGGTTCCACGCCGCTTCTGGGCTCTGTCAAGAAGATTATGAAGATTAACATTCTTTCAGCAGGGGGTCAGGTGTTCAGGTAGTGAACAGACAAGTAAAAACTGTTGACAGAAAGTCAAGTCAACCATGAGCAACAGCCTGCCACAACAACCCCCGCTCTTTGTTACGTTTAGTACGTCCTAAATGCAGAAAGCCAGAAGTTGCCTGTTTCAACTAAAAGCCTTTAGTCTTCTAAATGGAAAGACTGAGATGGACCAAGGTCTACACTTCAGGGGCAACACTGGCTTAACGTAGCCACACATAAGCAGAAAACAGGGGAGATGTGTGTGTGTGTGTGTATGTGTGTGTAGGTCACCTTGAGCATCAGTCCACACATGCTGAATATCATGCCGAGCAGGTTCATGTAGTCAGGAGTGGGGTCTTCCAGTGTGGGGTTGGTCTCTGTGCTGGGGGGCTTGTACCTGTCACAGCATCCAACCGGGCAAGCGTTAGAAACATCTCATACTCAAGTGAGTTAAATAAAATAAAAATAAAAAAGCCTCTGGTCCTATTATTACTATTACAATATGATGTTGAAGGGTAGGATTAAGATTAGGATTAAACTATAAACAATAGCTCCCAGTCAAAGTTATAATATGACAAAATACTTAATCTGTCCCCACTTAAACTCTAAGGCAATCAATGACAGCTAACTAAAAGGCATCTCAAAGATAAGCTAACTAGCTAACTTACTGACAAGAGGGTAAACAACGAAGAAAGACATACGAAAACCATATTTATTAGCTGAAATGTAGCTAGTTTGATTAACAGAGCAGTTAAACCACCAGCACATGCCTACAAATTAATAATTATAATGGCATTTGAGCTCTGAATATCGAGCCCTGTAGCTAAATAACTAAGCTAACGCTAATCCCCGTCAGGCTACACTCATGATGTGTGATAACCGTTAGCTAGCTGTTAGCTGTTAAACCAAGCTATTATGCCAGCCAGGTCCATCAAGTAACTATGTGTTTTTCGTTATAAAATACTCGCCTTAAAATCTTATTTTGCCTCCTCGGGTCTGCCATGTTGTTGGTGGACATAATAAGCTACCAAGTCGTAAATTAGTGTAAGAAATTAAAACCCCAGTGACCGACAGACAGCTGATCGGCAGCTTCATGAAACCAGTAAAGAAGTAGGGTGAGTCATTTCCGGTGGGTTTTTCCAAAATAAAAGCTTAACGTTCCCCACAGGCCAGAATTAAACAGGTGAAAACGTTTTGGAACTTTTACTTTGACAGGAGCATTTTTTTTTATCCCAGGGTGCATTGCGTGTGCGTGCTAGCAAACATGGTGGCTAAATTAAACAGAAGGAGCTGTTGATGGTTGTAAACTGGAGATAAAACGTATTTTAATATTTTAAAACTAGCTCTACCGCGAATTTCAACATGGCACTTCTTTGAATTCTAATAAAACCTTAAAAGTAAGTTCATAAAATACGTAAATACAACTATCTAGAGGTGTCTGCTAATCAGTTATGTGCGCTAATGTGTTAGTTCTGTCTCAATAATCCTAAATAAGGTCATTAATAGCTTGGAGAAGTGAACAAAATGCGTTTAATTTCGTTGATAATTAATTAAATGTATTACACCACGTGAGAATAGACAATACTCAACTGGGTTTAAGTTTGTGTTGCTGTGTTGAATAAAAGCTACAGCAGAATTGACAGTGACAGGAAGTTGTAACTGTGACTTATAGGTTTTTGTTTTGTTTTTCCTCGCAGGTTATGTGATGTCGTTTCCTCAGCCCAGACCTCAGGCTCCTCAGCTTCCTCAGCATCTCCTCAGGACCATAGACTGCCGGCAAGGAGCCGTCAGGGCTGTCCGCTTCAATGGTAACGAATAAAAACAAATAAAGAAGCATTATTTATTGCTATTGCTTTAGTTCATTTACATCAACAACTACTGTACTGACTCAGTTGATCCAGGCCGACTGAGGCCTTTCTGTGTGGAGCTTGCATGTTCTCCCTGTGTCTGCGTGGGTTCTCTCCGGTTACTCTGGCTTCCTCCCACCGTCCAAAGACATGCTCGTTAGGTTCATTGGTGATTCTAAAGTGGGTGTAGGTGTGAGTGTATGTGTTAGCCCTGTGATAGACTGGCGACTTGTCCAGGGTGTACCCCACCTCTCGCCCGATCACAGCTGGGTTAGGCTCCAGCACCCCCTGCGACCCTTCACAGGTCAAGCGGTTACAGAAGATGAATGAATGAATGAGTTTCAGTTGTAATCTGGCTGTCATTGTCATCCTTCCTATTAAAAGCAGCACTTTAAACAAATACCTTAAATCCCTTTCTGTCTGCTCTTCAGGAAATATACCCAATATGCAGAACTCAGGTCCTAACTTAAAATCAAAGTCAGCACTTCTTTTAGTTTACCTTTTAACACCTTTACAATAAGCCATGATTGTAGGACAGTCCCAGAATATATGGGTGAAATCTCCCACCATGCCGCAGTCGCTCCAGCACCGTTGGTTAGTTTATGCCCTGTGTTAAAAGTTCCACTTCTCATCTTTTATGATAATTCCTATTGCTTTATCCTGTCAAAGCCTGCAGCCTCAATCATATCTGACCCTCTAGTGTGAGTTCGTGGCCTCATACCTGCCTCTGTCTCCCTGCATGGTCAGCTGACGGGAACTACCTGCTGTCTTGTGGCAGCGACAAATCTTTAAAGCTGTGGAGCGTGAGCCGAGGGACCCTGCTGAAGACGTACAGTGGCCACGGATACGAGGTTCTGGATGCTGACAGGTGAGAGAGTTGACGCTGCATGAAAACTGTGACTGACTGTTTGACTGCAAAACAAACGTGCAATGAGTGTTTACTTATGCGGCCCATAACTCTACTTACATACTGCACATATTGAAGAATAAAACAGTTCTTGGCAGCTCTCTCCTTCTGCGTGCAATAATGTTTTTTTTTTCCTTTTCGCCTGGTTTCACAGTTCCTATGACAACAGCAACATTTGCTCCTGTAGCTCTGACAAGACAGTGATTCTGTGGGACGTGGCCACAGGGCAGGTCACACGCAAACTCAGAGGTCACGCTGGGGTGAGCTCTGTTTGTCTGTAGATTTTTCCTTCTTCTTTTATTTTAAGGTTGTCTTGTTAGTTTGAGTCTCCATGCTTGTGTTTTATTAGTTATTGATTTTTCCCCACTTCCTCTCAAATGATCAAATTCTGCCTTCACAGAAAGTCAACTGTGTGCAGTTCAACGAGGAGGCAACCGTCATCTTGTCTGGTGAGCTGTCCCTCTTGGACAGTGCCCGCAGTGCACAATAAATTATTATATTCATCTTGTAATTATTTATTTTGACAATTTTGTGGCATTTCATGCGATAAAGTGTTCATTGAGTCTTAAGCAAACGTTTCTAGCTATGAATCGGTCAACCAATCAATTTCTGTAAATGTGCATATTCATTTGGCCCGAATGTGTGTTTTATGCGTTTCATCATTTGTCAGGGTCCATAGATGGGACGGTACGATGCTGGGACACCAGATCCAGAAGATTTGAGCCCATCCAGGTCCTGGACGAGGCTCGCGACGGCGTTAGCAGCCTCAAGGTGGCACAACATGAGCTGCTTACTGGGTCAGCACAGCAGACATAGTTTTGGCCGTGGCAGCCGCTACAAGTCACCACATATTTGATTTGATTCAGCTGTAGTTTTTAAAACAGCCTTTTGTGTTTAGGTCGGTGGATGGCAGAGTGAGACGCTACGACCTGAGAATGGGACAGATGCACGTTGACTTCATCAGCAGTCAGTAAAATTCATCCTAATTCTTTTTGACTTTCACGGAGTGTAATAACTGTTATTGTGTATTTTATTAGAAGAAGAAGTGGCAGTAGTAAGTGACACTGAACACGTAGACCACTTTAACTTATCTTTGCGTTCGTTTGTTCTAGGTCCTATCACCTGCGTATGCTTCAGTCAAGACGGTCAGTGCACCCTGAGCTCCAGTTTAGATTCAACCGTCAGACTTCTGGACAAGAGCACCGGGGAAATGCTCGGAGAGTGGGTTCACTTTTGCTTGAATTCACATGACGTGTGACATGCTCCCATCACGGCTTCACATACTAGTCGATTAAACCTCTTTATGAATTCATAAATCATGTTAAAATTATATTTTTAAAGATAGGAACTGTGCAAAAGAAGCAGAGAATGGCCATAATTCCAAGAATTATGTAATTATCTGGAGATCATGAGTTAGCTCATGAGTTTCATTGGTTTTTACAAGAAAACACAGTTCTGACACACGGGCCCAACCACAAGAGAAAATTAAAGGATTCACATGAGTAGTTTAACTGAAGTTGATGTTTAAATGTGTTTCTTTCATTTTGTTCAGGTACACGGGACACAAGATGAAGGGCTACAAGCTGGACTGCTGCCTGTCCAGTAAAGACACCCACGTCCTGTGTTGCTCAGAGGACGGACACGTTTACTGCTGGGACCTGGTAGAAGTACGTACACGCACTGGAAGTTGTTTCCAAAGTGTAGTTAAAATAATAACTTCAGTGCTGCACAATTCAAAGCAAGACCCATTTACAGCCGGTGTAGTTTGTGAATAGGGGAGTTGTTAGCCGTTCCACTAATGGATTCATGCAGCATAGTTATGGTCTGAAAATAAGCTTAAAAACTAAATTATATTTTTCAAAAATCCAAGCAGTGTCACCTGTGGGACATCAACTATGTTAACATTAACTTCAGTATTCCTTTTAATAATCAGAATAATAGCCCAGCCAGCAAACGGAACATGTAACCACCTCAATTAGATCAGACTGACCTGATCAGAGGAGATTTCAAACTGGATTGAGAGCGGTGGCACTATTAGCATCTAATAATCATGTAAATGCTCGATCCGGTCATTTTTCTCTGGGTGGGATAAATATATTCTTCCTTTCTGCGTGCTCTTGACGCCTTTGGCGATGGCAAAATGGTCGTAGTGAAACAACGAGCTATTGAAACGAGTGTTTTAAAAGGATGAACAAACCCAGATGCTGAAAACATGAATTCATCTCAGTCCAACCTTTTCACCTTGGTCTGTTGGATACAAGTTTATTTTCTGTCAGAAATCCCCTTTGCACATATAGAAAACATTATATCCTGATTAATGTTTTGTACTATTTATACAGTAAATCCTATCAGATCCTTTTGTTTAGTGTCTGTGTAAACAGTGAAGTTAGAATCTCTAATCAAATTGATTTCAGTTGGGTTGAAGAGATATTACGGATTAACTGACTCTGACAGCAAGATAACTGTGATCTTGTTTGGAAATTGCTGCACAGACACCCAGTTTATGGAAAATGCACTTTTTTTGTTCTTCCTCAGGGGTCTTTGTCCTTGAAGCTCCCGGTGGGGAAAGCAGTCGTCCAGTCATTGTCCTTCCATCCCACAGAGACCTGCCTCCTCACATCCATGGAGGGACGCGTCCAGGTGTGGGGGGCAGAGCCAGGGGAAACAGAGGAGGAGGAGGAGGAGAAGGCCATGGCCACGTAAAAGGGGGTTGGGAATTAAAGACGTACATTTGTGTGCTAAGAGGCAAATGAACACGGGTTCCTACAAAACATGAAACTAAATCAGAAGTTAGACTTGAGTAAAATCCTAATTGGAGTTTATACAGACCTTACACCTGTGGTAAATAATGTTTAATTTGGTTACTTTGCTGTCTCATTGGTTGTTAACGCTACAGATCTTAGTTCTTGTGAGAGAAAATCGCCTTTGTGGTTGATAAACGCAATCTAGATCTAGATGGGAGTCTAATTTAAATGTACGGGTGAACCATACACAGTTAACAAAATGATCAGGGATGTGAATTTTCTTTTCTTTTTTTTGTTTGTGTGTGAAACATTTATATGTTTTTATAAAAAAAAACTTGAATAAACTTTTTGTAAATTAGGCCACGTGGTGCATTTTGTCCTTTTAACACTGATGAAACTCATAGAACATAGAAACCGATCTAGAAAGTTTTATTTTCATCTGTACACACAACAACTTAACACAGCGAGCGCATCTGGAAATAAGTTAATCGGCATGATAAAATAACAGCATCAAATAAATAAATAACTTATCTTACATAAATACAGTTTCTTTTTAAAAAAAAAAATAAAATTGTGGCTGGACTGTTGAACCAAACAATTTAGATCAGCAGTGTTTGTCAAGGTGGGGACTATTATCCCTCCCACCGCCCCAAATTACACCAAATAAATACATGTCAGCTTATTTACAAAAACAGTCAAGTGGTTGTTGAAGAATAATGCCTTAAATTTTACCCTTAATCTGCACTTTTTTAAAAAAAACCTTAATCTAAATCGAGATAAACAACCCCAATGCTTTCGTGGTCATACTTACATTAGAAGCGCTCACTTTTAATTCCCTGTACATTCGCCAGATTAAAACTCTGTTCCAGAAGTTAAGCATTTAACTCTTAAATGTTGAGTTTCCTCGCCCAGAAGTGACAAAGAACGTAGCTTAATTTTGTGCTTAGTAGCTTAACTGGTTTCGCTATGTCACTTTGGAGTTAAACTCCTCGTTTAAAGTCGTCAGAAGAGAACATGCCACCCTCCCCGTTACCAGTCCACACTCAGTTCACACAGCTGCAGCCGGCGGCCGACAGCTTCTCCACCTTGTGCCAGCGGTGCGAGTTATCCAGGAAGGCCATGTCCTCGTGGTGGGTGGGCCTGCAGCAGGGCGTATTGTGCCACGGCTCCCCAGGCGCCGGCTGGGGGAGCACGCCGCTCAGCAGCAGGTTGGTGAGGGTGAGGTCGTGGTTGGAGCGAGCGTGGGGACACGTTCCGCTGCAGTACTTGAATAAGACGGTCTCGTCCGAGTCGTAGCCTAGTCCCAGGTCTCGGACCTGCAGCAGGACGGAGCGCAGGCCGCACTGGGACTCCAGAGTTGAGCGGCGTGACCGGAGTGGGACGACTGGGCCGACTCCAGAAGCTTCCACGTGGTTGTCTTCTGAGGCTGCATATCTGCTTTTGTCGTCCTCCGGTGACGTGTGTGAAGACGCCGTTTCTCGATTCTGATCTAGAAAAAACACAAAGTTAATCATAAGCCTGATTTTCAAACTTGATCTAAAGCAAAATGCCACGGGTCACGACCTCTCCTCCAGCCTTCACTTACCAATCAGCGATCTCAGCCAGTGGCCCTCTCCCCTCTGGACGCAGAACAGAATCACGAAAAGCTTCAACAGGGACCTCATCGCTGGAGTCTGCTCTTGGTCTCGCTCAAAATGAACCAGACACGTCTGTTTGTATATCTGCGAGTGTCTGCGGGTGCGAGGGATGCTTAAGATGCAGACAAGTCACAACCTTCCAATATATAGCCCTCGGAGATGAAGGGGGGTGAAGGGATGAGTCGAGGAGGTTTAGGGGAGAGACAGACACTAACCCGTTACTTGCCAACAGACTATCCCCCTCACCTGAGCCTGACAGGGAGCGTAGGAGGGCAGGCGGGCGCTTGACCCAGAATTTGTCCTGTTGGGATTATCTAATTGATGTAAATCACTGGTTTATTGTTGAGTTTCCCCCAGATGTTTTTCCAGAGGATGCTGGCCCATAGCAATATGGATTCCCAGAGGTCTGGGGTTTCTTAAAAGCTGTGAAGGAGTGGGCAATGATGTCATGTTTTGATGATGCTGAGAAGTATGCGTGACAAATGAATCAGCAGATATGTTGCGGGGTAGCCTTGCCAGGAGATACGTTCCCAGGCATGAACACAGAAATGATGCATGCAGGAAATGTAAAGAAGGAAGTGCGGCGTGAGGCTACGAAGGGCGGACTGAGTCATTGTGGAATGTCTCGCAACAGGCATCTGCTTGACTCTGCTTTTCGTCCCTTTCCTCGGTATAAATACTAAATCTCGGGGCCGATGCGAAATAACTTAAAAAGGTCAACCACTAAAAAAAGAAAGACAGGTCATAATTAGAAGACAACAGGACTCGTCTTCAGCAGACATTCCTCAATGGGGTGACTCGTCCTGAGCTGCTCCATAAATTGAGGGATTTAATCAGCAATGTGCGGCTGACACGTAGAACATGTAGAATATGCATTATGTAACGGTTATAGGGCCCAAGCAGGCAGGCGGTGGAATTTAGAGGGAAGTGCATATTTGGAGCCTCCCTGTTTCTACCATCCTGGCGCTTGGGCAAACCCCTCAGTGCACCTTATTTAGGAAATGATGTGATTCAGGCTGAATATACGGAATTAACTTTCATTTAGAAGTTAGCAAACCTGGAAACTATTCTGGACCTTCTCTGTAGATGGAAGACATTGAGACATTTTGTCATGACTTATCGTGACTGTAAGTTATTTTTTGAATCATTTACTCCTACACCGATCAGGCATAACATTATGACTACATGCCCAATATTGTGTAGGTCTCCCTTGTGCCTCCAAAACACTCGTGCCTCATCAGAGAATGGACATGGGCCTTCTGAGGGTGTCCTCTGGTGTCTGGCAACAGGATGTTGTTAGTGGGGGGCCTTTGAGTGGAGGGGCCTCTGTGGATCATCCCACAGATACTTGATCAGTTTGGGATCTAGTGAATTTGGATGCCAGGTCAACACCTTGTGCTGTTCTTCATGTTTTTTTTGTCATTGCTATGGGGTGGGGGTGCCTGGTCTGGTCTAGGTGGGTGCTACGTGTCTTAGTAACATCCACACCAATGAATGCCAGGTCCAAAACTTTCCCAGCAGAACACTGAACCGTCACAAGATGGTCAATGTTACTCACTTCTCCTGTCAGTGGTCATAATGTTATGTCTGATCAGAGTATAACAAGACTGCAACAATTGAAAGTTGTAACTTGTTTGATTTCTTGACTCAAGAAGGGATTAAATCCAATTAATGGAAGACAGAGTAGTTGTGTCAGTTTTGGTAAAGGGGGCATTTCTTTATTCTCCAGTGCTTTCCTGAACGTGAAATGTATTTTTTATGGGATTGCGATGAGATGAATAATGAAAAACAAACAATAGCAAAGAAGTGATCAGCATCACTGTAAGTAAGTGTTGTCTCAAAGACTGATGGTCGAAAATGTCAATAGAAAATGACAACCTTACATGGGCAAACAAAAGAATAAAGGCTACAACGTTAAATTAAAAGAAAGAGGAGTAAGTCATGCAGTGCAAATAGAATTAATATACATTTCAATGAGCGCAATAAATACAGGAATCACAACAATGATCATTACTTTCACTGGTTTTATTAATACCTCAAGTCTGGCTTTACTTACTGATGTTTAGACAAGAGGAGTGTGTCCAATGAGATTTTAAAGGTTATTTATGGCCGTTAAACATCCTCGTTCCTCATTTATTGTGTCTCTGCTGCTGATATGAATTACTGAAGAATCATCCCTAAATCTTAAGCTAAGAATGGCCCGGAAAAATTTACTGCCAGGAATTTCAGTAATTCTCTTAAGGATAAAGCTTTTGGAGCCTGCACTGGATTGCTTATCTGGGTGACGAGTGAAAAGTATTTTTAATGATGCTCTGTTTCATGCTTGCAAAACCCTAATTATAAACTCTGTGTTCTCTCTCTCTAAATTTATCTCATTCATTTACAGGAATCTCCAACTGGAAAACAAGTATGCTAGTTAAAAATTATACTGGCACGTTGCAGTCTGTCCTAGGACCTGGCGTCCACATACGTGAACATCAGAGTTTTGGTTGTCTGCACCATAATACTGAATTCTGTATAAATGGAGCCTATTGCCATGGACACTTAAACTGCAATGTGGTGGTGTCAGAAGAGAAAAAAACACAGAATACATCAGAAAAATCAGACAGCCACACCCAACCATGGTAAAAAAAAAAAAAAAAAAACTATTAAAATTTCATTGTTGATTCTTGTTAAGTTGGGCAACAAAGTGTTGTGTGTTTAATTGGAGTCTAATTGCCAATATATTTATTCTCACATGCTCATGATACTTATAAAATATTTGCCCTTTACTTCCAAATGACCTCTCCGCATCATCATCTAAAACCAGGGTTGTGGGGGGTACTGGAGCTTATCCCAGCTGTCATCGGGCGAGAGGGACAGGGGGCCTCTGAATGGTGGGAGGAAGCCAGAGTACCCGGAGAGAACCCACCCAGACACAGGGAGAACATGCAAACTCCACACAGAAAGGCCCCAGTCGACCTGGAATCGAACCTGGAACCTTTTTGCCGTGAAGAATCAGTGCTAACCACCACTCCACTGTGCCACCCGATCCCGCTGTATTGAACTGCCAAATGTCAAATTGAAAGAATAAACAATCAAAAGTGCTGATGATCATCACGGTCATGTGGTCATAATTAGGTGGAGATGCTTGATCTTCCTCACATGTTGTCCTTGTTATGTCTTCAGGCAGAGCTGGGGGAAATTATTCTTATTAAGAGTCAACAAATAAAACACACCTGTCAAGAAAAGAAATATTCAGATAACCTACAGAACCCTAGAGGGAACAACGAAGGCAACAGACCTACAGCTGGCTCCCCAGCAGGACAAAGAACGGGAGAAAGCTAATCAACTTCTCTACCTCTGAGTTGTCCTTAGCAATTGACTCCAGTACAGATTCCAGTGTCTTTCACACAGGAATACACTATGGAAAGATAAATAAAGATGAATAAATAAAATGAAAAAGATCGATGTAAAGTTTATTTATCTCACATGCAATTTCAATTTGTACTGTTGCAAACTAGTGTAAACTAATGTTTTCTTTCAAAATCTATGCAAACATTGAGCTAAAATTTCTCCATTTTCAACAAAGCTAAGGCCCACTGTACACATATGTGGACCTCAAATTTAGCAGCATAGTAGATCTTTACTGTTACAGACTTTTGTCGAATTTGCATGCCATATTAAGGAAGAAGGTTGTAGGTGAGGACGCTGGTGGTGGTCTAAAAGGCTGTGAGGCAAACAGATAGTGGGACAAGATGATGCTGAAACTGAGAATGACTGACAATGTGTGTGAGCAGAACTGATGAAGAGGAACAGTTTTAGACCGTAGAGAAGTAGATTTTTAAATTTAAACAGATATTAACTATTGAACTTTACCTAAACTTCTTGCTGTTGCCGCTGACTGTGGAACGCCCAGGGGGGCAGCTCGCTAAACACCATTCAGTCACTCTAACGGAGTGTCCGAAAAGCCTGGGACAGGATATGACTACAATGACGTGCAGAAGTTTCTGTTTCCGTGAAAAGTAATTTTTTTTTCAGATTTGAAAGTGAAACACAAGATACATTTGTAGTTGAAATTAGGTTACAAGCCTAAAGCAGACATTTTAAAGTATGGTTTCAAACATACTTGACATTCTTTAGATTTTATAGGGTAGCTTTGATGGTAAACTTTGTGTGTCAGACATCATGGAGATATCCAGCTCTTAAAATGCACACAGTAAGGTATGCATCTCTGTTCTGGACAATTATGAATTTATTGTCAGCCAGTCAAAATCCTTGTCACAGAAAGCATCCCTTTCCCAGAACTTGCACGGAAAATAAGCACACGAAAGGGCAAAGGCCCTGACACATTCCTTCCACCTCTCAAAGAGACGGAGACGGTTGGAGGCCAAGCGAGAGATAAAAAGACAGAGGGAAAGAAGAGGAGGCGGTGGGAGAAATACAGTGGAGATAGAGCAAGCCCTTTGGATTACGGCCTGGAGAAACCAGTCTGGAATCCAGGAATGGAAAGAATGTGGCATCCGCTTCTGTAAAAAGATGAAAAAAAGGAAAAGACGCTAAATGTTGACAACATTTTATACAGTGGTCACATGGTCAGATCCGAGCAGACCTTCTCTAATGCTGCTGTTGATGTAATAAAGAATAAGTAGGGCGCATTTAGATGCATGGTATCGCCATATTTTCAGCTATACATTTATATCATTTTGTGCATCTGTGTGGAATTTGCATGTTCTCCCTGTGTCTGCGTGGGTTCTCTCCGGGTTCTCCAGCTTCCTCCCACCATGCAAAGACATGCTCGTTAGGTTCATTGGTGATTCTAAATTGGCCGTAGGTGTGAGTGTGAATGGTTGTCTGTCCTTCTGTGTTAGCCCTGAGATAGACTGGCGTCCTGTCCAGGGTGTACCCCGCCTCTCGCCCAATGACAGCTGGGATAGGCTCCAGCCCTCCCCCACGACCCTTCACAGGACAAGCGGTTACAGAAGATGAATGAATGAATGTACAACTGACAAGATGACATGCTGGTATGTGGTTCTGCTCTCTATGTGACGGTAAAATAACAATTTCATTGACAAGAAATATAAAATAGGCAAGATCATACGTCCGGTCATCCGCTGGTATCCCCTCCAGCTTTATTTAAGTGCATTGCTATTTTTTAATTTCTTTATCCAAATACTGGTGACCGTGCAGCTCCTCTAACTTACTGGCTGCTGATGAATCCATACATAAATGTCAGAAACCATCTGGTTTATAGCCTACGGTTACATTTTTTAAGGCACTGCAGGTCTTTTAAGCGGCAAATCGCTGCCCTGAATTCCTGCACGCTCAGCACATTTATTTTGCTGTCTCGTGAAGCCGATATATATATATATTAAAATGATATTTTCCTTATGATGCAGTGCTTCCTCTGCTTATCCATTGGAAACTGGGAAAAAAGGAAACCACAATACATCCTCTGCTTTGATGAATTGTGTGTGCTCAACAACTCAAAAAGGAACATTTTGAGTTCAGAGATGTGTTGTGCCTCTTAAGATACTGTAACCTATATGGATGGTCTCAGAAAGGCTTCAAAATGTAGTTCAATAGTCAAGATAAACATCAGATGTGTATGTTGTACAGTAGCTGTGAATCCAGACAAAGCAGACTTCTGACACATGGCTCCAGACTGGGATAAATCTGCCCTGAGATAACGTAAATACTGATATGGTGAGGTAAACGCAGTAAAATATATACAGTCAAATATTCTGGCAATATTTTATATGTATTATAAAGTCTAATAAATGAGACAAACCAAAGTTTCCAAAGAAATGAAACTAGAAACTTAACTGAAATGATGATTAAATTGACAAACGAGCTTATTTATTATATCGTATCGCTGGGTTTTTGGTTGCTGTGTTTCTACAGCATCACCATCAAGACAAATTAGCTCCACGTGATGGATTCAGGTTTTTATCACCACAACAGTCATGTAGGAAGCTCTTAAAAAGGGAAAATGATTAAAATTATATTGTAATTATTCATTAGGTCTGCCGTGCATTCCTGGGTGAGCTGGTCAGACAGTCAGTCCATATAGGGCTCGTCTGAGCCGAGCGGGGCAGGAATGTAGGGAGCAGACTTCCTGTAAGTGGAAATATTCAGAGAGGATTTATCCTCGGAATCTCAAACTTGCGCGGAGCCACTCCTGTTTATGCCGTAAATCTGCTGGTCAGACCGGAGATGCTCGACCGTATGTCATCAAGGCACAAGAATGTGCAGGTTTTCCTTCCAGCTTATCTGTGCAGCAGGTGATTTCACAAACACACACACAAACACACACCTCCTCTGGTTGAGGATGTGCAAGTCAGCTGCAGGCTTCTGGACAACAAGCACATAGGACGGGGGAAACTGAGCGCTAAATGACCTGAAGTACGTGCACATTCTTTGTGCAACATTTCATCAATATGTAATCACTGAGCATGTAATTCTTAAATACTGAGCAAATCTGCTTTTATCACATTATGAAACTTGGCTGTAGGGATTCAATGTAATTCAGTTACTGGTGCTCTTGTGTCAAAGGTGTTACGATAGGAGGGAAAGTATGTTCTAACAAACCAGGAAGCCTTTATTTAGACCTGGCGTTGCGTTCAAACATGATAATAAGGAAGAGCAAGTTGGATGAACACCATGGGTGGAGTTAACAAGGCAGCAAATATTCAAGAACGTGATTTTCAAAGTGTCAAAATGTTTGCAATTTAAAATATATTGTTGGAAATTTACTGTTATCCACAGGAATATCATTCTCACAGCGTTAATCGACACCTATTGTAATCCATAAATGGGCTCCCAGTCAGGACACCATATCTGGTTCATTTGATTTAAACAAAAAAAAAAAAAAACACCAAATTAAACACACACACACACACAAAAATACATTCCACAGGTTTTTATTCAAACACTGTTTTATAATATGAACAAAAGAAATTACATTTTCTTATCGGCTTTCCAAAGTGGACAAAATATATTCTTCTTAAGTACAAATTACATAAATATAATGAATTTAATGGCTTTGAAAAAGACAAAGATATCCACAAAACATCACAGTCAAACACTTCATCTGACATCATCAAGGAAAGGCAGCTTAGGAGCCCGTTTCTTCCCTGTGTGTCTGCCGACTTCTTCGTTCTGAATTCATTTACAGATAACCCGTCAATAAACATAATCCACTCTGACAGTAGTGTTGGGTTTCCAAAGAACCTCAGCGTTCACAATTTTGACTTTTCTTTAGATGCTGGACAAACTTCATGCAAACTTCTGACAACCGTGTGAGAAGTGATCACACAGTCTAAATGCTCTGATCCAAGTGCCATGGATTATATACACACACAGTCCACGGTGAGACGCCCTTCATTTAATACTACACTGTCAAAGGTGTATTCAGGGCATTAATGAGTTCACATGTGCCCGTAGAAGGGGCGCATAGCAGGGACGTATCCTGCAGGAGGGACACCAACTCAACAGGACCCGGCTGGTCCGTCTTCTCCTGTGCAGACTGCGCGTTCGACTCGGGCTTTTTTCTGGTCGCTCTCTTTGTTTTGACGTAACCGCTCAACCTGGAGGCGAGAGACCGTTTGGTCGAGGGCCTCTTCAGCTTCTTCCTCTCCGGGTCGTGCACGACGCTGTGACGCTGCAGGCTCTGCCTCATGGCGAAGGTCTTCGTGCAGCCGGAGTGGGTGCAGGCGAAGGGCCGCAGCTCCTCGTGGAAGGAGCTGATGTGGCTCTGCAGGTTGAAGGTTGTGGTGAAAGACCTGTCGCAGCCGTCCCTGGGGCACCTGAGGACTACTCGCACGTCGGAGTGGACGTGCCGGTGCTGCTGCAGGAACCAGGAGTCCCTGAACACCTTGCTGCACTGATCACACCTCAAGCTGAGCCTGTGCTCCTCCTTCCTGTGCTTCAGGTACTCTGTCCAGGTCTTCCCCGTGAAGCTGCAGCCCTCCTCCTCCTTGCACGGATACCCTCTGTGCACCTTCTCGTGTCGCTTCAGTTTGCTGGGGAAGGAGAATCGCATCTGGCAGCCATCGTAAGTGCACTGATAAGGGGGCAGCTGAGTGTGCTGCTCACACATGTGGGACTTCAGCTGCTTGTTCTTCCTGAACTCGAGCCCGCAGCCGTCAAACTTGCAAACGTACATTTTCTGCTCCTGGGTGTGAACGCGGCTCATGTGCCTGGTCCGGTTCGTGTTGGTGGTGAAGGCCTCCTCGCAGCCGTCCACGGTGCACTGAAAGGGCTTCACTCCGCTGTGGCTCAGCTCGTGCCTCGCCAGGTGATACTGGCTACAGAAGGACTTCCCGCAGCCATCGCGCTCGCACGAGAACGGCTTCACCCCCGTGTGTTTACACAAGTGAGCGTCCAGTTTCCACTGTTTGTTATAAGCGGCGGAGCAGTCGGGGAACGAGCAGATGAAACGCTTGTGCGGCTCGGTTTTAGTTTCCATTTCTGCGGCATTTAGAGGCGAAAGATTACATCGAGCGAAAATGTGAGCACGTTTTCCGTCCCAGCACCGGCGCGTCCCACAATTCTCTTCAACGCGACGCCACTTCCGGCGCCCGGAGATGACGTTGTCATTACCTATCGGCCCTCTGGTGTTTAGTTGTTGGTTGTGCAGCTACAAGATTTTGTGTAAGTGTCGTTTTACGTCCTTTAGAAAAGAGTTAACGTGACAGTTGGGTGTTTTAAAAACAGTAAAGCCGTTTTTGTTTTGTTTTGAGCTGCTATTTAGTGACATTAATTTTATACTGACGCGAAAAAAGACGCTAACGTTACTTAGCAAGCTAGCTAATGCTAATGTTAGCTTGTTACGTGAAATAACGTTGCACCAAAACCAGTGCTAATAGTTTAATGCCTTGTTAAATGGTGTAACGGCCACTTATCTTTCAGAAATAACAACAGCAGCTATTAGTTGTTTAATGCATGTATTGCTATTCGCTTTGTAGTGCACTGCCTACAAAAATAAAAGCTCAACAGTCAATTTAGCCCCAGAGGTTATGGGTAACTGTAAATGTTCTACCTAGCTACCTACATTTAGAAGAAGAAGAAGAAGCTTTATTGTCATTGTACAAGAATACAACGAAATGTCGTTTGGCAGCATCTCTTGTAGCAGCTACGAGTCTGTATTAAAGCTAGTGCGAAGAGCAGTTGTCGAAGTAGTCCGTTTTATTTAATAAACTTAAATGAACTATCCCTTGTACATTATTAAGATCATGGTGGATTTGTCATGAACTGCCTCAGTTAATGTCCATATTTGTCACATACTCTCTCACATACTCAAAAAAAAAAAGTTGTTGTTTCTTTTTTGCCTTGTATTTATTTTCCTAATCCATTTGATAGTTAAACTAAACTTTATTGTTATTTATTTCCGTAAGGACCGCGATGAAAAGCCGAGGGGAGTCTGTGTACATATTAAGGCTGCTATAAACCATTTATTTTTCATGAGTCGTATCGTATATTGATTATTTTCTAAGTAGTCGATTAATCAGTCAAGATGTTTATTGTCATGTGAACAATAAAAATAGTAGTTTAGACCATACAGTGGGATTCTTATTCCAGTGGAGTAGAACAAGAGTTGAAGTGATCTCCTCTGATTTTGTGTACGAGCAAAAGAAGACAGTATACAAACACTATAAAAATTAAACACAGTATACAGAAGAATAATACGGGACAGATGAGAGAAACACTACATATATAAAAACACGTAACAACAGTAATAAATACGTGTGTGTAATTGCACTGTGGATTGCACAGTCTGGAGTCTCAAGCACAGCACTAATTAGATAAATAAATAAAAACTACAAGATGCAAAATAGACAAAACAAGAGAAATCTGTTAAATGAAACACTAAAAAGCTTAAAACCTGAGTTTAAAAATAGCTCTGTGCATTGTGTCTCAGAAACAGCCAGTGAGGCAGCGTGTGAGCCGTATAGGACACAGATGGCTGGAGGGTAGAAACTGTTTGTGAGGCTAGTTGTCCTTGATTTCACACTCCTGTAGCGTCTCCTTGACGGCAGGCGTGTGAAGAGGTTGTGTTGTGGGTGAGTGCATTTGACTGAATAAAACTCTTTCAGTATCCCAACCCAACGCACCCATGGCAAATTAAACACATAGGTTTGGTGAAGGTAAAATAAACATATATTTCCCAGTCCAGAAATCAACGTTTTTTGTTGTCAATTCTAGGTTTCAGAGTTGAAAATGGCATATTTTAGACTCTGTATCATGGCACCACTCCTGCCAGCATGTTAGCCACGCTTCACAACAACGTGGAGGCTATGTGGAGTGTTGCATTGATAGTATTTAATGCTGAAGGAGTTACTGAACTCTTGCGAAACGAGTTGCCCCCTGCGTTTCTTCAATTCATTTTCATTCACTTAGTCTGGACCGTAGGCTGGGCCACTCGGGTTTGGTTCTGGGTTGCTAATTGACTAGGCCTGGTGTGGGCAGCGTTGAGTATGATTTAACTTCAGTGACTTGCAAATGCAGCGTACTTGGTCTCCCATTTCCCGCATGTTTGATGTCGGCAACATAATCAGGGATGACTGTAAAATTGACATAATCAGTAACATCAGCGAGTCTCTGCAGCCCAAATACGTGGCTACACTTGTAGTGATATAACTTATGTTTTTGTCTTGGTGAAATAGACGTGAGTCCACTACTGGGGCAGACTTCAAGTCGCCACAATGGTAAGCAATAATATGTGTAATTTATCATAATTTCTAATCACAAAGATACATGTTTAAATACTCAGGTTGTATTAACAGAGGGTTGTGTACTATCTTCTTGACAGGGTGAAAGAAAAGGAACAAACAAGTACTACCCCCCAGATTTTGATCCAGCCAAGGTGTGTATGATCCCGCAGACCTCTGTTTATTAGTTACAACAACATTTGTGTACTGATGCAGACTTACAACTCTTTCCTTCTTTGTTTTTTTAGCATGGATCTCTCAATGGCTACCATGGGACCCACGCTCTACGGGAGAGAGCCAGGAAACTGTCCCAGGGCATCCTCATTATCAGGTTAGTTATCACTTTTAGTATAATTTCCTACATTTAAACGAGCAGTGCAGTGAATTAAGAAGAAAGTGCAAATGACTGTTCACGTTAGTACAAGTGAAATTAGAATTTATGGCCAAAACTTGAATCGAGTGTAATAAAAGAAGTAAATGCTTCAATATAAATGAGTAAGGAGTTAATAGGACTTGATCAGAGTTGTTGTTTATCGTGACCTTCATCTATACCTGCCTGTTTTTGTCCATTAAGGTTTGAAATGCCCTACAACATCTGGTGTGATGGCTGCAAAAATCACATCGGCATGGGTGAGTTTGAAAAAAAACAAACATGTTTATTCTGTTTGCCAGCGTATTTGTTTGATTTCTATAACATAGACGTTCTGTTTGTTCAGGGGTTCGTTACAATGCCGAGAAGAAGAAGGTGGGGAACTACTACACCACACCAATCTACAGGTAAACAGCGATGAGCTGCTGCTGATCCGATGGCAGTGTTTCCCTTACGTTAAGATCTTTAACATCATAGTTTCGTCTCCTCAATCAGGTTTAGGATGAAGTGCCACCTGTGCGTCAACTACATCGAGATGCAGACGGATCCGGCGACTTGCGACTATGTTATAGTGAGCGGAGCGAGCAGGAAGGAGGAGCGCTGGGACATGGCTGAAAATGAGCAGATCCTCACCACAGGTAACCGATTCACGTTTACTGATCCAAAAAGTAAGTGTTTTGCTCCGTTTACGTCTTCTTCGCTGTGAAAACGACTGTGTCTCATGCAACAGAGCATTCAGAGAAGGAGAAGCTGGAGACAGATCCCATGTACAAACTGGACCACGGTGGGAAAGACAAGGAGAAGCTCACAAAGGCTCTGCCTTCGCTGTCAGAGATCCAGGACTACCAGTCCAGCTGGAAAGATGACTTCCAGCTCAACAGCTCCCTCCGGAGGAAGTTCAGAGTAAGAAACCAATCTCTTGTGTCGCTAATTCAACTCATTATCTTAGAGGATGTAGTTTGTAGTGACGTTAAACTGCCTCCAATTAAATCTCAGGTGTTTTTGTTATTTGTCCTAGCCAGCTGAATACAGCGGGGTTGTCAAAATAATAGAAACATGTATTGGTTAGTAGTGCTACAAACTTCCAAGATGAAAACTCTCTCATTTATTTTAAACAAATGCTAAATACCATGTCATGTTATATTAGTGTGCTTTAGTCTTCACTAGCGTACCTAATGGACTGGCAGATGAGTGTAGGTATACGCCGATCAGGCATAACATTATGACCACCTTCCTAATATTGTGTAGGTCTCCCTCGTGCCTCCAAAACAGTTGTGACTCATCAGAGAATGGACATGGGCCTTCTGAGGGTGTCCTGTGGTGTCTGGCAACAGAATGATGTTAGTGGGGGGGTCTTTGAGGGGAGGGGCCTCTGTGGATCATCCCACAGATACTTGATCAGTTTGGGATCTAGTGAATTTGGAGGCCAGGTCAACACCTTGTGCTGTTCTTCATGTTTTTTAGTTGTTCCTAAAGTGTTTTTGTGTGTGTACCTGTGTCAGGCCATCAAGGAGTGTCATTGCTATGGGGTGGGGGTGCCTGGTCTGGTCTAGGTGGGTGCTACATGTCTAAGTAACATCCATCCACATGAATGAATGCCAGGTCCAAAAGTTTCCCAGCAGAACTCTGGATTGTCACAAGATGGTCAATGATATTTACTTCTCCCGTCAGTGGTCATAATGTTATGCCTGATCGACATATGTAGCCACTAGTTTTGTGGAATTTACCCTCCAGACTCAAGTTTGCATTGACACAACGTAAAAACTAAACTGATCCAAACTGATAATTGCAGACAGAGAAAAAAGTTTTGGCCGAGCAGGAGGAGAAGGACAACGCAGTAAGAATGAGGACCAACCTTTCTATTCCACTGCTGCCAGAGAAGGAGGAGGACAAAAGACTGGCTGCACTACTCACCTACCAAGCACCTGACTGTAAGCAACAGACATTTTATTTTGTTTTTTTTCCATCTAAAGATTAACCACGTGTGTCGTGATTCGAAACCCGTCGGACTCATCTAAAACCATTTATTTCTCTCCTCTCCGTCTCATTCAGCCTACGAGGACAAGCAGCACAATAAACGGAAAGAGATCTCCACCCGTTCGTGGTTTAACTCCGCCTCGACGCCACCAGGAGGCGCTGCGGTCAGTCTGCTGCACAAACTCGGCATGCAGGGGAAAGAAGCAGCCGTGGCCAAAGCCCTGGGATCTTCACAGAGCCCGTTGATCCGCAGACGCACCGTCGCGCCTGGAAGCAAAGGCGAACTCTGCGCCACCGTCGCCCGCAGAAAATCCTGCCCCGAAGGCCGCTCGCGTGACGGGGAGATTTTAAAGGTTACGCAAAGAGAGGAAGCACCTTGCACCGTGTCAACACGGGAAGCAGAGATGAATGGCACTGACTTCAAGGAGGTGAAAAGAACAGAAACTAATGGAGAAGAGAAGGATAAGAGCAAATGTACAGGAGGACTCATGTCTCTGGTGGCAGACTACAGCGACTCGGATTCAGACCCCGGACAGTGAGACGACATCGATAAGCTAAATGGAACAGTTTTTGTTTTCTGTGCACGACTTTAAGCGTCTCAAACCGGAGACGATCATCGCAGCTGCAGACGTGTACTGTGGCATGTGTTACGATGAACTCAGACGGAAGAGTTCAAGACGATTTTACTAGAGATTTATACCTCTAGCTTCACAACTTGCGTATGCTTTTGCTTTAGTGAGGCTCTGTCGGTATAATTTAAATCCGATCAGCTTTCATGTCAGACGGAAGCGTGAGGCTTCTGTCACGTTTTGGATCTCCCTCACATGTGGACGCACCAAGAGGATGCAGGAAATGGCACATATATATATATATATTTAAATAAATCGATGAATCTGAAGAGTTTATGAAACAATATCAGATCCTTCAAATCAAGATTGATTTGAATCGGAAGCATTAGATTTTTCTTTTGTGAAACCAGCTCCATTGTCGTCGTGTGTCATATGATACGACGAGTGTGACTGCAGATTGTATTTCAAATAACATCGGTTTTCTGTTTTAGATACGCACACACGTGTGATCTGGCGATAAAACTGCAGAGAAACGTGTAAAAGTGAACTTTAAAAAAACGTGTAAACGACTGAAAACGTTTTGTGTGTTGCTTTTTTTTTTGTTCAGCATGCTTGCAAAAACATTCAGTAAGTGTAGACAAGAATTTATCTGAGTATTGAGTAAATGATTGTGCAGTCAGACTCAGTGAGTGGAGTCTCAGATAAAGGCTGTAGGTAATGATGGTGGTGCAGATCAGGATGTATCAGGAGGGGATGGAGCAGGGAGAAGGAAGGCTGCACGACAGACGATCTGTAGGGAAAATTTAATGAACTAACTAATGAACTAACAGACACTGGAATTGAGAATGAAGAGATGTTGACAAAGTGTTAAAAATGAAACAGAAATATGCTAAACGGCTAAAAGAAAATTTTATGCGGATGTTTGAAAACAAGAGGAGTGTCTAGCTGCACCTCAGGGGTCTCTGCACTGTGGCGTTTTCTAACCACAATAAACAACCATTAACTCACAGCTTCATGTAGTTGTAGCCGTGTCCTCTGGGAGGCGCTGTTCTCACCCTAAATTATACACTGGACAAAAAAAAAAAAAGGTCACACAGCCTTTAGCTTTGATTACAGCACACATTTGCTGTGGCTTTGTCTCAATAAGCTTCTTCAATGTCACCAGATTTATTTCCATCCAGTGTTTCATTCATTTATCACCAAGATCTTGTATTGATGATGGGAGAGTTTGACCACTGAGCAAAGCCTTCTCCAGCACATCCCAAAGATTCTCAATGGGGTTAAGGTCTGGACTCTGTGGTGGCCAATCCATGTGTGAAAATGATGTCTCATGCTCCCTGAACCACTCTTTCACAATCTGAGCCCCATGAATCCTGACATTGTCATCTTGGAATATGATCCATTGATGGAATAACCTGGTCATTCAGTATATTCAGGTAGTCAGCTGACCTCATTCTTTGGGCAACATAATGTTGCTGAACCTAGACCTGAGCAACTGCAGCAACCCCAGATCTTAGCACTGCTCCCACAGGCTTGTACAGTAGACACTAGGCATGATGGGTGCATCACTTCATCTGCCTCTCTTCTTACCCGGACGCGATGGTTCCCCACTATCCTTCCAGTTTTTAATAATGTGTTGGACAGTTCTTAACCCAATTATAGTAGCATTGCATCAGTTGGGGTTAAATAACTTGTTGCCAGTGTTGGACTTACCCATGCATTAGTGGCTCATGAAATTGTATTGTTTTCTTTATTTCGCACTAATTTATAATTGTAGTGATACTTTATACTTTAGACACAACAGAGTGAAGTTAATTTAACCTTTTAATAAGTTTGTTTCCATCGAGATAAAAGCAAAAACTTAACACACGGGTAAAAAAATAAATGAATGTAGAGGTGATAAATAAGTGAATGAGTGGTATAGTGGAACATTAAAAAGTAGCAGGACGATAACAATTAAACAATAATTGAATAAGGAGAATACCAGAAGAGCAGCATGATGAACAGATGTGCTAAAGTTCTGTTTGTGTTTGTGTGCTGCCTACATTTCAGTGGTTTTATCTGTAGAGTTCATCTTTTAACGCTGACCTTTTCCTGCCATGTTTGTTCCCGACTGTTGATCAGAAACTATTCCCTCCCCTTCCTATTGACTGTGCAGCGTCTGATGTAATTTGGGGGTTTCTAACACACGAACCCAGTAGCCGTCTGTCGTCGCTGGTGGCCACAGTCCACTGAGACTCCAGGCGGTCAACATGGTTCGGTGGAAGCTACACGGCGTTTTATTTCTCATGCTTCTTCTCTGCAAATCAGATGGACAGTTCACAGGCAGTAGACGAAGACAGTAAGCTGTTTCACTTCGCTGGCATCTTGTTTTTTCCGTTTCTCCTACGTTATTTGAAGCTTACTAATCTCATCTGTGTTCATTACAGGCAAGGCTGGCGGGACAGGTATGCGCACGATCACAAACAGCGTAGACGGTTGCAACGTTTAACCTCTGACGTATACTCAGTTCTTATTTCTCAATCTGTTCCCCAGATTTGCGCCAATTGACCGATACTGGGACCTCCATGAGTAAGTCTAAACGGAAACCATTTTGTGAACACGCCGTCAGTCCAGCGATAGATAAACTTTTTACAGAGTTTTAATGGTTTAGATTTTTGAATGTTTGCGTTCCCTACCAGAATAAATGTCAAAGTGGCGGACACCTTCCTCAAATAAAACCCAGAATTATGATTTGGGGATGATTTTTAGGTATTTATGGGAGAAATAATTGACTCATGACTCATGTTACCTTTGACCTGTGCTGATATATGGAAAAATAAACCACTCTTTCAAGTGCCTTCCTCACTTTAGAATATTTGTGTTTAGATACGCGACATATACTCAACTAATTTCTGCTTTAGTTTGCAGCACTTCTTCATGTCTGAAATTAACACTTGTCCTCTTCATTTGCAGCTTGACACAAAAGGACACAGTTAATCCTTCACCAAGGTACAGTTGATAATCAAATGCCTTGTCTACCAGCGGGTAAAACTAAACTGTGCTTGTTATTTATACTGTGTTCTGATCCTTGGGTCAAAATTAAAAAATAAAGACATGAAATATGAATAAACACTCAAATGTAATTAATTTAATACATGAAAATGATGCCTTTTACTGTCATTGTATACAGCAGGGGGGTCAAACATACGGCCTGGGGGCCAAAACCGGCCCGGCGGTGCGTCCAATCTGGTCCGCAGCATAAATGTGCGAAGTGCGAAAATGATATGAAGTCATTAACTGCAACTCTTTCAATAAAACTGCTAACTGCTATTCGTAATTGTTCCAATAGGGGTCACACTGTTTTAGTAAGAGTTGACCCAGTGCTAAACAACAGATGGCAGCAATGCCCGAAATTTTGTTTAGTTGTTCATAAAAGGTTTTGTAAAAGGATTTAGTTCACTGAATGTTCTTCTTTGCACTAAAACAAAGGGAAACATTTGGAGTTGCCGTTATTCATAGGTTATGTTTACTGGTCCGGCCCTGTCGAGATCAAATTGGGCTGCGTGTGGCCCCTGAACTAAAATGAGTTTGACACCCCTGGTATACAGGATACAATGATTTTGCAATCGCAAACAATCCCATTAACAACACAGATCAAGATCCTAATAAATCTAACATATATAAAATGTATAATATTGTGAAAATACAATTTATTTTCTAGGAATCTTGTGCTTTGGAATAAAACCCTTCTCCAAACTACAAGTGGAAGTACTGACCCAGTATTAGTGTATAATTTAAACTGTGCTACAGTAGTGCTAGTATAGTCATGTTAGTCGGATTAATATGAATTTGCCAAGTAAGCCGTGTGTCCATCTTTGTTAGAATTTCAGAACACAGACTTTCCCTGTATTTCTTGAAATTTAAGTCTGTGAAGGTTCAAAAAAGGCAACTGGACTTGTAGAGTTTTTTTGAGAAGACGTTTCACTATTCATCCGAGTAGCTTAGTCACTTCTAGGGGACTGGTGGGAAGTCTGAGGTTTAAAGGTTTAAACTTCCCACCACTCCCCTAGAACTGAAGAAGCTACTCGGATGGTGAAACGTCTTCTCAAAAAAACTCTACAAGTTCAGTTGCCTTTTTTGAACCTTTTTGGATATACTTGAAATTTAAGTTACAATAACTCCAGAGGAAGAAATCAGGATGCAACAAGAACTAATTTACATCAGTGGTACTATCACAGGGTGTGATATCATTGGTTGTGATATCATTGTTGGTAGTGGAAGTAGAATACATAGCTGTTAGTTAGTAGTTTTCCCTCCTGCCTCATGTTGCAGTGTTTCCCTGCAGGTACACTCTGCTGGCTCCAGACCTACTGAGGACCGACAGCCCTGAGAACATCTACTTACAGGCTGATGGCCTGTCTACCACCATCACTGTCTCCATCCACATCCAGGACTTCAGAAAGACCACCATGCTCCTCCAGGATTCTGTCACCCTCAGCCCGGAAAATGGATTCCAAGCTCTCAAGGCTATAGAGGTGACACAGCGGGGTTAGCTCCACCTGGGGGGTTCCAGAGGCTGCCACCTTTCTTGAAATGGTTTCCTATGTCTTAATGTCATTTTTTTTTTTTTTTTTGCTCCAGCTTTCCTCAGATAATTTGAATCGCGATGAAAAAAAGAACAAGTTTGTGGTCCTGAAAGTGAACTTTGGGGATATGCACTCGGAGGAGAGAATACTGATGGTGACCTTTCACTCGGGGTACATCTTCATCCAGACAGACAAACCCATCTACAACCCTGGAGATACGGGTGAGATCTGAGAATAATGGTGAAAACTATTTTTTTGGTTGAAACCATTTTGAAACACGCTACAGTCGTTCTTGAAGGAATTACTTGACGACGCAAGTCTGAAAAACGTTTTATTAATTCAGAAGAAGTGTTTAAGAAAATTTTACTCACTTGTTCTGTTTCTATCAGTTCGATTCAGAGCCTTTGTGTCCTCTCCAACCTTTAAGGCCCTTGACAACTCCATCACAATAGATATCCAGGTAAACAAATGACAAATCACCAGTTGGAAATTTGTAAATCTACTATGAATGCTGAGAAATGAAATGGGTCTGCCAAAGAATATTGGTAAGCAAGGCAAAAGAGTGTACATGTAATTTTTTAGAAAGCTTGGAGGTGGATCACTGCGACATCTAACTATATTCTGATGATATAAATATTTTTTTTTTAGATTAGTCAGATGTATTACCTGAAATGATCGGTTTGTTTGTGCCCCGTAGAATCCGGATGGCGTGGTTGTCAAACAGGTCTCCCGGACCAGAGCCACCAATGGCCTCTTGGCAGACACCTTTCCTCTTTCTGAATATGTCAAGTAAGAGCAATTTGTTAATAAAACTTATACTTGTAACCACAATCCACATGATGT
Organism: Chelon labrosus; assembly: GCF_963514085.1. NCBI lineage: Eukaryota > Metazoa > Chordata > Actinopteri > Mugiliformes > Mugilidae > Chelon > Chelon labrosus. The sequence goes on along the minus strand of NC_140338.1, from coordinate 6,093,552 downwards.
TTTAGATTCATGACTCTTAAATCTAAAATGTTGAGGACTTTGAGTCCTGATAAGAAAAGAAATTACCTAAAACCTGAAATGTGTCTGTATTTAGGCTGCCTCTTGGCCCAGTTTAAGTTATACAGTGTGCTATAAAGGTACACTGAATGGCAAAATTCACCACACAGTTTAAGCTGCATTTTACAGTATTGATATGGAATGGTTTACCCTACAAAATGCCACTGAAAACCAATGTGACACATTTCAGAGAAAAAAAAAAAAGATATGAAAATAAGTATGTGCACATTTTCTTATAATAATCAGTTACATTTGTATTATGCATATACTGTACAAGACTCAATGGCCACACAGAGCTTTCAAAGCATCAAGAGTATCTCATTTTTAAAAAGGTTTTGCTCATGTGAGGGCTGCCAAACATTTCCACAGCGAGGACGGTTATCAGCAATTGGAAATCAGTGACTTAATATTGATCCTCCTAATTGTACATCTGTCAAGGCTATGGAGCTGGGTGGCAAGGCACAAGCTTTCCCTAATGAAAAATACAACCAAGATTGTAAAAGATATGTTTGGCAGAAAAAAAAGAAAAAGAATACCATTTCCATGGTGAAGCATGGTGGTAACAGCATCATGTTCATGTTTTACACTCACCAAATGTTAATACTTTACACAGTCTCTAGTTGTCTAGTCTTTTCTCGTGTGGAATATTCACTAGAAACCAGTTCATACTGTATAGGTACCAGCTCCCACAGGTGATCTTTGCAAAGTAATGTTCAAAAACACATCATTTACCTCTTACTGTCATAGGTACAGCCAAATTATTCAGACATAGCCTGTGATCTATTTAAATGTGTCTTTAAACAGTGTGTTTTGCTCTAATCAAATGGTACCTTTCTTCCAATGCTTAAATTTTAAATGCTTGTGAATTAAATGCACTGGATGTCTTACAGTGAAGGAACTTGGATTGTGACTGCCAAGTTTGACCACTGGCAGCAGAACACGTTCACCTCCCAGTTTGAGGTGAAGAAATACGGTAGGTGGCGTAAAGTTGTGCTCGCTAATGCTCATAATGTAAGTATCTGCATGTTTGTGGAGGGTTGTACTTGATTCTTTGTTGGGGTGTTGTTTCAGTGCTTCCTGCCTTCAATGTTACCTTGACGCCCAGGAAGTCCTTCTTCAGCCTGGATGACAGTGAACTAATAGTAGATATTTCTGCCAGGTTGGTCTAATACAGTCATACACAAAAACAAACACATTTACTTGCATCAAATGTTGTAGATCTTTGGGCGTTATCCATTCACTGACTTCCTGAAGAAAAGTTTCCTGTTATTCTTTCTTGTCTGTGTCTTTCCTTTCAGTTTCTCCAACAAAAATTAAAACTCTAATAATCTAATTTAAAGTAAAAAGGTTGGAATAAATGAAAGTCAATAACTGTTGACTAACCAGCGTTGTGACTATGGCCAGGTACCTGTATGGGGAGCCGGTTCAGGGCACGGCCTACGTTGTGTTTGGAGTGAATATGAACAAAGAGATGAAAAGGTTACCGTCCGTGAAGCAGGTGTCCGATGTAAGTTCACACTGAAATTCACCAGTTGTACTTTCACAAAAACAAAGCTCTGATATTCCTTTGGCTGGTTGCATTGCTAAGGCTAACATGCTGTGTTACTGTCCACCTCAACATAAGCATACCTGTTCCTTTTAGTTTTCTTTTTAGATCCGCCAACTTAAAGACCAAAGCTTAAAAGCTATTGTTTAGGTTTGGGTTTCAAAGTACAGGAGTTTGTTTTGGACATGGCACTTTCGTCAGTTTATTCAAAAACGTCTGTACAAAAATCACCCATATCGAATTTGCCAAGAGCATGGTTACTATTCTTTAAACTGAAACTGTTCAGTCCAATGCTGCTTGAATCTGCAGGTGCTTTGAGCCTTCCCTTGCAGGGACATTTTGACAACTAGCTAGTTAATTAATTCAGCATTCAGCAGGTACACCTTCATGTTCAGATTTGGGCATGCACTGCCAGGTTGCCCTGACAGACGGGTTGGGATTCCTTTCTAGTATGTGGTCAGTGTTTCATAGAAAATGTGACTACTTCTGTAACATTAAACTCATGTACAAATCCCATGGGCACATATATATAATAGCTCAGTGGCACAATTGCTACTGTTTGTAATGAAAGAATCCATGTTTTACTCCTGCAGCTGGATGGAGGACACGCCACACTGAGTATTGAGGAGATCAAAAGAGAATACCCCAACATTAGATCTTTAGTGGGGCAGTCTTTGTATGTCAAGGCTTCTGTGCTCACCAAGACAGGTAAGCAAGAAAGCTAACCCTTTAGTTATCAATAAGTTTAAGTCATTCATGTTGTGTTGTTGTGGTTGCTACCTGTTATCATATACTGTAAGTTGAATGCTCAACAGTAAGACTTATCTCTCCAGTATGTCGTAATCAGAGCAGTGTTTGTCAGTATAAACTGTCCCATGTGTGCAAATCCATAGTGCTATCTGAGGTTGCTTTATGACCTTTAGCCCTCCTGATGAACCAGCGCCAACCAGCTTTGAGTCTTGAGGGAAATGTGGGGCATGCAGCTGCAGTTGGAGCAAAATCTTGTTCATTTTCTACATTAGAAACTTCAACCTGTGCCAATACTAGAACATAAAGCAGGCCAGATTTGATGAAAATGAAAACTTATCAAAATTCTTCACATTTACTCTCAACTGACGCTACTTTTTCACCTCTACAGGGAGTGATCTGGTCGAGGCTGAAAAGACCGGCATTAAAATTGTGCAGTCTCCTTATGTAGTGTCCTTCAGAGACATACCGAAATATTTCAAGCCGGGCTTGCCTTTTGACTTCACAGTAAGGGACCGTCCTCTGTGTTTTCAGTTTGCTCCAGTTGTAATAGATTAACTCTGAATAAAAATGTCACCGACATAAAAAAAAATGCATTTCCAGATCCAGGTGAGCCACCACGACGGTTCTCCTGCTCGTAATGTTCCAGTAAAAGTGAATTTGATGGACGCACCGTTGCTCGTCGCCTCCGGTACCACCAGGGCCACCATCAACATGCCCATCCTGCAGCACTGACAAACCATCATGGTGAGTACGACGGCATGACGTCAGCATTGGATGTGATGGTTAAAAAAAAAGTTTCAATAGTGTGCCACTGAAATTATATATATGGTATATTAATTGTTTATTTCACTGACTGGGTAAGTCAGGAACAGCTCTGATAATTTACTGTTAAAAAAAAACAAAAACATTTCTTTAATATTCTGTGTGTGCATTGTTGCTTTCTGGACTCCATATATTTATGTTGAATAGTAGACTTATCCATCTATGTATCATGGAGAATTAAGATGACATGATAGGTATTGCCACCCGAGTTTTATACTCCGACCTTTAGTTCTTCACATAGACTGTAGAAAAAAATGGACAACCTGCCTTCACGTCTTCCCACCGGACAAACTGAGCCTAGAATTTTGGGTTATACGGGCAGCGCCATCTCGCGAGTGGAGACAGTGGAGCCACACCATCGATGACCCGCCCACACTTCCTCTAGACGCATTCATTCATTCATCTTCTGTAAGCGCTTGCTCCTGTGAGGGGTCACGGGGGTGCTGGAGCCTATCAGAGCTGTCATCGGGCAAGAGGTGGGGTACACCCTGGACAGGTCGCCAGTCTATGGCAGGGCTAACACAGAGAGACAGACAACCATTCACACTCACAGGCACACCTACGGTCAATTTAGAATCACCAATTAACCTAACAAGCATGTCTTTGGACGGTGGGAGGAAGCCGGAGTACCTGGAGAGAGACTGTGCCACCTCCTCTAGACTCACTTGTGTTTAATTAATACTTCGTACCGCCGCAAGTTACAAAGACATGTTGGATCACACACTGTACTTATTTATTTATTTTGTAACCAAGAACCATCAATTTACAAGTCCCATCCACTAACATGGAGGGAGGTGGAGCTTATGACCTACACAGCAGCCAGCAGCCACCAGAGAGATATGGAAGCATTGTAACCCAAGTCATCTTTATCCTAGTAGAAAATGAGTCAATGAGCACAACATGGGGGTAGGAGGAAGAAAAATTTCTCCACATCAATTAATTTTAGTTTTTTTGTCTTTTTCTCAGGTTGAGACCACACAGGCTGGACTGAGACCAAATCAGCAGGCCAGACAACAGACCACCATTCGCCCTTATGTCCCCTTTAACCAGCGCAAACAAAACTACCTGTACATCTCCACGGGAACCAACACGGTGTCCGTAGGAGAAAGGCTCGTCCTGAGGCTCAGCATCAAAGCTGCAGAGCCAAAGCACAGAGGCTTTATCAAACACGTTACCTACTTGGTGAGACAACCAAAAACCAGCAGACACAGATCACTAAATAAACTAAAAATGACCAACTTTTTATCCGAAATCTCTTGTCAGGTGCTCAATAAAGGCAAAATCGTAACTGCTGAACGCGTGGATGTGACGGGTCAACTGGTCACCACCGTGGGTTTGTTGATAACACCAGACATGATGCCGTCTTTTCGCTTTGTGTCTTTCTACTCCATTCCCTGGACAGAGCGAGAGGAGGTGGTGTCTGACTCCATCTGGATAGACGTTGTCGATTCCTGCGTCGGAGGGGTGAGTGCGGCGATCGGCCTTAGAGGCGACAGAGCTCAGAGTGGCGGTTTTTTGTATTTGGAAAAAGTTCCAGTGCATGTGTGACTATTTTATTCCTTCCTCACTGTTAATAAAAGTCAATAAATGCCACGAAAAGGCCAACTGTAACAAAAGCAGAGATCGTTAAACTCGGCACCACATACATGCTGTGCTTCTGCTGGAAATACTCACCACTCCCTCAAGTACATTGATTAAAATAAAATATGAATAGGCCTTTGAGAGTGCTGAGTATTTCCAGCAGCAGCATCCCAACTCCTCCACTGATATTGTATAAATCTATATCCAGAGTCCTTTTTGTAAAAAAGGAAGCTGTGTTATTCAATTTGTTTGTTTTTGAATGTCGTCAGCAGGAAACAGCAAATTTGGGATTTACAGAAAGTCCTAAGAGATGTGTTGTAGACTTACTCAGACTTTTTTACTGTCATTCAAAGCTACATCTCCCATCAGCAGATTCACAAAATGTATATTTCTCTATCACTTATAAATATTATGCACACTTATTGCACGAACACTTTCATCTATTATTATTCTCCCATAGATCATGCATCACCTGGGGCAGGGGTGTCAATCTCATTTTTGTTCAGGGGCCACATGCAGTGCCAATTTGATCTCCAGCGAGCTGGACCAGTAACATACCAGCGTAATATATGCCATATGTTTCAGTGCAGAGAAGAACAAGTAAATTAGGAGAATGCTTACATTTAATAAACTATCCTTTAACACTGGACAAATTAGGGATAGCTGTTATTTTCATTGAAATTCTGCAGTCTAATATGTAATTTTTGCACTTTGCAAATTCATGCTGAGGGCCAGATTAGATTCTCTGGCGCTTGCATACAGTATGTCGCATGTACGCTTCATCCAGAATCATGTATGAATTTATCCACCTACTCCCTTCTCCTTTGTCCCACTTCCTTCTTTTTCTGTCTCTGCACCCTTCAGTCAGATGTGTCCCCCCATATGTACCGGTTTCTGTTCAATCGTCGCCTTAGTGCTTGTTCTGGGTTCATTAAAGTGTTTTGAGGAAAATGATAAAAATTTCTGTTCTTTTCAATGTGGTTGAGAGTGATCTGATGCAGGAGAGGCTGTGCAAACCAGGCTAAATTATTATTTTCTTCAGTTCATTGGCCTTTAGATGCCCTTTTCTTTTTTTTCACTCTCTCTCATAGCTCAAAGTTGGGCCAGTGGACGGCATACACAGAGACTACGCGCCTGGAAAGAACTTTCGTTTTCAGATCAGAGGCGACCCCGGTGCAAGGGTCGGGCTGGTGGCCGTGGACAATGCTGTGTATCTTCTGAACAGAGACAGGCTCGCTCAGAGGAAGGTGCGTGGGCGAGTTTCATAACATCCTTTAAAATAAAAGAGGAAAAAAATATCAAATGATGTTAGGAAACTAATATAATATATTAATGAAATGTTTGTACTGCATATAAGTAACTAGAAAGTGGAATTTATAGTAGTTACACCTCGAGTTATGCAAAGCAAAATGTAGACTTTGGTTAATTTGTCCCAATTTGTAGAAAGGGAGGGTGGACGCCAAGAGCAGGACATGCAGTTCAGGAAAGCAGCATGAGCAGCTCAAAGTAAATTTAATGATCACTTTCGAAATAAGTAACAAAAGACGCTGTGGAGCGTTACAAGCTGGTTAAAACCAAAAACACAAGACCAACAATAAGTGAAAGCCAGTCCAAAGAGGAAGCAAGAACTACTGTTCAACAGATGACTTGACCAGGGTCATGGTGAAATACATGGTTATATATACACACAAGGGAAAAGACAAAGAGAGGAAGTAAAACTAACTTAAATGCAAAGAGAAAGCCAATTATAAGCTGGGTGACAAAAAGGAACCAAAACACAATATCATGATGTGATTATCCACAGTTAAATTTAATCTTTTGTTTTTTGAAAATGTGTGTAATCATTTTAAAAGTTAACGTGTGCAGAAACAATTTTTTTTTCACAATGGAACTTTATGTTTAGATCTGGGACACGGTGGAGCACGGAGACATCGGCTGCACTCGAGGTGGAGGCCAGAACGCCAAAGGAGTGTTCACAGATGCAGGGCTGCTTTTTTCCTCCAGTGCCGGAACCAAAACCACAAACAGACAAGGTATCTGGCTCACGAGAATACATTAACTCCTGTACTGTCGATTAAATAAAAGAAATAGGGTTCTGATGAAGGTTTAAAAGAAGTGGCACCGACAGAAAGTTGTGTTTGTGCCTTTCCCGCCTGTACGTAGCTACAACAGATAAAACTAACAACAACAGAAAAGCACAAGCATTGCAAAACTCATGTAATAGGTGCTGATTAAAAGTCACTATCTCCTCTTCGTAGCAGCCAAAGGCCATGTTTGCATTGTGTGTTTGCTGAAAGTGAAGCAATCCCGGAGCTACTGTGGTACCTCTCGTGACCTCTCAGTAGTTGGTCAACTTACTTTTGAGCGCCGTCACTGAGCATGTAGCGTACTCAAGTATGTCTTGATTGTAGGCATGCAAAAGGGAGGAGACACTGAAATAGCATTTAGGTATAATATCACAGAACACTAAAACCAAAAACTACATCCTCAGATGGTACGACTTTAGAATCAGTTAAAGATTTTGCATGTTTCCTTTTCTCCCCTCTACTCAGCCCTGAAGTGTAAAGGTAGTGCCAGACGGAGGCGCTCTGCTGAACTGTTGCAGCGTAAGGCGCAGCTAGGTGAGTATCCTCTAATCACGGAGGGTTTGTGTGGCAGTGATGTCTGGTGGTTTGCGCTAACTGTTCAGACCTGGTATTGTCATTCTTCCACACGAGTACAGATCATTTGTAATTGGTTCTCTGTTCTTCTCTCTGTGTGCATTTAAACTAGTGCATCACATGGGACGCCGCAGAATTTTGTGAGAACATTTTACTGTTTGTCTCAAAGCAATGGATCGCCATGACTGTCTGTTTCAGAGCTATGAATACCGCTTATAACTCTCTGTGGATCCAACGCTAACATCAGTGCATTTCAATAACTGCTGATAATTTTCTCTCGTCCACCACTCTGCCTCCAGAGAGTCACTACAAGGAGAAGCTGGAGCGTCGCTGCTGCAAAGATGGCCTCAGGGAGATCCCGATGCCTTATTCCTGCACTCGACGCTCCCTCTACATCACCGAGGGCTGGGAGTGCATCCGAGCTTTCCGCTACTGCTGCTCCACGTACAGGGGCCAGGAGTTTAACACTGAGATACCCACCACCCCGCCACCCATGACCACAGCTCCTCCCACAACCTTGCCTCCACCCATGCCCACCTTCGTGTACCATTCGCTTGAGCCATGGGTGGCATATACACAACCGGATTTTTCACTTTCTCGACGCACCTTTGGTAATTATTGTACCTCAGATTTGTCCTTCTTCCTTCCTGCAGAATATCACAGGACTGTGTGTGCATTACTTTTAAATTCAGCGGTATAATATTTAGCTTGCAAAAAAGCACGGGTGAGGCAGGTGGAAATGTCATTACAATCAGCAGATGAAAGAAATGCATTTGTTGGATTCAAGGACACATACGTATACACAATGGGGGAAAAAACACCAGATGTAAAAGCACACCTTTTAATTGTTTCCAAGAAAGCTCTACAGAACATAAGTAGTTTTGGAAAAATATGTTTTTGCGATGTTTGCATATCAAACAATATGAATGTATTAACATAGATAGGGAATATCGACTGCCTGGCCCGCCTGGCCCGCCTGGCCAACCTGGCCCGCCTGGCCAACCTGGATATTCAGGACTGCCTGGACAGCCTGGAATGACTGGATCAGCTGGACCATTTGAACCTGAACGACGCAGGATCTACACTACGGCGTCCAAAGCGCCGGAAGACGATTTTGATTACGACGATGAGGAAGAAGAGTGGGAGTACCTGGATGAGACCCAGGTGTATCTGCGTTCCAAGTTCTACGAGTCTTGGCTGTGGATGGATGTTGAACTGCCCAGTCAGGCCGACAGAGACGGGTGAGTGTGAGATTATAGCAGAGCTTACAGTCTGAGTCTCATAAGTCTGCACAGAATTCATCAACTTCATGAAACAGCTTCACTCTGTAGAATCCTATTTACATTTTATCGATTGATGTACAGTTAAGAGGTTGTCGCAGGAACGCAACTGGTGGGAACCAGCGTGAAGATAAAGCCACATACGAGCGATGCCAATAGATATTTTTCATAGCAGACTTTAGACTTGAGCCAGTAGGGAACCAGGGCACTGGTGAAATTAATGATCAATCAAGTATCCCAGTAAGCTATGACCACAGATACTATGCTCCTAGCTGCTAACATTTGCCTAGCAGCTGCCGGTGTTAACTCTTGACAGCCAATCATTTTCTATACACATCCTAACACTGACAAGTTCCATCTGAAGGCAGTAAATGATTCATTAAAACCACTGACAGGAGAACATTAACCATCTTGTGATGATTCAGCGTTCTGCTGGGAAACTTTTGGACCTGGCATTCATTGGTATGGATGTTACTTAGACATGTAGCACCCACCTAGACCAGACCAGGCACCCCACCCCATAGCAATGACACTCCTTGATGTGTCCTTTAGGAACAACTAAAAAAAAAACAAAAAAACAAGGTGTTGACCTGGCCTCCAAATTCACTAGCTCCCAAAGTGATCAAGTATCTGTGGGATGCACTGGAACAAACCTGAGCCACAGATATTGTTGGATTGTCAAACATCCGCCATCTGACTAAGAACAAAATCTGAGAATAATGACAGAATCTGGAGCCTCTAAATGGCAAACCAAAAGTCACACAGAGAAATATTGTTAAACCTTTACGCAGTAAAAGGAGGCAACATTTTCTGTAGCTGATCTATATTTGTGTTTGTGTGTGTGCATTCATGCTACATAACATAAATGCAAAGTGTTGTGCTGCTTACATCTTGGAGTGGACTTCGATTGCAACATTGTCATCACTGTTTATGACCAAGTTAATGTTTTACAAGTTTTTTTTATTTGCTGAAACTTGCCAAACTCGATTCACAGGTTAATGGACCAAAATTTATTTGAGTCTCTAAATTAATATTCAGACTGCTGTGCTGTATAGATTGTCATGTTGCCTTCTCAAATATCTCAAAAATATGAATTTGATCAACAGGCTGGCGTTGAAGAACATTGATAACGCCTTACCTGACAGCATCACAGAGTGGGGCATCCTGGCAGTCAGTGCATCGCCTCATACAGGTAGGAGGAGGACTGTGAAACTGCAAAAAGATATTTTTTTAATTAACAGACTTCATATGCCAGATTCCTGGCACGGGACTGTCTACAGTGCTTATTTTTACCTAAATAAGTTCCCACTTCTCTTTTATTTTTATATTTCCCTAAAAAACAAAGGCTGACCAAAGTAACCAAAGGCTGATCATGAAGTCAGAATTTGTTTTTTATATTTGAAACTTAATAGAAAAGTAAAATTATCAGCCCAAGCTCTTACGAGCATTCATACATGTGTTTAAGACCGATCACTTTCTCCTGAATGTCTGCAGGTTTCTGTGTTGCGGAGCCTTACAATGTCAAAGCCTGGAAGCATTTCTTCGTGGACCTGAAGCTGCCATACTCGGTGGCGAGGAACGAACAGGTCGAGATTAAAGCTGTGGTCCACAACTATGGTTACGATGACCTGCATGTAAGAGAAACGCCCTCTTTTCACTGTGTTTTTCTCCAGTAAGCACTGGTCTTCCCCAGTAATTCCTGACCTGTTCCTTCTCAGGTAAGGGTGGTGCTGATGAAGACAGAGGGCATCTGCAGCATTGCTTTTAAGGACAGACACACACAGGAAGTGACACTGGCGGCTGGCTCGTCCGTGGTGGTGCCTTACACCATCGTGCCATTGGTGGTGGGTAAACTTCCTCTGGAGGTAATGGTGGTTGGCAGAGACATGATGGGAGGAGACCGCGTCCAGAAATTTCTACGGGTGGTGGTGAGTCACTCTTGATGATAATGTCATTGCAGAATGTTCTTCACTATAAAAATGTGCATTTGCTTCCTTGAAATATGCATTGACTTTATATGCATTTCCAAAAATGCATTATGGAGGTGAATGAATAGGCTTTTACAGTCACTCTTTTGTTGCCCCAAACAGCTGGATGGAGTTCAGAAGACTGAAGTCTGGAGTGCAGTGTTGAACCCGTCTGCTGAGGGAGGTAGGTGAGGTGCATTGTTTCCTGTGATCCACCGTGAATCACATGTTAATTAAGCCAAATTTAAGGCATTTCTTGTTTATGTCCCGTCCTCCTCACTCAAAAGTAGGAACATCTCAAAAGATCACCACTGTCCATCTGCTATCTCCTGTCATTATCACTCACGCAAATGTTTCATGCATCTACTTTTGACATTTTGATCCTGTGCTGGGATCAGTCTACAGGAGTTTCCAGCACATAAATTCACCCTCCTCAGATATCCTCACTCAGTACTGAGGTTTAGCCCAGATTACCTGGTAATGTGAGGCTCTTAATTTTATGAACTGCTTGCAGAATCACTGGCATACTGATGAAAACCTCAACTCTAGTTCCCTGAAGATTTAATTTTTATCCATACCAGATTTTCTTTAGCATACCCACAATGCTAAGTATTTCAAAGGCCATCTATCATAATGTTCTTACTGTTCTTGTGGACTAGCATAATCCAAATTCTCAGATGTATCCCAAAATGCATTATGTGGGCGTCATCCCGCCTTCTGGTTGATTGCATTGTTGCAGACCAGCTTGCAGGTGCATTACCACCATCTACTGGACTGGAGTGTGGAAAGTTGTTGCTCAGCAGTATCCCTTTACATCTTCCCTACGAGATCACGCAAGATGGCTCATTTAACACTACCTGATGTGGATCAATGATTTAAAAATGTCCTCCCATTGTGTGTTGAGATATTAATTTAAAATCTTATTGTGTGTGTATGTTTGAGATAAGACAGTGGAATATCTGTGTAGATCCAACCTGATTTCAAACTCAGGTTGGACTTTAAAACTCCTATTGTCTGAGCCCAGCTTTTATTCGTGTTATTGTCCCAATCAAAATCCCTGTATCTTTGAAACAAAGCAACAGATTGAATTCTAAATGTACGTAAACTTCAATTTGTTGTCCCCGTGTTTTACTAAAGGAACGCAGACAGTTCGTGTTGTTCAGACTGAACTGGAGTCAGTTGTGCCAAACTCTTCGCCAGAGACTTTCGTCAATGTCAGAGGTCAGTCTGTGAAAGAGTGGTTGTAATGATTAAAAAACAAAGCAAACCTCAACAAATCGGCTCATTCCCGAACACCCCTCTTCTCTACTCCCCAGGCAATGTATTGGCAGACAGCATAGACAACTCCATCAGCGAGGACTCTCTGGCATCTCTGATCCGGATGCCTGGCGGATGTGTGGAACAAAACTTGGCCTCAATTACTCTGCCGCTCATCGCCACTCTGTACCTGGAGAGAAGCAACAACTGGGAGAGTGTAGGGGTGCAACGTAAGGCCGAGGCCATCCGATACATCCGGAGAGGTGAGACGCAGAGAAGCAATGCGTGGACAAGTGTATGTATTAGAAAAGGAAAGCTTCAACAGAATCAAAAGGACAAATGAGAATAGCTGAATACATGAATGGGTGGATGGTGGATCAGTATCTGAATAGGTGGATGGACTGGCCTATACTTGAATTCTTGACAAATTGATGATGAATGGACAGATGATACATGTTGATGGAATGCATGGTGTACAGATGGATGGACAGTTGGGTACATGGATGGATGGATGGACAGTTGGGTACATGGATGGATGGCTGGATGGATGGACGAACAGTTGGGTACATGGTTGGATGGATGGATGGATGGACGGACAGTTGGGTACATGGATGGATGGATGGATGGACGGACAGTTGGGTACATGGATGGATGGATGGACGGACAGTTGGGTACATGGATGGATGGATGGATGGATGGATGGACGGACAGTTGGGTACATGGATGGATGGATGGACGGACAGTTGGGTGCATGGATGGATGGATGGATGGATGGATGGATGGATGGACAGTTGGGTACATGGATGGATGGATGGACGGAGAGTTGGATTCTTGTAGATGAATGAACCTTCAGATGCATGGATGGATGGACTGATCAAAGTGAATGATGAATAGCTAACAAATAGATGGATGAACTGTCCTAGTCTGATATTGGATGAATGGATGCATAAGGAACTAAATCTGTTCAGCTCCAATGAATTTGTGTAGAAATAAAATGAATGGATGGATAGGAAAATGGGCAACCGGCAAAACACATGGAAGGATGGGTACAAGGTTGATGATGCTGATAACTGGTGAGCTGCAGACAGATGGATGATATAGGCTTTCTTTTTTTATCAGACGTATGTTATAACATCACTCTCATTTGGATCCATCTTTAAATTGTTTTGTTGTATTATGTTTTCAGGTTACGAGAACCAGCTGGCATACAGAAAGACTGATGGTTCTTACCCGCCCTACAGAGGCGAAGGTGCAAGTACATGGTGCGATATGAACCCTGCTTTATATATAATTAAATGAGCTTTAATACTTATGAACTGATTCCAAGTAAGTTATCAACTGGCTAATCTGAGTGTAACTGAATGTCAGGATCACGGCGTACGTGGTGAAGGTGTTCTCCATGGCTCACTCCATCGTCGGTGTCGACAAGCAGCAAGTGTGTGACCCTCTGCTCTACCTGGTGAAGAACAAACACCGATTTGATGGAACATTCGTAGAGAACAACCCAGTTTACACCACCACCATGACTGTGAGACCCTATGTTCTCCCTCCCTTTTTGTAAATTAATGAAAATTTATTTTTGCTTGCATGTGCTCTGCGAATGAATTCATTGCATTTTATTCAGTACCTTTTGCGTGTAAGTGGCTGAAATATTTTTTCAAGTGGTGAAATTATAAAAAGACAGTTTGATTTACTTCATGCACTTATGTGTCACATCAAATGTTTTGAGCAAAATGATAATATCAGAAAACCTCACAATAATTTAAAACACTGAAAAAAGCCAATACACCAATTTTTTGTTTCCCATCAATGAGTTAATAAATTAATGGATTTTAACAGCTAGTCAAAAAAATTAGTTTTTCAGTCCTTCTTCAGGATCCTACTTATAGAAACTGAGGTAAATACATAATGACTTTCTCATTTAAGCTCTTTGCCTTACTACACATTACTCATAGGTATACTAGACATCTCCAAAACAACATTTCATGTTCACTTAGGAAGCCACTCACAACCATTAAATATTGATGCACACCATGTAGAGAAAAATCTGAAAAAGTAGGAAAGTCTACTAGAGAAATAGATAGAATTGTCTCAGACAAAGGATATGAACAGAACATAACCAAACCTTTTATAACCTCCTGTAAAAATAAAGTAAAAAAAATCAATGAAATAAATAAAAACAATCAATTATGTATTAGAAAATTCAAAGTTCATAAATTATCAAAAACAAGACAACACACACAAACAGACCAGATCTGATGTACTTATTTATTTCAGTTCAGTTCAATTTAATTTTATTTCTACAGCATCAATAACAACACAAATTGTCTCAAGACGCTTTACAAAAGCCATCCTGAAAAAGAGAAGGAGGACAGAGGAACACTCAGTAGTTAAAAGTAGAGAAGAAATAAGATAAGAAATTAGAGGACAGGAGCTCGGTGGCAGAGAGGGGAGAGTAGAGGACAGGTGCTCAGTGCGTTGTCCCCCAGCAGCCTAGGGTTATAGCAACATATCTAAGGGATGGTTTAGTCCAGCCCTAACTATAAGCGTTATCAAAAAGGAAAGTCTTAGGCCTGTCCTTAAAAGTAGAGAGGGTGTCTGCCTCCCGAACCCAAACTGGGAGCTAGTTACACAGGAGAGGACCTCGCATTCTACTTTTTGAAACTCTAGCAACCACAAGCATGCCTGCACTTAGAGATCGAATTGATTTATCTGTTGATTAGAAATCTTAGCGACAAGTGTATTTTTATGGGCGTTTCACAAGCTCTGGCTTCTTTTGCGTGATCTAGCTGCCTAACATAAAGACATGAAGGTAAATTGGGTGCTCTAAATTGGCTGTACAGACAGTGAACGTGACCTTTCTCTCTTTAATAGCGATTAACTTTAATGTGATTGGCAGACGACCTTCCCAGGGCTCTAACCAGCTCAATATAAGAAGGGACTGCTAATGTATTCATCATGTAAAGACTGCGTAAGAGATAATGAGATGTTTTTTAACTATGATTTGATTCATACTTAAATTGATTGTTTGTGTCTCCAGGGCGGTCTCCGTGGCAAGGATCCAGAGACAACACTGACAGCATTCGTCCTCATAGCACTTGCTGAGGCCAAGCAGGCGGGTATCCAGTGCAGCAGTCCAGGTGTGAACATGGAGGTAATTTACATATAAAAAATGTCATGTTTTTGTTTGCCTTTTCTGTTTTCTGTTCAACTTATTATATGTGGCATGGTCAGTAACCCAGTATTCCCACCTGTCTGGCGCAGTTGGCAATCCGTAAAACAGCAGATTACCTGCAGAAGGCTCTGTTGGTGACCGGGAGGAGGCCCTACACGGTGGCCATCTCCTCCTATGCTCTGGCTCTGGTGGATCCTCGACGCTACGATTCAACAGAAGCATTACTCAGAGCGGCAGTAGGAGGTATACCCTGTTCAACTTGTAAACTAAGTTCTTAAACTACCACTTAGACATTTTTTGATGCTGCATAAGTCCCTCCAGCCTTTATGCTAAGCTAGGCTAATCTTTTCGTAGCTCTTATTGATTGCTCAATACACAGGCCATGAGAGCAGCATGAAAGTCCTGGCAGGAAAGTAAACTTGGGTATTATCTAATAATATTTCTTTAAATTTCTAACTGTCCTCATAGAGTGGTTTTTAAAATGTATTTGTTCTTGTGCAGTTGTTTTAGTTTACTGTATTAAAATGACAGAAATGTTGTTCCAGACTGTGCATATGTTCACTACACATTGTTATGTGAATGTCTAATATGTGGTATTTGGACGCGGTCTCTTTTGTGGGCTTCACCGCTGTAGGCTAACCAGTGTTGCGTTATTGTTTTGGTAGTATTTTAGTCATTGCATTGTCTGCAGTTTAGACACGTATCTAGCGGCGCAACGAAATGGGCCGGTGCAGACATGCGAGGGTTGGAGTAAAGTTATTTTAAAGCTTTGCTAGGTGTGGCTGATCGGTCGTGTATAGTTAGCTGTTGGTTGGGCTACCAGAGCAGGCAGGTAAAGAAAACACAACGATGAATGTAACACTCTCCCCTAACCCTAACCCTAACCCTAAGTCCTTTAAGCGGTTATGGACATTTTTTAGTTAAAACATTAACAGAAGAGCTAGAAAGATAAATTTCATATTAAATTGGCTATAATTAACCAAGAGGCTACGTTTTGCAGGTCAGAAACAACTGCATGTCTTGAGAAACCAGAGAAAGCTCTTGAATAATTATTGGTTAACAAGATCAGTGTAAGTGTGTGAACTAAGGAGTGAAGAGGTTTAAGGTTCTTTGTGGGTGTAATGATTTGAGGTGTTCAATACTGTGAGTGGCCTCTATTTAAAAAGATAACAGTAATGCTAACTCACTTCTCATTATAACTTAATTCTTTATTTTATCCTCCAGGTGGCACCCACTGGCCTGACAGGGAAAACACCTTGTTCACACTGGAGGCGACCGGCTATGCTCTTCTGGCTCTGATCAAGTTGGGACGCATGGAGGAAGCTGCGGCACCGTTCAAATGGCTGAACAGCCAGAGAAGAATTGGAGGGGGCTTCGGGTCCACTCAGGTACCAGCAGAGGAAACCTGTCGGCTGAAACACATGCTGTGGATTTATTTTCACTTATTACTAAATTTATCCTGTCCTCTTTCAGTCCACCATGGTGGTGCTTCAGGCTCTGTCAGAGTACCTGATCCACAAACCCCCTCCCAATGACCTCCATCTGGACGTGGACGTCAAGATGGCGGGACGCAAGGAAATCCGCTATCATTTTAATCAACATACTGCATACGCTGCTCGCTCTTCTAGGGTAAGAGACGTTAAGGGCATTTTTAGAGTTGAGAGCATCACAGAGTGAAATAAATTCCTTTTGATGTTTTTTTTTTTGCTGAAGTGATTCACTTGCACTTCTTCTTCTTCTTCCCTGGTGGTTTGGTCCCGTAGTTGCCTGCAAATCTGGATTTGGAAGTGGTTGCTCGAGGAAATGGACAGGGAATACTGGAGGTACACAACACGTTTTTAGTGCATCACCATGAAATTGATAATCGCGTGAATGATGGTGTCACAAAATATAATATAGATCTGGTTTCTTAAATGCTTTTATGTGACTGATCTCATCTGTTCTGTGTCCCTTCCTTTTACCTGAAATTTCTCTCAAGGTCGTGACCTACTACAACCAACTGCATGAGGCGGACGAGAAAAGTTCCTGCAAGGATTTTGACCTCGACGTTACTATTGAAGAATCTAAGGGTAACTAGAGTTGTTATTTGGGAATACGGAGGGATGGAATAAATTTTAGCAAAGACGAAACTGTTTCAGCACAGAACAAAATGAGTGGATGTTTTGAGTCCATCCTTAACATTTGCCAAAAACAGCGAGCGCATTTCTGAACGCAACATCTTTACAAACTGCAGAGTGCAATGGAATACCTGCCAAAGCCTGTAATCTGCTAAATATGCTTAAGTCTCAAATGTATAGGAATTGTGCTTGATTATGACCGGTTCAACTCACCCTAATAAGCTAATCGATCCACATAGATCTCCTCACAAAAAGGAAAGTTATATGTTATACTTATTTTCATAGTGTTATACCTCACCAGTTTAACAACAAATTGTGCGCAAAATCATTATTTCTGTATTTAATTTAATTTAAATTGAGTATAATTTTATTATTTTTTTATTGTTAAAGTAATGGCTAATTGTGGGCGTGGCCATTTTGAGTGACATTTCACAGGTTGCTAGCTGTCTTCCTAGGCATCAAGTACATCGTCATTTTGTGGAAATCTATTACTATTATTATTAACTTGAAAATTAAATAACATATTGTAGCATAACCACAAAGAGTATTAATGACATTCAAGGCCACTGCGTAAACTATCGAACCACCGTACACTAAACTGAGTGTAGTGTTAGTTCAAGCTCAGCTCACTGGGGAATCATATTCAGGTCTTACTATTGCTGTTTTTCTCTTTCATGCTCCATCGTTCTCCTATCAATGTCTTTCCCGAGTCACTGTTATTTGCCCTATACTGCATCTGGGAGGTCTCCCTCTTGGGCTTTCCATGTAAATGGCAAATGGAAGGACAGGGAGGTCCCAGGACAGAGCCACACTGCCAAAAATAATTCACTGCATAAGCTCTGTTTTTGTCACATTCCAGAAAAACCTCCAGCAGATGTAGAAAAGTCCTACCAGATCACCATCAAAGTGAGGTGGGTTACTGTTATACACTTACAGCACTTTCAAAGATGATGCCATGATTAGTTTATCAGCTAACGTCATACAAATATCAGTTAACTTTTATTTTTTCGTAAATACTTGTTCTTTAAGAGAGAACATACCTCAGTTCTTCAGTTCTGGATGCAGATAGATCTTCTCTGGCTCTCTGTGTCTGACTGATGACGCATATATCTCTGATTACCTGATTCAATTTGATATGTTACAGTTTGGCGTTGATAATTGTTACTGTTTATTTCTGTCGTGCAGGGCTTTGGGACCCAGAGATGTCAGGATGGTGGTTCTCGATATCAGTCTGCCTACCGGCTTCACCCCAGAAAACTCCGACCTGGAGATGGTAATTGGATTCTAATACAAGTGCTTGAAACTACTTTAGTTTCTGGCTCTAAGAAAGCTTTTCTGTCACTACTTTATTTGGGGCATTTGATAAGACTGACAAAAAGAATACTTTCCTTTATCAACATCAAATCTTTGGAAGTTGCAAATGCTCAGCTAAAAGACGTTAACTCAGAAATCAAGCCCATAGTTGCTGCGGTATCTCTGCATCTTTGAGGAATGTTTTAAAATACTGCATGCGTACTTCTGGTTTATAAAAAAGTTTCCTTCAATGTGATAATAACGAATATTTATGCCAGGATCGTCAACTAATTCTCTATACCGTATATGTGTGTGTCCAGTTGTCCAACTCGGTGGATCGTTACATCAATAACTTCCAGATTGTGGACAACCTGAGCGACAGAGGCTCCTTGATCATCCACCTGTTCAAGGTAACGACACCGTAGAGCAGGTTTTAGTCACAAGAAGTTTAACGTGTGATGGAGTATTTTTTAAAAACTGTCATAACTTAACGCATGTTCTTTCAGTGAGTGAGTTTCGTTATGTTCCGCAATTTCTATGATGTCGCCATGACAGCGGTGCACTGGCAACAATCACAACAGATGTTCCTAATAAGTATATGAACACTCAGCAAACGTATAGAACTTAAGAAGCCACCTGGGTGAAATATCTTCAAAAAAACCCCAACAAGTCTGTTTTTTTTTTGGTTTTTTTTGCTTTGTTTTTGAAGGCATCTGTTCCTGGTTCTCAAACAGCAGTAGCGTTTTGATGCAGCAGCTGTTTGCACAATGGCTCCCAATGACGTTGGTGCTGTGTACAGAGTATGAAACCAAGAAACACGTCAATACAAGACCTTAATCTAGTTGCAGGATGAATGTAATGGAATAAAAAGGAGAATTTTAGCCTTTGAAACAACACAATGTTGGAGGAGTAAGGAGAGTATTTAAATACTACCATAGTTCCTAGAACTAGGACTAAGTACAGCGCTTGTGCACATTTACATATTCTCATTTCACTGAAAACTGGCCATTTTAAATCAGCTTTTGCATTTGTCTCAATCTATTTCCAAGATGCAGGTTTACTGAATTACCTTATCTTGATAACTTTGCCAATTAAAGTATTTCAAAAATTATCCAGGCTATTACACAGAACTCAACTGCTCCCTCTTGCTGAATAAATGTTTTTATATATTCTACTTCTCTGCTTTGTTGCTTTAAATCCTCCCTCCCGCTCCTCCCCCTCCTCCCCTCAGGTTTCCCACAGAGAGCAGGAGATCCTGACCTTCAGGCTCCAGCAGAGCTTCAAAGTCGGCCTCCTCCAGCCATCCTCTGTGACCGTCTATGAGTATTACAACCCAGGTAAACAAACACAACCAGACCTCAGGATATCACCTCAAGCTACTTACTTTTTTTAAAAGTTTAGCTATGATGATATCCTCTGATATTAGTGGAAATAATCTACAAACACTTCATGAAATGGTGCAATTGTGGACAACACAACTGAGCTCCTGTGATATCCCAAATATATGTAGTTTTTAAATGTGCTGTTTTGAACATTATGACTCTTCCCTCTCGTCTTTGCCTCAGACCACCGTTGCAGTCGCACCTACACTCCCACGGAGGACCGGGAGGAGATCACCAAGATCTGCAGAGACAACGTCTGCCGCTGCACGCAAGGTAAAGTGTTTGCAACACCACATCAGTGGATGTGTGCGTGTGCGTGTGTGTTTACTCGCGAGTCATTTTCTCTTCACTTTCTGTGGTTTCTCAATCTCCAGGCGACTGCTGCGTCTCCAAATCTGACAGCGAAAATTTCCCCAACAAAGAAAGAGAGACATTTGCCTGCAAGAGCTTACACCACGGTACAATGCCCTCGCTCAGCTTTAACATGCATGCACGCACACACCAACACTAGTAAGAGTCCCACACGGTCACTGCATGACTGATATTCAAATGATTTTAAAATATTCAAGAGTGAATGGTCAAAACCGCCCCTATGAATATACTGTATATTTTTTTTAAATAAATTTTAAGGAAACACACAAGTGGCAGTGGATATCAAACAAATCTGATAAGGCATCAACGCTCTGTTTCTTCATGTTGTTCTATGTGATATGCTCTCCACCCAAATGCAACAGAGCCAACTAGTGTCCGAGCTACCATCATAAATGGTGGCTTATAAAGAGGTTGGAGATGTGCAGCTTAGCCCAGTCCTGACCTCAGTACACAGCCGATGAGCAGAGCGTAAAGCTACGGCCAACTGCTCACATTAAACTACGATTAGTCTTGTGAAACTACCAAGTACGCAAGTGTAAAGTTTGCATACTTGGTATTGATAAATGCCCCTAGTGTAGCTTGACTGGAGCATGGTAACGGTCATTAGTCCGATCAGTGGCAGATAGGCTGACTAACAAGGACAGAATCACAAGTCCAACTAATAAGGATCACAGGCAAGATGAAAGACAGATATGGGAACAAACCTGGCAAGCAGCTCATAGGTACCACTTTGCACCGATATAAAAGTTGAGAAAGTTTAACCTCAGACAGAGGGAGGTCCAAAACCACCAAGGGCCGTAACAAGGATCGACAGAATGGCTAAAAGATGTTGACAACACATTTTATGGCAGTTCGCTCCATGCTGATCGCTGCTGTGCTTCAGTTTTCCAGGTGAAGATACTGAATGTCAGCCACAGTTACTACGACAAATACGAGATGGAGATCACACAAGTTATCAAGCTGGGTGAGTATCGGCAATGTGTCTCGTTTAACGCAGATGGGATCAAACACTCCAGTTTATTTGTGTAACGTTACCTTGCTAACACTTGTCAAGCTTTTGAGTGGCCTGCAGATTATGACATCCACCTGTGAGACAGTAAACATCAAGCCATGAATTCTGGCTGTATTACTTAGAAGCAGTATTTTTTCTCCCAAGGTTGCACTTATCAATATAGCACTTTGTCTTTGCTCCATAATTTCCTTCTTCAACGAAAAGAACAGTCATGAAACAGTATCAACAAACAGAAGGCCAAAACTCAACTGACGCTCAAAGGTTTATTGTAGATTCGTGCAAAACAATATTTAGCTGTAAATTATTTCTCTCTCTCTTTGTTTTTTTCGACCATGCAGGTATAGAGGACGGAGTTGAACTGGGCCAGAAAAGGTTCTTCATGTCTCACGGAGGCTGCAGAGACGGACTCGACCTGAAGGAGGGCTCTGAGTACCTCATCATCGGTCCCAGAGAGGACAGGTGGACCATCGATCCCGACACCAGCAGGTGGGGAGATCCACAGATTTACACTCGCAAAAATAACGTCTTGGATAGAAGTGAGAGGAAACTGTGGGAGGGCACCTGCAACATGAGCAACACCTGTAACAAACCGGCTGCTCGCAGTTTTTTAGAGATAACTTAAACTGCCACAGTCAAACATAAATGAGTAATCGACTGGATAAATACGTTTATACTCCTTCTGTTTGGGAGAATTTCACATGGGG
Organism: Chelon labrosus; assembly: GCF_963514085.1. NCBI lineage: Eukaryota > Metazoa > Chordata > Actinopteri > Mugiliformes > Mugilidae > Chelon > Chelon labrosus. Next base: position 6,071,577 of record NC_140338.1, on the reverse strand, counting down.
TCGATCAAGATTTTGAGCTGGAGTAACGCCCCCACACACAATATGAGTAACACCACCCATAATTTGCATGATCAAGCACCAATGCATAAAGAAAAGCCAGAAATGAAAGTGCTGAAGATTGGAAATACTATTTTTGGTGCATTTAAACTGCCAAATCAAGAGATCACGTCCGACTTTTGATGACATTCACCAACAGTCCTCTGCTATCTTACAATACAACGTGAACTTTTGTATTTCTTTTGTTTTTAATTGCCAGATTCATCTACATGTTGGGGAAGGACACCTGGGTGGAGCGCTGGCCTTCGACTGCAGAGTGCTCCAGCAATCAAAGCCTGCGGGCTAAATGCAGCAGTCTCGACGATGCTGCACGTGAACTGTCTGTCGATGGCTGCAGGCTGTAGAGGCAATTGTCACCATTTTCCTGTGCTGCTGTCCTTTGTAAATCATGCAAATAACTACATGCAGTAATTCTCTTCAACCAAGTCTGTGCAATAAATTTTTTTTTTCAAACTATATTTAGCGTTTGCTTTGTGAAAATGAGAAGTGAAAGCGCAGCCAGTTATTGGAACGAGCTTGCAACACTTTGTCTACTGTGAAGATATATTAAGAATGAGGAAGGACTGAAAGCCGAATACAGTAAAAGTATGGATTATATCTCTGTTGAATGGTTGATAATACAAGATGTGGTTGTTTAAAAACTTAAAGGGAAGTTAAAAAGTTTGGCTGCATGGAGATACTGAGAGCATAGTTTCGAATAAGTTCTGCGAGTGACCTTCAAGAACAGGAATTGCAGAAAGAAAAAAGTTGAAGTGATGAACTGATAAACATGAGACAAAATAAACTTCTACATCTAACCCAATTCGTGGCACCAACCTATGCTGACCAAAAACGACAAGCGGAACTCGTATGTTCTGCTTAAGTTTCTAAATTGACGTCTGTGTGGTTTCCTCATTCTTTCACTGGACTTTCCCTGAATATATACACTCACTGGCCACTCCATTAGGTACACTGAAGAAAAACGCATTGTAACTGTCCTCCGGTAAACCTTGGCTTCATGAAGGTTAGGGATTCAGCATGTGTTTAAAATGAATTGCAGAGCTGTTGATTCAACTGCTGCAGTTTGTTGTGCCGCTGAAAAGTATTGTGTTGCACTAACACATGTTTCTGTTCCGGGTTCGAATCCATGGGCCGACTGGGCCTTTTTGTGTGGAGTTTGCATATTCTCCTTGTGTCTGCGTGGGTTCTCTCCAGGTACTCCGGCTTCCTCCCGCCGTCCAAAGACATGCTGGTTAGGTTCACTGGTGATTCTAAATTGGCCGTAGGTGTGACTATGAATGGTTGTCTGTCTCTCTGTGTTAGCCCTGAGATAGACTGGAGACCTGTTCAGGGTGTATCCCGCCACTCGCTCAATGTCAGCTGGGATAGGCCCCAGCCCCCCCCCCCCCCCCCCGCAACCCTTCGCAGGACAAGCGGTTACAGGTGACAACCGCGTAGTAGTTTATGATTAATTTGATCCCCCTTAATGGCACCTAAACTAAATTATCCAACATAATCATCATCTTCTGTAACCGCTTGTCCTGTGAAGGGTCACCGGGGGGGGGGGGGGGATACCAGCTGTCATCAGGCGAAAGGCGGGGTACACCCTGGACAGGTTGCCAATCTATTGCAGCAATAAAATCAGCATTCAGGCTTCACTGCAGAAAGTGGCAGATAATAAGAGGCTTCTCCGCAAGTTTATCGGCGCTTGAACGCCCACGCAACATTATATAAACACCATCCGTCTGACACTTCTAAAATGAGCCTTCTGCTCGGCAAGCTATCAACTCAACCAGAAGTTCCGTCTCTCACGTGATGCATTCACTGACATCAAAGACAAAAGAAACGCTCTAACACCACAGCAACAATGTCAACAAACAGAACTGAACAGAACTGTTTGTCAATCCTGTGCACTGCAGATATGTGTAGCCTATATAAATCAGCATCATCAAGAGTGTTTAATAGCACTTCATAGCGGGATAGTGTAGCCGGGATTAAACAAACAAACAAAAAAAACTGGCAGTATTTCTCCGAAGGCTTCTACGTGTACAGCAGCTGAAGGTCTAATATTTTTGACAATGAAATTCATCGTCGGTTTGTTGATGTGCAGCCTCCTTCTCTCTGTTACCGCAGTGGAAGCCTTTTCAGATGAGTGTGCATTGCAGTAGTACTTTTGTTGTATTTCAGGACAGACATGCCATCTATCTATCTATCACTGTCTGCACTTACATTACTTCAGAACAATCGTCTCATCTTGTCTCGTCTCAAGCAGTGAGAAAGACACATTTATGCACCTAATGTGCTTGCAAAAGAGGGAGTTATCTTGCAGCCTTCCTGTTTCAGGTGGGGTAAACCCAAACCATATTGTGAAATGCACCAAACTTCCTTCATTTAAAACAAGTTGTTTTTTCTTCCTTGCTAAGAACCATTTTTTTCTCACAGCTGCACACATTCAAGTTGCTTGAGTAATGGAAATTTTGACGTATGGCTTTACACTTGGTTAGAGACAGGAACTGAAGCAGCAGGCGGACCCGCTTCTGTGGTTACAGTCACCCGCTTGATGTTGCAACTCTGTTTGCATTCTGGTCTTACTGTGTCCACACTTGACTAAGACTTTAATTGTTGCCTTCTTTGAGAGAGTTTCAAAAGATATGCATAAAATACCTTCTCAGATGTAACAACAGGAATCAGATGGGAGCAAGAAAAATATTTATTTACTATTGGCTTCAATAAATACTTTTTTTAAAACTCAAAATAGTTCAGAAATGTTGAAATGGAAAATAAAAAATAAATATATGCACAACAAAAGCAAATAAAACGAAGAAACATCTTCTATTAACAATAAATAGTTTAAAATAAAATAATTAATACTATCTAGTCTGCAAGGACCCGGTGGTGGAAAATTGGGGAAGTCATCAAAAGCATAAGGTTTGTTCTTGGAGCACCTGAATATTTGTACAAAAATATATGATCCTAAAAACTGTAAACTTGTATGTTACAGATCAAGTCAAGAGAATGATCAGGGTCTGGAGTAGTCATCCTCTGCGGACAATAAATGTCTGTACATGTCAATCAGAGTTCATCGGATTTTGTTGACTGTACTGTACAGTGCATCCGGATCCTCCCCACTTTCCTCAGTTCCAGAGCTGGAAGGGAAAATTCTAATCCATAAATGTAAACAACACCATCAAAGTGAAACAGCAATTCGAGTCTAAAAAATAAGTTTCCTACCTTGGAGCTCCGTTAAATTTGACAGTGGTGTACACCACACTCTCATCGCATTCCTTTTTCTGTCTGCGGGGTCCAGCTGGTTCGATGTTGGCGTAGATGGCATCTGCCTGGTTTTTCAAGAAGCGGACACTGGCATAGTGAAGATCGTCCTGCTCGTCTGACTGACTGGGTAGATTCTACAAAGACAAGTAAATCTTTAAATCTCTCAAATCTGAATAAGTCTGCAAAGCGTTGTTGAAAATTGTAAGTTCTGCAATGAATCCCTGCCAAATGATCTTTTGACAAGAGCCAAGTAATCTGCATTTCCTGTCTAAGTAATTAGTTACCACCAGATCAAGTGCACAGCCAGAAAGCTCAGACTTTGAGCAGCAGTAGTAGTAATAAAAGCTTTAACTTTAACTAAACAGATTTTAAAACTGTGATTAATCGCTTAATTGCGGTGGAAATCATGTGATTAATCGTGATTCTGTATTTTAACCTATTGACAGTCCGGTTAAATGAAAGTTTTGAAGATATTAACCAAACCATTTCAGTGAAGTAGACTGACTAAAGAGCTGCATTGTCATGTTGACATAACTGCATCATTGTGTAGGATATGCTGTCACATCATTTACTTCATTTTCGTTCCCAGTTATCGTAGCTCCTGACATGCTGAAAATGACCAAAAAAGTCCAAGACCAGTTGTCAAAGGTGTGATAAGTCTTTAAACACTCAATTTGCAATAATTAAACAGCATCCACTTGCAGCATTTCTAATATTAAAACAACAACATTGTGCTGAATATACACTGCCTGGCCAAAAAATAATTCGCCACCTGGATTTAACTAAGCAAATATGTATGAGCCTCCTATTGGATAATTACTGCATGGGTGATTATCTTTCAGCTGGCAACAAGTTATTTAACCTCAATTGATGCAATGAGTAACTTCTCATTTCTTAAACAACCATGTCTAAAGACACATCCTGCGGTCGTGGGAAAGATGTTAGTCTGTTTGAGAAGGGTCAAATCACTGGCATGCATCAAGCAGAGAAAACATCTAAGGAGATTGTAGAAACTACTAAAACTGGGTTAAAAACTGTCCAACGCATTATTAAAAACTGGAAGGATAGTGTGGAACCATCAGGGTAAGAAGGGAAGCAGAGGAAGTGATGCACCCATGATCTGGGGTTGCTGCAGTTGCTCAGGTCTAGGTTCAGCAACATTATGTTGCCCAAAGAATGAGGTCAGCTGACTACCTGAATATACTGAATGACCAGGTTATTCCATCAATGGATTTTTTTTCTTCCCTGATGTTCACGGGCATATTCCAAAATGACAATGTCAGGATTCATGGGGCTCAGATTGTGAAAGAGTGGTTCAGGGAGCATGAGACATCATTTTCACACGTGGATTGGACACCACAGAGTCCAGACCTTAACCTCATTGAGAATCTTTGGGATGTGCTGGAGAAGGTTTTGTGCAGTGGTCAGACTCTCCCATCATCAATACAAGATCTTGGTGAAAAATGAATGCAACACTGGATGGAAAGAAGTCTGGTGACATTGGAGAAGATTATTGAAACAAAGCCACGGTGCATGCATGCTGTAATCAAAGCTAAAGGAGTTCCAACGAAATATTAGAATGTGTGACTTTTTTTTTGTCCAGGCAGTGTAAGTTTGAATATTAATGCAATAGCGACTTGTTTCTTTAGTGCTTCATATATTTAAACCCTTTCTGCAGTGACTTCTGAATGCTTGAGCCAAGACTTAAATTAAACAGTCTGTTGCAGCCCTACAGAAGAGGTCAGATTGGTCTCAACTTTCTCTTTGAACGGTGCATTGTGAACTGAACCATGGACAGACTTTGGTTTCACTGGATTTCACAATGAATTCCCGATCTCTCGTGGCTCACCTGTTCAATTCGTTTTGGGCTTTCTCCAGGCTCTGATGATTGCTCTGAAGCTGAGGCCTTCCTGTTTCGGGTCAAGACATTTAAATGTTAAGTTATGAAACTGACCGCTTACATGTGTGACTTTCTGGTATTTGATGTACAAAAGATATACCCACCTTTTCAATAGGAGGACCACCACGAGTATGATAGCCAGGAGTACAAAAGAGATTATACCAATGACTGCTGATTTCAATTCCTTTGGGAAAACTGCAATTAAAAAAAAAAGTGTAAATTCAGGTTTTTCACCAGTGACCACATAGAGTAATAGAATAACATTATTTTTGTGCACATACCAGTTTATTAAGTGCACCTATCTCCAGTAATGCAAATTTGGATGCACAAGGAAGTGTGTGTTGAACTACAACAAGTATGGTCAGTGAAATCTGTGATTACGACACAGGTAGCTTTGGTTTGGGTTTCTAAATAAGTTTAGTTCATCTAGAGGTTTACGGTGTTTGTTTATTTATGATTGTTTCGCTGTTTTTTTTAATGTCACCATGTTCTGAGGTGAGGAATCTATTTTGATTCCTGAATGAATTGTGCTCCAACGACCCATTATTGGTGAGAGACTGTCCTGAGAGACTGTCCTGCCTGTGTTGGAAATGGATAGCAAATTATATCTCAGTCCACCTTCTCCGTTTAGAGAGGTGTCTTACAGTCCAAGGGCAACTGGACTTGTAGAGCAGAACCTAAAAATGTACCTGGCACAACAGTCAGACGAGAGGTGGAGTTATGACGTCCTCTTATGTTCTGGGCAGAACAGTAATAATTCCCACTGTGTTCAGGTCTGCTGTCAGTGATGGTGAAGACCTGTCCTGAAGCTTTCGGTGAGTCTTCATTCTCCTTGTACCAGGTGTAGTTAGCTGGTGGGTTAGCATCACTGCTACAGTTCAGAGTGACTGAACCGCCCTCTATTATCTCACCAGAGAAACTCACTGACACAGAGGGACTCCTTGGTGGATCTAGAGCAGATAGTAGAGAAACGTTTTATTAATATTAAAATGCACGGTATAGACAGACACATATGTCCGGCGGAAAATAAAACTCACACAGGACATTAACAAATATAGATGAAGAGTTGATCCGGCCATGCTGATTCTCAGCCTTGCAGTAGTAGTTCCCGGTGTCTGCAGGGCTGATGGAGTTAAATTTATAATGGTCTGCTGGTCCATAGAGAAGCTTCTGGTTGTCCTTGTACCAAGTGTAGTTAGCTGCTGGGTTGGCATCAGCGTTACACGTCAGAGTCACTGGAATGTTCTCCACTATCTCACCAGAGGGATGGACTGAAACCGAGAAATTCTTTGGTGGATCTGTAACAGACGGGCAATAGATGAAACAATATGTGCAGGCAGATATTCCATTAATATCCTCGTGCATTATTTAGAATAAAATGTCACCTACATTTAACATCTATGAATAGAGATGAAGAGTTGACCTGGCCATGCTTATTCTCAGACTTGCAGTAGTAGTTCCCCCTGTCCTTAGAGCTAATGGAGGGGAAATTATAAATACCCTCTTGTCCATTGATCAGTTTTTGGTTGTCCTTGTACCAAGTATATGTTGCTGCTGGGTTAGCATTAGCGCTACAGTTCAGAGTCACTAATCTACCCTCCACTATCTCACCAGAGGCATGGACTGAAACCGAGGATTTTTTTGGTGGATCTGTAACAGACAGGCAATAGATGAAACAATATGTGCAGGCAGATATTCCATTAATATCCTCGTGCATTATTTAGAATAAAATGTCACCTACATTCAACATCTATGAATAGAGATGAAGAGTTGACCTGGCCATACTTATTTTCAGCCTTGCAGTAGTATTTCCCTCGGTCTTTAGAGCTAATGGAGGGGAAATTATAAATACCCTCTTGTCCATTGATCCGTTTTTGGTTGTCCTTGTACCAAGTATATGTTGCTGCTGGGTTAGCATTAGCGCTACAGTTCAGAGTCACTAATCTACCCTCCACTATCTCCCCAGAGTGACTCACTGATACAGAGGGAAGCTTTGGAGGATCTGAAACGGCAGTGTGACTCAAAGTAAAAATGTTGCTTTAGTGCTTCATATATTCAACCTCTTTCTGCAGTGACCCCTGAATGCTGGACTCACACTTCATTTCCATACAGAAGCAAGTATCAAAACGTTTTTGTTTGTTATAAACTGCCTGGTAGATTGTGAAACTTCATGGTTGGATACCTTTCCCGGTTAAAAAGCTGCATGCCTTTCTCACATATAACAATAATTTCAATGCTTGATGATGTTCTTCTCCCAGTGTTATTCTTAGCTGTGCAGTAATATTCCCCTGAGTCAGAGGACTGGATGAAACCCAAGTCCAGCTGTGTTGTTTTCCCTTCCCACATAATGCAATCCAATAGCATCTTTAACACACGTCTCAAAAATATCCTATTTCCAAAGTGAATCAGGCTTCCTGCTAAAGGTTTGTCAGTACAAAGAAGACAACCCTGACAGCATCATTAAAGGTTTTTTATTATTATTATTCAGAATTACGAGCTATCTCTGATAGACACATATAATTTCACTATTTATGAGGACTTGCATTTCACTCACATTTCACATCCACCAGAAAGGTTTTAGATATCATCCCCAGATCATTCTCAGCTGTGCAGGAATACTCTCTGTCAGAAGACTGGATAGAGGGAATGGTAAGCTCTGATTCTTCACTGAGGAGTATATTGCTGTTCACTTTGTACCAGGTGTATTTAGCTGCTGGGTTAGCATCACTGCTACAATTCAGAGTCACTGAACTGCCCTCTATTATCTCATCAGAGGGACTTGCTGACATAGAGGGAAACTTTGGAGCATCTGGGGAAGATAAAAACATACATTAACTTTCAGATGAGACCTGTTAATTAATTGATTGTAGTATTTATTCCAGGGACCTGAAAGTGAAATCACAGAATACATTGTTCACAGTGAGGTGTTGAAACTGTTGAAGAATTTAGATCTGCTCTGTCCAGTTAAAAAAGTAGGTGCAGTTTATGTTCACTGTTGATACTCTGAAGAAACAGATCTCAGTAGAAGGGTAAGTCACAGTGTTTATGTCTGTTACAAAGAACAAATCAGAGTAACAACATCAATTGAATATACAAAAGTAAAGATCTTATAATGCGCTGTAAAAACTGAACTCTAACTAGGTTGATCTATTTTAAATCCATGCAAAATACGCTTGTTTTTCTCTACTAAAATAATTCTTCTTAGGCTGTTTTTGTGTTAGAGCATTTCACTCACTTTAAGTGTTTTGCTCTGAAATTATCTTAATAAGCTATTACAACTTGTTATTGTTGTAAGTTAATGCTTACTACACTTCTAAAGGTTTTAGATGAACACAGACAAGTGGAAAACTACTTTGTCAAGGTCAGATTTTCTTATTTCAGGCATCTTATCCGTTTTGTTTTTATAATGTTTTATTGTCAGTCTTACAACACAGCACTGACATATGCCCTTGGAATAGTAACATTGTGACCACCTTCCTAATATTGTGTAGGTCTCCCTTGTGCCTCCAAAACAGTTGTGACTCAGCAGAGAATGGACATGGGCCTTCTAAGGGTGTCCTGTGGTGTCTGGTAACAGGATGTTGTTAGTGGGGGGCCTTTGGGTCCTATGGGTTGAGGGGAGGGGCGTCTGTGGATCATCCCACAGATACTAGATCAGTTTGGGATCAAATGAATCTGGAGGCCAGGTCAACACCTTGTGCTGTTTTTCATGTTTTTTTTTTTTTAAGTTGTTCCTAAAGTGTTTTTGTGTGTGTGTCTGTGTCAGGCTGCATTCTGCTGGGGATGGCTGCTGCCATCAAGGAGTGTCATTGCTATGGGGTGGGGGTGCCTGGTCTGGTCTAGGTGGATGCTACATGTCTATGTAACATCCACACCAATGAATGCCAGGTCCAAAAGTTTCCCAGCAAAACACTGAACTGTCACAAGATGGTCCATGTGATTCACTTTGCCCATCAGTGGTCATAATGTTTTGCCTGATTGGTGTACAATACAGAACAATAACAATACTTACTGTCAGTTCACAACTATTGCTACTACAAATGTACTTGTTTTTAGTAACAGTTTTGAAATGTATGTGGGTTATTTGAAGCTTGATATATTTATTTGCTTTGAAAATTTTTGGCAAGTCACAAGTTCATGTTCTATTAGCAGATCATTTGGTTATTTTAAGCAATAATAGTCCTTGTTTTAAAACTTTTTTTGCAGTGTTGGGACTTTTCTTTTAAGTGACCTCAGAGTGACAGTAAATGTATAGTACAATTTTTCTACCTACAAACAAAAGGATCGGGACAGAACTCCTATGTAAAGCGTTTGACTGCTGTCAGGAGCAACTTTGGGTTTAGTGCCTTGCCCAAGGAACCTTTGGAACAAACTGTCAATTCTGCATTAATGAAGAACCTGCTCTACCCCCCTGAGCCATAATTGCCCAAAAGTAGGGAATCTAGTCATGCACAGCCCTAACTACAATATACTCAAGATAAACTAGTACAAGTAAAAACACATAAAATCATGGTACAGCATATGTGCGTGACTGCATCAGATGGTGTTAAGTTGTAGAAGGTTGAGAAGTACACTTACACACTGGAGGAGAGATGGTGTTCTTATATCCTCTTAAAGCACAGGAGTACTTTTTTGTAAATTCACCTTGTTGCACACGATAATAAGATGTTTGTTCACCAGTGGTTTCCCCATTCTTATACCAGATGTAGGATAGACGACCAGGAAGATCACAACTGGTGTGACACCTCAGGTATACTGAGTTAGAATTCTCACTGGGTGTTGATCTGATCACCTCCACCTGAAGATCTGTGTTGGCCAACAAAGAGGAGAGGTGTTCAAGTCAAAGTGTCAACACATACACACACAAATAAACTGAATTTAAACCAGATACGATGTGGAAAACATTAGCAAAGAACTTCTGGTTGATGTAAAATATTTTTCGAGCAAAGATATTTGGACCTTTGGATACTGGCAAAGAACTCGCCTAGCAGAGAGAGCTCACACAACTGACGAAACAAAACAGAAGATTAAATTGATGAATCAACAAGTAAAGAGCTTACCTGTTACTGACAAAGTGACTCCAGGTAGGCCAGTATATTTCCCTTTTTCTGTGTGTGTTATGAATCTGAACTTGTACACAGCTGAGTCGCTCATTCTTAGGTTTGAGATTGTCAGAGTGCAGACGTTGTCTGTACAGTGATCCCTGACACGACCTGAATAATCTTGGTCGTCCCTCAGAGCCACATAACCATCCTTACTCTCTTTTATAAACCAGAATGTATTCCCCACGTCGTCATATTCCTCAGATGGGTATTGGTAGGTGCTGATCATTGTCACTGGGGATCCTTTTAAAGCGCAGATCTGAGTTGGATTGTAAATCACTGACCAGCCATTCTGACCCTGTATTACTGTAACACAGAGAACATCAGAGAGTATGAGATTCATACATGACAGATACAAATGTTTTTACAACTCTACATATTTGTCTAACTCCTATGATGACTGTCAAACCAGGTGTCACAGAGTACTACCAGCCTGCAGGTTTTCATTTCAGCTAAAGAGATTCCACACAGGGATGAGAATGAAAACCTCGTGGTTCTGCATAGGACATCCATAAAGTGCCCTAGATAAGCCTTAAACTCTTCAGAACATGGTTTACATTTACGGTTACACATTCTAAGTCCATTTAGCTGTTTCCAAGGAGATAATAAATGTACAGTTATATATTCAGTATGGGCTAGACGTGCAAACAGAATCTGCACAAAAAAGCCAGCATGTACCAGAATGACAGGAATAAATAATAATGGCAGAAAACTGGAGTGGCTGAAGACGTGAAGCATTCAACATCATCTGTAAACACCAACATTTGCGGCCTTAAATTGCAGAGGGTTAATAGTGTTTAGCTGGATGAATGCTGAAATGTATAGTGATATATTGAAATACGCTATACAACAAGTCAACTATGAAAGCAACCCAGGAGCATTTGAAGGTAAACTGAAATGGTCCAATCAGTTGCATCATCTGGACGTGATAAAGCTGCAATTCACTTGTTGAACACAAAAGACAAGGCTAAAGGTGGAAAGACAAACAATAACATCCTGGCAAAGCCTCACAACAGAGGAAACGTAATGTCCAAGGGTGCCAGACAACTGGCAAAAACCTTGACAAAGCCTTAAAAATGAAAATTTATGATTAATATTATTTGTCCAGTTACATTTGTTCATCCGAAAGCCTCTGAAAGGAAGTACTCGGAAGAAAAAGGCTTTGCCCACAAATACTTCTGATATCAGAACCTTCAAGTTCCTTTGTCAGTCTATATTAGTCCAAATTATATATATATAAAAAATAAATAACTAAAGAAAGAAAGAATATATGTCTAGAAGAACCGATTGTGTGAAAAACCTAAGAAAATCTACAAGCAAATGTGTGTTAGTAACGCAGATAGAGGACACTCAGTTAAGATTAAGTCCAATAAACACCATAACACTCCTGTAGGGCAAAATCTAAAAAATAAATTATAAATAAATGAGATTCTTTCTTTCTCAGTTGTGGTTAAAACAACCATACAAAACTGAAAAAAAATAAAATAAAGAAATAGATACACAATACCTGGCACGGTGAGAAGAAGGACAACAAATCCACATGTTGCCGTAGTTAAACTCATAGTTGCTTCTATCAGCTCTCTCCCTCTGAATCAGTAAATCATGTCTGCAGATAAATACAGTTCATTTGAAGAAACTGTTTCGCTGCAATACTGTCATCTGGAACGCAAACGGAAGTTGTCTTGATTAGATGGGCTCTATATGCAAACAAAACCAGGTTGTAAAAGTGTGGGCTAATTTCCTTCCTCTTCACTTCATTTGTTTGCAACGTGGTCAGCCAGATGTTAGCAGATATAGTTCACACTAATCAGCAAATCTATCCAAAAACGTTAAAGAAAGACAACTGGATCCATTACGAGTTGATGCCACTAGATACTTGCACGACTCGTCGTTAACAGACACTAAGCAAGCAAGTTTCTGATGTCATGCACAGCCCTACCTACACCACTATAACCCTAACCCACAAATGTTCCTATTTAAACCTCAGCTCCTCACCTAGAACTGAATACGTCCTCAAGAAACTCTACAAGCTCAGTTGCCTTTCTTTAACGTTTTTGGATGTACCATGACCCGGATGACTGAGAACCTTCACAAAAAAAATACATTTTGGGACGGCCGAATGTGAGGCGGTAGAAATACTGTTTGACAGACTGTTCAGTTCACAAAAAACAAACACACAGAATTACAACGAAATAGAAACCAAGACAAAGTCAGAGGACATACATACAGTACACAGTTAAGTCTGTTAACATAAGCATGGAACTCTACTAATATCTAGTGGCAGAAACTACAACTACACCAGATATAGTGAAAAGTAACTTTAAATGTACATTAATTCTGAATAAACGTTCAGAAAATTATGGAGGCAATATTTACACTTGGAGACAGTCCTGCTGCAGTCCGAAAGACATAAGACATTTCTCCATAGTTTCCAGAAAAAAAATAAAACAAAAAAAAATAATCATTTCAGCTCCATGAACTGCATAGTCCAAAGATGGCAATGGTCAATCATCTGTTTCAGCCTTTTTGTCTATTGTGATATATCCTAATAAGTTTGTGTTCACTGTAACTGGATAAACTGTACTCTGTTTTATCCTCTAATATTTCATTGTGCATCATCAGACCTCATTATGTGACTCTATTGATACCTGCTGACTTTCCCAACCTCAGCTGCACACTTTTAGCCCACACTTTTCACTATACATTAGCAAACGTTAGCACGCTAACATCGTAAATGGTGCTAGAAGTTACAAATTGAAGAAGTAGATGTTTATTTCCTGGAGACATATTCTGCACTAATGCACAAATCAGTGTTTTCCAAATAGAGGACTACTTTAGACCCCAGTTTCACTTGCAGTCCCCAGTTAACCTCTCGAGACGAAGGAGGACTTAAATGGAATGCCGGTCACAAACAAACTTTATTTGGATGACAGGAACAGCGGCCGCAACAACTTATGGTGCTGTAGCCCTGAGCCTATTTAGACACTGTTTTTAGTTACCTGGCTTCACCTGCAGAGTTGTAATGTCAACCTCTTGCACACATCGTTTTCAACACTTTCTTTTTCCCACAATTCACTGGTTACACATAAACATATGTTGCATCTAAGGCTGTCTCAGGCTGTGCCTGTAACATGGGTCACACACACTCGTGCAAGGAGAAAAAAAAAATAATGGTTCATTTTGATGGAAACGATGAAGAAAATGATTCATCATTTTACATGTGAAACCAGTAGAAATGCACTTTAAAGAAGCTTAAATAAATTCTTGAATTTTAGATTTTAATCTTAATTAAGTATAGTTTAACTGTTTTGAATTAGGGATGTGGGCCCTTTAAGAGGGTGATCTTTGTCGTAGTTCCTGGAGACGTTTGGTCCCACCTCTGTCTTCTATCGCGTCCTCAGTCGCACTGTAAAAGCAGCTGTGAGTCCAGCAGAGACATTATTGGACAGACATCATCTGAACAGTAAAAATGAGTGGTAGAGGAAAAGGCGGCAAAGGACTCGGTAAAGGAGGCGCTAAGCGTCACCGTAAAGTTCTCCGTGATAACATCCAGGGAATCACTAAGCCCGCTATCCGCCGTCTGGCTCGCCGTGGTGGAGTCAAGCGTATCTCCGGTCTGATCTACGAGGAGACTCGCGGTGTGTTGAAGGTTTTCCTGGAGAACGTTATCCGTGATGCCGTCACCTACACCGAGCACGCCAAGAGGAAGACCGTGACTGCCATGGATGTGGTCTATGCTCTCAAGAGGCAGGGACGTACTCTGTACGGTTTCGGAGGCTAAACTACCAACTTCCTCATCAAAGACCCAAAACAAAGGTCCTTTTAAGGGCCACACATCTCTACATAAAGACGTACATTCCCTATGTGTACAGTTTACATACGAAATAAACAATATTTACTAACTCAGTGCATTAGTTAATGATGCGGTCTAATCACTATTATTATACATAACAAAACAAATAAAATGCAACTAGAGATTTAGAAGTCCTTGTGTTACTTCTGATCACGAAAAAAATCCCACATGAAATACCTCGGCATATGACTACAATCCACTAAATGTAAAACATTTTTGTAATATTGTATTGCAGTTGGATATGGAGCCTTATTTTGTATTCTTATTTGAATATGGATACAACTACAGGCCAGAGCTGTATTCCTTAAAGATATTAGGAATATATAAAGTTTTTCTAGTAAAGGATTACCATCCTTTGTTTCAAATTAAATGAAACATGAATTTATCATTACATTTAGTGTTGCATAGTGTTACTATGTGAATACTGACCCAACAAGCCCCCGAGCTCCGTCACACCTGTAAACAAAAATGTTTAGCTGTTTGGGAGCTTTATGATTGAACAATGATTTTAAGAGCAATATATGTAAATGTAGGTAATGATTGCTTTCAAATTAGTCCTTCATGAAATGAGAAAGGACTGTAAATGCTATTGATAATGAAGGTAATATTTATCTAAGGAAAAAAAGTGTGAAATCATTCAATAAAACTGTAAAAACATGTTAGTGATTTTTACTGTTGCTAAAAACTTACACTCATTGTGCACGATAAAAACAAAAAAGGACAAATGTTATATTCAATTGGGTAAAACATTTAGTTTACAGACAGAAATAAACTTATGTTAAGGTTTCTTGTGAACATAAATTAGCTAATTTCTAATTGGAAACTGATACAAGTCAATTTTGCATTAATGACTAAATAAAAGGGACACTAGAGGATAACTCTTATTTTAATGAATACATCAATTATATTTTTCACTGTGGTTAAGCTTAATATTTTAAATCTCAGGTCAACAACGACGATTAAGTTGCGCATGCTCAGGCTCTCTGTGACGATAACCAATCGTTTGTGAGCAACCGCACAAGTGTATTTGCATGGAGTGGATTCAAATAAGTCGCTCTGCGGCTAAGAGTTTATCCGATCGAGGAGCTCCTGTTTAGAATCATGCCTGATCCAGTCAAAGCACCCAAGAAGGGCTCCAAGAAAGCCGTCTCCAAGACCGTGTCTAAGACCGGCAAGAAGAGGAGAAAGTCCAGGAAGGAGAGCTATGCCATCTACGTGTACAAGGTCCTGAAGCAGGTCCACCCAGACACCGGTATCTCCTCCAAGGCTATGGGCATCATGAACTCGTTCGTGAGCGACATCTTCGAGCGTATCGCCGGTGAGTCTTCTCGTCTCGCTCACTACAACAAACGCTCCACCATCACCTCCAGGGAGATCCAGACCGCCGTTCGCCTTCTGCTGCCCGGTGAGCTGGCCAAGCACGCCGTGTCTGAGGGAACCAAGGCTGTCACCAAGTACACCAGCTCCAAGTAAACTGCTGTTTACAAGGAAAACAAAAAGGCCCTTTTCAGGGCCACACACAGTTACAATAAAGAGCCGAACTCCTCCAGTATTTTAATCTATAGGCGTTTTATACATGGCATTATACTAATATTTCTATAAATACAAGATTATGCTTTGAGATTATAGATATTCCATGGGGGGGAAACAAAAAGTTTAATTTTCTGCAAGTGTAAAATTTCCTTTTCCAACTCACTAATATAGTGGTGAAATGAAGCCGAGAGAAAGGATTCATCTCTGCACACGAAACCACCTACTGACCAGGTGAATGATCACAAGCAGCTGTGGCTCTTAACCACATATTGTGTGACGCATTGACTATACAAAATTTTTTTTTTTTTTTCTCCTCAATCTTCCAAGTTTATCTCAACTCTTCAAACTAAACTCCAAACTACATAAACGCTATACAAACTATCCAAACTCAGAACTGACCGCAACCCATCAAAAACCCACCGTTTGAATGGAGCCCGAGGGGTTTATACTGCTGTCAAACCTCGCCGCAAAATCTCAAACACAAAGCAGTCACGTGGTACAGCCGGGCGGCGAGGCTTTGGACATCGGCTCCTCCCCTAAATGAAGCAAGCCTCCATACGTAACATCACTATTAATATTTGATCCATAAATATGTTTTACATACATATGAGAACTATGTATGTTGCTCCTGTGTGGAGCACCCTTCCAAAACAAGGAGATTATACTTATATATTTTATAGTCTAAATGTCATTGTATGCAAAATGTGTCCTGGGAAGGAATGTATGGGGAGATATTTTAGCTTATTCCACAATACAATACATAAAGGCTGCAATGATGATGATATTTGATATTGATCAAATCTAGCATGGTCTTGTGTAAAGTGAAAATGACAAGTTTTGTATATTATTTGCACAAGCAAACAGTAAAATATGCAAATAAACTTTGTGATATGAAACGAGATAAAATTTCAACAGTTGAAATAAAGTGAACCTGATGCTCTCTTCTCTATATATATATACACACATATACACACACTTTTGCATTATGTCATAATTGAAATTAGAAATGCTATCCATAATATTGCTTATCATTTTTATACCAAAAAAAAATGACCTGGTTGCCTTTTAAACCGCTTTTGTAAATATCTTCTGATTTTGTATGTATTAATTCTGTGATATGTGATAATGGTGATAAAGGAATGATCTCTTAGAGGATTGTGTGGTGGCTCTTAAAAGAGCCTTTGAGGAGTTGTGATCTTTCAGGAGCTCACTTCTTCTTGGCTGCTGTCTTCTTGACTTTAGGCTTGGCTGCCTTCTTAGCGGGAGCTTTCTTGACTGCGGGGGCCTTCTTGACCACCTTCTTGGGGCTCTTGGCAGCCTTCTTGGGACTCTTCGTGGCCTTCTTGGGGCTCTTTGCTGCTTTCTTAACTGCTGCGGGCTTCTTGACTTTCTTGGGAGACTTCTTAGCAGCTGCTGGCTTCTTGGCTGCTGCTGTCTTGGGCTTTTTAGCCACTGTGGGCTTCTTGGCTTTAGGAGCAGTTTTCTTCACAGGTTTCTTTGCCTTGCTTTCAACCTTCTTGTTCATCTTGAAGGATCCAGAGGCTCCGATCCCCTTGGTCTGGACCAGAGTCCCCTTGGCCACCAGGCTCTTGATGGCGGTCTTTACGCGGGCCTTGTTCTTGTCCACGTCGTATCCACCGGCAGCCAGAGCCTTCTTGAGGGCAGCTGCAGACACGCCATTCCGCTCCTTGGAAGCGGCCACAGATTTAACGATCAACTCGCTAACAGTGGGACCGACCTTCTTCGGTTTGGAAACCTTCTTCTTGGCTGCTTTAGCCGGAGCGGGAGCCGGAGCTGGAGCTACTTCTGCCATTTTCCTTGTGCTGTTTGTCGCTAGTCAACGAGAGTCACACTGATGGGAAACTCTGAGCAGGAGGCGGTACTTAAACACACCATGAGAACCGTAGAGACTCAACCCAGCCCCGGCTCTCCTGTGTGCAGACTTAATGTCTCTGCTTGTGTTTTCTCTGGAAAGATTCAAGAGAAATAAAATAGTGTTGGTGCAAAGATGCGACCTGAAACTGAAGGAGCACATAGCGGACATGTGTCTCTTCGTGTTTAGCTCAGATTGAGCTCTGATGTTGGCGATATTTTGTTCGTGGAGCCTCCAAACCTCACCGACTCACAGCGGTGCTCGGCGCTGCTCGTCAACTTCTCCGACTCTTTTCGCTCTTAAAATTATTTCACAGTCCTCAGATATCCGTACAAATGCGTTTTCCAGCTGCGACACACGTTTCTTCAGAGATTCTGAGAAAAAATAACCGTGTGTTAGCCATCAGTTAAGAATAAAGTGAAGATGTTGTGTCGGCAGCAAACACACTGACGACGATGGAGGCTGACGGAGCAGCCAGATTCGATCAGAGCTGCTCTCTGTCAACGTTTGTTCTAATTAAGACTTTTAATCTTGTTTGTAGTTGTAATGTGTTTCTATCCACATTCTGCTCTGCTTCCAGTAAAAAATAATTAAAATTTATCATGAATCCACAGAATCAGAACCATCCTTTTTACACAGAAATAATGTCTTTTACAAAGTATTTCTACTTTTACAAAGTAGAAACTTTCTGTGCAACATACCCCACAAGAGTATCCACAAGTAAAGATGAATCTGCAGCACAAGTTTAATTTTATTGACAGCACTGAACTGAAACAGGGGTCCTTTCCTTGTTTCTGTTTGTGCCATTATCCAGCTCAAAGAGGACAAGCTACCACCAGCATCACAGTGACCAAGAGAGAAGAATCTGTGCAATAAACTCATTTAATGAATTAAAAAAAGAAAAATCTGATCTGAAAATCCCTTTTATTAACTTTGTTGTAAATGTACAGACCAGACATGTGGCTGGAGAAGTGCAAATAAAACCCACTGACAAATAATATATATATGTATATATATATGTGTGTGTGTGTGTGTGTGTGTGTGTGTGTGTGTGTATATATATAATGATGAACAACACCAAACAGTAATAAAAAGAAATAATGATAAATTCATAACTGTAATTGTCACAAAGTGATTAGTGTGAGACGTAAACCATAAATCTGTCATGTATAGACTATTTAAAAAAAACTTTTGAGACGTTTGTTCTGGTTGGTGATGGGTATCATCAACTCACACATTTGGAAAACCAGAGTTGAACAGTCAATGTTCAACGGTTAACTTGTATTCAAATACATTTTATCAGATCTCTTTTTTTTTCAAGGGTATGTTTATTACCATATATTATTTTGACACATTAATGCAACCTCAAAAATATACAACATGCTACCCATGTGTTGACTTACTGAATTATCCAGCTTTCTTCATACATAATACTAGTTGTTTGCTACTTTTTATTTAAGTACCACACAAATTGTGAGTATCACAGTAACATAATTAATGGCATACTCAGCAAGTGTTACTCTATTTTGGTAGCATTTAGCTGTTTGACATGAAAATGAAAGGAGTAAAACATAAGGAATTCTTGTCTTTATATTAAAGATATTTGTTGCCCCTTGTTCAGAAATCTTAAGATAAGTTTGTTTCTTTGTCAGTAAACTAAATGTTACAGTAACAGTCACCAAATTACTGTATTAAGCAACAATTTTATTTGCAAAGACATGTTTTATTGAATGATTTCCTTAGATAAATATTACCTTTATTGTCATTAGTATTTTCACTCCTTTCCCATTTCTTAAAGGACTAACTGTGTAATTTGAAAGCGAGTCATTACCTATATTAATATATATTGAGTAGTGTGAGGGAGCTCCGAGGCTTTTTGAGTGAGTGTTCAGATAGTAACACTATCTCTGACATGTTTAATGATAAATTCACATTTCATTCAGTTTGAAGCAAATGGTGATGATCATTTACCAAAAAACTTAAATATTTAAGGAATGCAGCTCTTAGTAGCTGTAGTTATATATTCAAATAAGAAACGGGTCTTTCTGTTCCAGTATATTTAACGTCATTATTACGGTTAGCATCAGCACATACAACTACAGCTACAGCAGTAGCTACAGTATTTATATTTATAAAAAAAAAAAAAAAAAAGGCAAACGGTTCATTTTGGAGTCTATGAACAGTTCAAAATTGAACTAGTTCACATATGTGAACTAGTTCATACATTCTTTACATCTCTGGAAACTGAACTTTGAACAAGTTCTTGTTCAGTGTGAACTTGCACAACACTGCATTTGTAGATAATGTTCTTAAAATTCGGCATAAAGATAAACTATAAGGAATATACGTCTTTATGTAGAGATGTGTGGCCCTTAAAAGGACCTTTGCTTTGTTGGATGAAAAAGTTGGTAGTTTAACCTCCGAAGCCGTACAGAGTACGTCCCTGCCTCTTGAGGGCATAGACCACATCCATGGCAGTCACAGTCTTCCTCTTGGCGTGCTCGGTGTAGGTGACGGCATCACGGATAACGTTCTCCAGGAAAACCTTCAACACACCGCGGGTCTCCTCGTAGATCAGACCGGAGATGCGCTTGACTCCACCACGGCGAGCCAGACGGCGGATAGCGGGCTTAGTGATTCCCTGGATGTTATCACGGAGAACTTTACGGTGACGCTTGGCGCCTCCTTTACCGAGTCCTTTGCCACCCTTTCCTCTTCCACTCATTTTTACTGTTCAGATGATTTCTGTCCAATAACGTCTCTGCTGGACTCACAGCTGCTTTTACAGTGCAACTGAGGACGCGATAGAAGACAGGAGACTACTTCAGGAACTACAACAACGATGGCGCTCTTAAAGGGACCACGTCCCTAATTCAGAACGGTTAAACTATACCTAAATATGTGTTGAAAACACGGTACATTAAACCATTTAAGAGAGTGTTTAATGAACACATAATAAAGTATAATGAAGGCAAACGTAAAAAAAAAAAGATGGCCGATGATTCTGCCACCAGAATTAGAATCAGAATCAGAAAAGACTTTATTGCCAAGCATGAAGTACATACAAGGAATTTGCTTTGGTGTTGTTGCACTCTTTACGCATAAAATAAAATAAAATAAAATAAAATATAGAAACTTGGCTCTCAAATATACAAAAATACAAAAAAATATATACATATATTTTGTATATACACAGCAAAACAAAAAACTGTTCGCCATGCGAGTGGTCCTACACTCGATGGATCGCAACCGCCTGCCAGAGGAGGAGAGTCTGTTGAATAGTCTGTGTCTAGGGCAAATGCAGAGGAAATGACACACTGCAGTCTGCTCTTGTCCTTAGCAGAGGCTGGTTGCACAAAGTCACCAGGTGGTCAATCTCTAGTCTGTAGGCGCTCTCATCTCCACCTGAGATGAGCCCGATGAGGGTGGTGTCATCCGCGAACTTCAGGAGCTTGACAGACTCGTGACTGGAGGTGCAGGTGTTTGTATACAGGGAGAAGAGCAGAGGTGAAAGGACACAGCCTTGAGGGGAACCCGTACTGATGACATCAGTACGGGAGTCTGAGATGTGTTTTCCCAGCCTCACGTGATGCATCCTGTCAGACAGGAAGTCTGTGATCCACCTGCAGATGGAGTCAGGCACGGTCAGTTGGGAGAGTTTGTCCTGTAGTAGAGACGGAACGACCGTGTTGAAGGCCGAGCTGAAATCCACAAACAGTACCCTGGCATATGATCTGGGGGAGTCCAGGTGCTGGAGGGACAGGTTGACGGCGTCATCCACAGATCTGTTTGATCTGTAGGCGAACTGCAGGGGGTCCAGGAATGGGTCTGTTAAGTCCTTAAGGTGTGAAAGCACAAGGCGCTCAAAATACTTCACCACAACCGATGTCAGGGCAACCGGGCGGTAGTCATGGAGTCCAGTAGTCCTTGGCTTTTTGGGGACTGGGATGACGGTGGAGGCCTTGAAGCAAGCTGGCACGTGACATGACTTCAGTGAGATGTTGAAGATATCCATGAACACTGAAGACAGTTGATCAGCACAGTGCTTCAAGATGGATGGAGACACAGAGTCTGGTCCAGCAGCCTTGCGGGGGTTCTGCCTCGCAAACAGCCTCTTCACGTCCTTCTCCAGGATGGTGAGAGGTGAGATGGAGGAGGGAGGCTCTGAATCCACCGGCTGTGAGGGAGCCTTGGCCATTGTTGTTGTCGGGGAGGAGGGGAGCACTAGTGTGAGGGCCTGTGAGGTTTCACAGATACCAGTGCTGGTGGGAGAGGTGTCATCGTGGGGGGTGGTGGTCGTCATGCTGTCCCATTGTCTTTCAAAGCGGCAGAAGCAGGCTATTCATTCAGGTTGTTGGCCAGGCGTGAGTCGTTCACAGAGTGGGGGGGTTTGGGCTTGTAGTTCGTGATGTTCTTGAAGCCCCTCCAGACAGAGCTCGAGTCGTTGGCTGCAACTGGCTCTGCAGCTTTTCTGAGTACTGTCGTTTAACTTCCCTCACTGCTTTGCTAAACTTGTACTTTGACTATTTGAATTTCTCTCTGTCTCCGTGCCTGAGTTTGGCTGTGAACCAGGGTTTGTCATTGTTATAACTCAACCTGGTGCGTGTTTGAATACAGCAGTATGATGTCGACATTGCGTCACTTCCTCGTTAGTATAGTGGACAGTATCTCCGCCTGTCACGCGGAAGACCGGGGTTCGATTCCCCGACGGGGAGGAATGTTTCCTTTTCCCGATTTTCCTCAACGTTATTACCATTGACAGGAGTAAATAACTGACCATCTTGAGAAAATACAATATTCTGCTGTTTCAGAAGCACAAGGGAGACCCACATATTATTAACAAGGTGGTCCAGTTACAGAAACAGCGTTTTATGCTGGGGTTGATATATATATTTTTTTAATTATTACATGGAATAGGTTTATATTGTGTGAAAAGGTTGAATACTCCATGACACAGAGAATTCATCTGTTACAATGTGGTATACAAATGAGGATTTTACTGATAAAACATGTTCAGTAGTTGACATACAGTTCTTAAAGTGGCTTTTGTAATGTTTGTCACAGGAACTTGTTTTTACGTTGAACCCAACTATATCTGCTGAAAAAAAATTTAATTTCTGTAAACACTACGACCATTTTATATTCTGTATTGTCACATATCCATAATATTGTAGCCTATATGTGGATATATTACTTAACATGTAGTTTTATACACCATTTACCCTTATATTATACTTTTAAATATTTGATATCATTTAACTCTTACAATCGAGCTTATTTGATACAGCTTTACACTGAAACAGTAATAAAAGCTCTTAGAGAAGTAGTGGGTGGCTCTTAAAAGAGCCGTTGGTTTGTTGTAAACGCTGCAGTAGTGATTTACTTCTTGGCGGGCTTCTCGGTCTTCTTGGGCAGAAGAACGGCCTGGATGTTGGGCAGCACGCCGCCCTGAGCGATGGTGACTCCGCCGAGCAGTTTGTTGAGCTCCTCGTCGTTACGGACAGCCAGCTGCAGGTGACGGGGGATGATACGAGTCTTCTTGTTGTCACGGGCAGCGTTTCCAGCCAGCTCCAGGATCTCAGCGGTCAGGTACTCAAGCACAGCCGCCAGGTAGACGGGGGCACCGGCACCCACACGCTGCGCATAGTTGCCTTTACGCAGCAGCCTGTGAACACGGCCGACTGGGAACTGGAGTCCTGCACGAGAGGAGCGAGTCTTTGCCTTAGCTCTGGCCTTTCCTCCGGTTTTTCCGCGACCACTCATTTTTACTGATGTGTTTTCTGAAGTCGAAACTCAAAGAAAATATGTCTCCAGCAGCAGAAACCCTCCCTTATATATTCACCGACAGCGGTGACGGTTTCTTACAGACCAACCAGAAAAGCTTCCTGCAGCTCAGCAGCAGAGGGCGGCCCTCTCTCAGTTTTAGCGGACTTTTTGAACCGACTTTTGGCCAATCAACAGCGCACATTGTGGCGGGTTTGCTCCCCTATAGGCGGTGCTGAGCTCCAGGAGGAGCCGCTCACCAATCAGGAAGCGGAGGTCCGAAACAGCGTCACAGTTTCACTGCCGGTCCCACGGTTTAAGAGGGGCGAATCTCTTCGTATTATTACACTTTTCTACTGTTCGAAGAGAAAGAAGAAACTATGGCAAGAACCAAGCAGACCGCTCGTAAGTCTACCGGAGGCAAAGCCCCCAGGAAGCAGTTGGCCACCAAGGCTGCTCGTAAGAGCGCCCCAGCCACCGGTGGAGTCAAGAAGCCTCATCGTTACAGGCCCGGTACCGTGGCTCTGAGAGAGATCCGTCGCTACCAGAAATCCACCGAGCTGCTCATCCGCAAGCTGCCCTTCCAGCGCCTGGTGCGAGAAATCGCTCAGGACTTCAAGACCGACCTGCGCTTCCAGAGCTCCGCTGTCATGGCTCTGCAGGAGGCCAGCGAGGCATACCTGGTCGGTCTCTTCGAGGACACCAACCTGTGCGCCATCCATGCCAAGAGGGTCACCATCATGCCCAAAGACATCCAGCTGGCCCGCCGCATTCGTGGAGAGAGAGCTTAAGCTATCTGCTGCTCCACAAACCACAAAGGCTCTTTTAAGAGCCACCTCAATCTACTCAAGAGATTATTCCTCTCAGTATACATTATACTTGTTCTTAAACGCATGTCAAATCCTCCATCTATTCAGGATTTTAACTAAATGAATTACATAAATTTATAAGTATAAACTGGTAAGACATGAACCTCAATTTAAGTGTTTTATTTGTTAAATTAAAACGTAACAGGATACCATATGTCCAGCCTTTCAGAGGATTATAGTAAAATTGTGATCAGTCCTCTCACTTTTACATAATCTTAATTTGTAGGCTGCAAAAAATAGCCAGTGTTGATTAAAAGTACCACTTTTAGACAGCACAATCAATGCTCTGTACTGACAGTCACTGTTCTGATTTTACTCTGTGGTGAATGAGATTCCAAAACACAGGACTAAATGTTTTTTGGGCAAACGCGTACAAGAGTCATTGGTGAATCGCTTCATCCAGAGCCACTGGCTGCTTCTCTCTGCTGCATCTGATGCATTTCTGATGGCACTGCGCTGACTCTGGCCCCTGACTCCCTGTGATTTTTTTTTAATTAACTCATTCAAAGTTAAAGATTTCATTTATTTATTTCTTTCTTTATTTCTTTAATGGATTGGGTACATCAAATAATCACATGCATTTACATACATGTATACACGACCTAGATATAAAAAAAAACACCAAAATAAATATCCCATTTATAACTCAACCAAGTGCACAAAAAGAGTTTGGATAAAATGCAGTATGACCTCTCTAAATAAGAAATATTTATTCAACTAATAATAATTCTATGGTCTTTGATAGAGCACTTATGTTAGGTGGTGGTGATGTGAAGTACTATTATAAAAATGTTTTGTTATCCTGTATGTTTTCTCAATTCAAGTATGAAAACTTGAATAAACCAATAATTGTCAGGACACTGTTAGTTACCTGTCTAGCTTTGAAATGACATTCACTTTAAGAAAGGGTTTTTTAATTACCTGCTCTGAGGTCATTATTTTATGACTTTCTGAACAAACTTTCTGATCAAATAAACTACATTAAATCTACATACAAGCTGTTAATAGAAATACTTTTGTCACCCAAAATTTTATGCACATGTGCTCTTTTTTTATTTGTATAACAATAGCCTTTTGAGCACACTGCATACCTATTAAACATTTCTACAATAGCACAACAAACAATAATAGTAAGAAACATCAATTAATTCATTCATCTTCTGTAACCGCTTGTCCTGTGGATGGTCGCAGGGGGGCTGGAGCCTATCCCAGCTGTCATGGGACGAGAGGCGGGGTACACCCTGGACAGGTCTCCAGTCTGTCGTAGGGCTAATAATAAACATACTGTTGAAAAAATATTACACATATAACTTACAACATATACCATACCTGTATATCTACAACCATGAGCAAGGATTAAATGCAGAGAAAACTACAAAAATAACAATGACAGTGAAATAAATCCAGATGTTTGAAAGACAACCGATCAGAGGGCTGTTTGTCTTTGGATCAGTGGTGTTCTTCATCCAAACATCTGATCAGATATTTTTGAATACAGTGTCACCATTGATCATTGACTGTTCAATGATGACTTTAAGTCTGGTTTTCTAGATGTGCGATGATACTCATCATCACAAACATCTCTTTGAATCCTTCAAGTTTTCTCAAAGTAGTCCATACGTGACAGATTTATGATTTACATCAATGTTTTATCTCACACTGTTCATTTTGTCTCTTGTTTCTTTGGTTTTGTACCAAAACTGTCTTACAATCAACCATAGGACACTTTTAGTTGAACAGAAAGTCTGTTCACAGAGATGAACGACACTGCATCACTGACGTTTCCAGTTATGATTTTATCATTGTTTTTATTAGTGTCTGGAGTTGTTTTTCATCATTTGCATATTTAGTGTCAATCAACCTCAAGCATTTATAAATGTCCTATCTATATTCAGATAATTAAATTCTGTGAAAGAGATGTTGTGGTGTCTCTTTGTCTCAATGGGTTTTATTTCCAAATGGCACTTCTACTCTGTGAATTTACAACATAATTAAAATATAATAAAATGGATTTTCAGCTCAATGATGGGTCAGATCCACCCAAACCACTTTTTTTTTTTTTTTTAATTGTGTATGCTTTTATAAGGCCAGTAAGTTTATTGCACAGTTTCTTCTATCTTGGTTGCTGTGATGTTGATGGTAACTTGTCCTCTTTGAGGTTGGTTAATAGACACTGGATGTGGAACAAAGAGAAACAAACAAACAAACACTGTTTCAGTTCAGTGCTGTCAATAAAATGAATCTTGTGCTGCAGATTTATCTTTATTTGTGGATACTCTTGTGGGATATGTTGCAAAGAAAGTTTCTACTTTGTAAGAGAGATTGTCTCTGTGTAAAGATGATTCATGTATACGTGGAGATACAAATTTATGAGATTTTAATAATTTATTTTTGTTGGATGCAGAGCAGAATGTGGAGATATAGAAACACATTACAACTACAAACAAGATTAAAAGTCTTAATTAGAACAAACGTTGACAGAGAGCAGTTCAATCGAAGTCTGGCTGCTCCATCAGCCTCCATCGTCGTCAGTGTGTTTGCTGCCGACACAACATCTTCACTTTATATTAAACTGATGGCTAACACACGGTTATTTTTATTCATAGTCTCTGAAGAAACGTGTGTCGCAGCTGGAAAACGTATTTGTACGGATATCTGAGGAATGTGAAATAATTTTAAGAGCGAAAAGAGTCGGAGAAGTTGACGAGCAGCGCCGAGCACCGCGGTGAGTCGGTGAGGTTTGGAGGCTCCACGAACAAAATATCGCCAACATCAGAGCTCAATCTGAGCTAAACACGAAGAGACACAAGTCCGCTATGTGCTCCTTCAGTTTCAGGTCGCATCTTTGCTCCAACACTATTTTATTTCTCTTGAATCTCTTCAGAGAAAACACAAGCAGCGACATTCAGTCTGCGCACAGGAGAGCCGGGGCTGGGCTGAGTCTCTACGGTTCTCATGGTGTGTTTAAGTACCGCCTCCTGCTCAGAGTTTCCCATCAGTGTGACTCTCGTTGACTAGCGACAAACAGCACAAGGAAAATGGCAGAAGTAGCTCCAGCTCCGGCTCCCGCTCCGGCTAAAGCCGCCAAGAAGAAGGTTTCCAAACCGAAGAAGGTCGGTCCCACTGTTAGCGAGCTGATCGTTAAATCTGTGGCCGCTTCCAAGGAGCGGAATGGCGTGTCTGCAGCTGCCCTCAAGAAGGCTCTGGCTGCCGGTGGATACGACGTGGACAAGAACAAGGCCCGCGTAAAGACCGCCATCAAGAGCCTGGTGGCCAAGGGGACTCTGGTCCAGACCAAGGGGATTGGAGCCTCTGGATCCTTCAAGATGAACAAGAAGGTTGAAAGCAAGGCCAAGAAACCAGTGAAGAAAGCTGCACCCAAAGCCAAGAAGCCCGCAGTGGCTAAAAAGCCCAAGACAGCAGCAGCCAAGAAGCCAGCAGCTGCTAAGAAATCTCCCAAGAAAGTCAAGAAGCCTGCAGCAGTTAAGAAGGCAGCCAAGAGCCCCAAGAAGGCTACAAAGAGTCCCAAGAAGGCCACAAAGAGCCCCAAGAAGGTGGTCAAGAAGGCCCCTGTAGTCAAGAAAGCTCCTGCCAAGAAGGCAGCCAAGCCTAAAGTCAAGAAGACAGCAGCCAAGAAGAAGTGAGCTCCTGAAAGATCACAATTCCTCAAAGGCTCTTTTAAGAGCCACCCACACAATCATCTAAGAGATCATTCCTTTATCACCATCATCATCACAGTCCATATATAAAAAAGTATAAGCTATTTAGTAAAGAGAGACTTTATAAGCAACCAGGGTTTTATGTATAAAATACAATACAGGTGCTCAAAATAATCTGAAAGCTTTTATTACTCAAAATAATAATTTCAAAATAATGAACTTTTTGATTGTGAAAGTGTGTCAAAGTTGAGAAGAGAGCAGTCAGGTTCAGATGTGAAAAATACTAATTTCAGCACAAGTCAAATTAATTTGTATTAGATACCAACATTACACTGTATTGTTGAATAAGCTAAAAATAACTCTCCATTTGTTCCCTCCCAGTACACCATTTATATTACAAGTATAATGTTCTTCTCACCCAGCAGTGGTGGAAAGATTCGGGGTCCGGCTCATTGAACCGGCCACCAAAGAAGACTCAAGAATCATGAATCTAGACGTCTATTGAATCGGCTCACTTGAGTCCTACCACATTTGATTAATATATAATCAATAGGCACCATTCAAACACATTTTGCTTCTCTGCCGAGTGAGATCACAAAATGTATTACTCGACCTGACCACTAGCAGCGCCACTTGCACTCAGCCAGCAGAGATTCATGAGTAGCGGATCCATCACTCATGAGTCCCTGGTTAACCGAGAGCAGGGAGTCAACAGCCATTCACTCGGTCGGCAGAGAAACCAAACTTAACGTTGTGAGTGCTTTAAGTGAGTCAGACCGATCCGAATCCCTCAAAAGATCCGGGTTTTATACTACTATTCTCACCTGTTTATGTATTAAATATGTGTTGGTGTATTAATTGATGAACACTCGCATAGAAAATGAAATGTAACCTTCTCCATTCTGTATGCAGTTTATGCTTTGAATCTGAAAGCTTTGATTTCTCAAAATATTAGTATTAATACAATACTCGCACAAAACACCTATGTATTAAAATCATTTTAGGAGTTTGGCTCTCTGTTGCAAGTGTGTGGCCCTGAAAAGGGCCTTTTTTCAGGTTTCCAGTAAACAATTTACTTGGAGCTGGTGTATTTGGTAACAGCCTTGGTTCCCTCAGACACGGCGTGCTTGGCCAGCTCACCGGGCAGCAGAAGGCGGACAGCGGTCTGGATCTCCCTGGAGGTGATGGTGGAGCGTTTGTTGTAGTGAGCAAGACGAGAAGACTCGCCGGCGATACGCTCGAAGATGTCACTCACGAACGAGTTCATGATGCCCATAGCCTTAGAGGAGATACCGGTGTCAGGGTGGACCTGTTTCAGCACCTTGTACACGTAGATGGCATAGCTCTCCTTCCTGGACTTTCTCCTCTTCTTGCCGGTCTTAGTCACGCTCTTAGAGACGGCTTTCTTGGAGCCCTTCTTGGGTGCTTTCACTTGATCAGGCATGATTCTAATTTGGAGTTTATCAAACGGATGAAAGTCTGTACTGCAGAGCGACTAATTTGAGTCCACTTCATGCAAATAGAACTGTGCTATTGCTCAGAAACGATCGGTTATCATCAGCGAGAGACTGCGCATGTGCAGCATAACCGTGTTGCCGCCTTTACTAGACAGATTTGAAATGTGGAGCTCAACCACAGTAAAAAATATTATGAATCAATTAAAACAAGACTTATCCACTGTATCACTCCCCTTGATTTAAGTGTGAGCCTTTGCCTTGTAAACTAAATGTTTTACCCAAAATCACAATTAGTCATTTGAATATCAGATTTGTATTTATTTTACAGTGTACAATGAGTAAATGAGAACAGCAGAAAGGGAATTATGGAAATAGTTTGACACTGTTTAAATTGTTTTCAAGCATGAGGCCACATCCAAGAACAGTAACTGTCACTATCACCGAGATAAACTATTGTATTAACCAAGAATATTATTTGCCTGTGCTGTTTTGCCTGTGTGGACGTGCAGTTTTATTGAATAATAATAATTATATATATAAGTTATCAAGTATTTTCACTCCTATGGGGTGTGAATCACCGATTACTTCTGATGCCTCGCTGTTTCACAAAGGTCAAATGTTGGCGTGATTTATGAACATAAATACAGCGTAATTGTTTCCGCAAAATGAGTGTTGGTGTTAGAGTTTCCCCAGTAGCGGTTTTAGGCACGGGCGAACCGGGCAGCCGCCCGGGGCGGCATTTTTTCATGACACAAGGGGGGCGGCACGAGCACTTGGAAAAAAATAATAAATACATCTGCACCGCTACATGGTTTTCTATTATCTGTCATATCTGTGTGGGGAATTGGCAAATTGGCGCCCCCTGCAGCTGCAAGGTGCCGTGCACAGAAAGTGTGCGAGAAAGGGAAAGGGGAGGGGGGCGCGGGGGACAGTTCCCATTTGTCTGTCACCTATAGTGAAGGCTTTACTGAAACTTCAACACTTTATTCAAAAATTACTATCAAATTAGTTGAACCATACAACCACTACACAATTGTAGGGTTTCAAGTTGTGTCTAAATAAAATAAAAAATAAAAAAACCTCATAGCTTTAAAGAGATTGAGTAGTAAGTGTTCACTTCGCTGACGTTATACGTGATCTCATTTCATTGTTTAATAAGCCTTTGAAAGGGAAGCAGTAAAGCGGTTCATAAAAAAATCACTACCGTTAGCTTTTTGTGATATAAAAAAAAAATATTGAGTGGGGTATTTGAGAAGTCAGTTTAGTTTGCTTGACACGCAAGATAGCAAGGAATACTTATTTTATGTTTAAGATGTGACGCTTAAAATTACCGTTGCTGGATAATGGATTTTGGATAATATATTGTCATTTTGATATAAATATAATCTGGAAATTTTGTCTTTCTGTAGAAATGTGTGGCCCTTAAAAGGGCCTTTGTTTTTAATTGGATGAAGAAGTTTGTAGCTTAACCTCCGAAGCCGTACAGAGTACGTCCCTGCCTCTTGAGAGCATAGACCACATCCATGGCAGTCACGGTCTTTCTCTTGGCGTGCTCGGTGTAGGTGACGGCATCACGGATAACGTTCTCCAGGAAAACCTTGAGTACACCGCGGGTCTCCTCGTAGATCAGACCGGAGATACGCTTGACTCCACCACGGCGAGCCAGACGGCGGATAGCGGGCTTGGTGATTCCCTGGATGTTATCACGGAGAACTTTACGGTGACGCTTGGCGCCTCCTTTACCGAGTCCTTTGCCGCCCTTTCCTCTTCCACTCATTTTTACTGTTCAGATGATTTCTGTCCAATAATGTCAGTGCTAGACTCGCGGCTGCTTTTACAATATAAGTGAGGACGTGATAGAAGACATACGGTAGACTAAACCCTCCTCTTAAAGAGATCGTGTCCCTAATGCGGAAACGCTTACACAGCTCTGTTTTTGAGAGGAACGTCTTGAGAGGAACTTCAATTAAAAATTTCACAATATAACATGATTTACACATTCTAGCCTGCATTATAAACTAAAGTGCAAAGATATACTGCCGTATCCAAACATTTTCATTTACTTATAATTATTTCTAACCACCTTCAACACTCTCAGTATTTTCTCCTTATCACAGAATGCAGGACTTTCTAACAAAGAAATTATGTTTGTGCATGTCTGCCCTTTGTCTTAGTCTCTATTGATAAGAAAATGTTCCTAACAATTCATAGTCAAAGCTCCCCCACAACTGCATTTGTGGCACTTGTGGCATTGTTCTGGAACAGGTGTTAATGTTCATTAATGTAAGGTGTGGTTGTAAGCTGGAGTCTACATGCATTCCTATTACGATGATAATCACAGTCTACAATAGGTCAGCCATACAGTATTGTGTGACCAGTGAAATGTGTGAATAGGCTACTTCAGTGCAATGTGTAAACACTTCATAAAGAAATCAATCTCCCCACCACCCCATCTTTCCTGCTGCTCATCTAGAATCTTAGTAAGCATGTGTGCTATTTGTATATACACATTTGTTTCAGTTTTATTTTTTCCATTTCAGAATGCCACCAGCAAATGAGTACAGCATTCAAAATTACGGAATATCGGTTAACACTAATACAAAAGAAATAAGCGTTGGGCATGTACCTGAGGATGGGCCTGGTACAAATGCCTGGAACCCGTATGTACTGGGAGACGGACACACAGCACCCACCTGTTGCTGATGTGATGTCATGCAACAGATTCCAATCGCTGTTGACAACATTACATTTTGTAAACAATTTGACAGTGTCAGAGACTGACAAGAGGGACAAACTCTGGAAACTCAGACCATGGCTTGATTCACTCAGAGAGAACTGCCTGCCTTCGTTTTTTTCTAATCAGGTGGACACAACACTCAAAACTCCAAAGAGAAGACGACCATCTTCAGGCAACGGGAGCCCAGTCGCAGCAGGGAGCCCTTTGAATGCTGGAAAGAGACCATCCTTAGGTGATGGGAGTCCAAACGGTCCCTCTTCCAAAAAATCATGTGCACACCCCCCTCTAGATGTGCGCACGGACCTCACTTAACATTTTCCACTGAAGGCAAAGAGAGGGCGCTGTAGACATTGCAGTAAAGGGTATACTAATACCCAATGCAGCAAGTGTGATGTCCGCCTCTGTTTTTGAGAGGACAAGAACTGCTTCTGGCACTATCACTGTAAATAAATGTGGATGTGCACACAGACTTCACTGGACATTTTCCACTGAAGACGAAGAAAGGACGCTGCAGACATTGCAGTAAAGGGTATACTAATACCCAAATCAAGTGTGATGCTGTGAGACTGGGTTGGATGTCTGCCTCTGTTTTGCAGAGGACAAGAACTACTTCTGGGATTATCACTGTAAATAATGTAAATAAATGTCAAAGTTCTTGTTGTTGGAATAAATAACTCCTTATAACAACATGACTGAGATCATTATTCATGTTATATACTGGTAAGGGAAAAGCAAAACCCTGCAAATGAATTCTTAGTTCTGTATTGTTGTTCAGACAGTGAGTGGAAAAATACTTACTAAAACATACAATTTTTTGAAAACACTCCATTTTCAGCCCCAAAGGCCTCCTACAACAACATCTGAATGGTTGATTTTTTTTTTTTTTTTTTGCGTTTTTCTATATTTGGGTTTTACAGGGTTAAACAAGAATGGTACAGGCTACAGGACACCCAGAGTGATCTTAAACTCTTTGGCGCTCCACTACATCCCTCCAATGTTTCATTGTGTCCTTTATGTAGTAGCAGTGTAGTGAAATCAACATGGACTGTAGTTAAGTTGTTTCGTCAAGCGAACATCTACTGGTTTTAGGTGTAAAATGATGAAAAGTCAACCATTTTATTTGTCTTTACTATTAAAATAAAACATTTGCTGTTTTTCCTCACTCTCATGTTTGTATGGCTGGTGTTCGTTTCTGAGACAAATGCTTGATTCAAGAGTTTACTACCATTTCACTATCCTAGTCTTCCATCCAGTGTTCCATTCTCAGCTCCATTCCGTCTAATTCTGCAGCACGTGTCAAATTTCATTAACAGTACTGCACTGAAAGGGGTTTTCATTGTTCTTTATTCTGTGTCTGTAGTCCAGCTCCAATGAGGACGAACTGCCACCTTCATCATCTACATTCATGGCTCAAATGCCTTTGAACAAGGCATCAACCCCCTCAAACACACAGTTTCAATTTGCTCTTAGCATTTATTGCATCAAAGGTTCCCCAAAAGATGAAAAACAAATACTTGAACAACAGTAACTGGTCCTCAACTTTTTAGACATTTAAACAGGCAGGGAATTTTGATGAGTCAGACAGAAGTTTGTTCATGGCCTTGGTCTAGATACCAGCATCAGGATGAATCCAAGGATGATGCACAAATCATCTGATCACAAGAATCAGAACTAGCTCAGCAAAGTAGGATGAACTTCACTCTAAAGAACTGTGCACAGAAAATGTCTGTGCCTGCTTCCGTAACTGTTAAAATTAATGACAATCTTCCAATCACAGCTACACTATATTGCCAAAAGTATTCACTCATCTTCCTTTACACGCATACGCACTACTTACTGGACATTGTCATTGCCATGTCTGTCTACCTCAGCTATATGTGGTGACTGTGACTTTCATTCATTTATTCATTTCCTTCATCTGTTTACAGCCTAATTTAATTGCCCACAGTCCTCCCCATTTGTAGTTCTCATATTTATAAAAAAAAAAACTTCTACCTCTACTGGTCACTTTATATTTTTAACAGGTCACTTTATATTTTTAACATAGTTTATAGTTGTATAAAACATTTTATTTCTAGTTACTTTCTTTTTTTTTTTATATATAGTTTTTGTATTGTATGTTCAATGTATGTTACTGCTACTGGATGCTTGAATTTCCTTCGGGATCAATAAAGTATCTATCTATCTATCTATCTATCATATGAATTTAAGTGACATCCCATTCTTAAGTCAGACAGATGTTCTGTATTCCATGATCAGGCGACGATTCAAACTGAGGGAAGAGGAGGAGAAGGTGGATGAGAGCACTGAATATACTGCTGTCAAATGTGTTAATTCTGGTATGCCCACAATAACAATAAATGTGATTAGAAACTGACTGTTATTCTCTTCACAGAAGAAGTCTTCAATAAAATGGGGACTGTACAGCAGTCAACAAAAACTACTAAAAACTTTTTTAAAGTCACATTGAAGTTAGAAACGTTCACAGACCAGACATGGACACGATTACACAATCAAGAGTTACTGGTCAAATTAAGTCATTGTTAAAATTTTATTTAGAATTTCTTGAAATCAACTTTCCAACTTCTGTAAATGACCAGATTTTCTTCAGTTCTTCATCTGCTACCACCTTGTGTTTTTCTCTTGGAGACAAACCCTCCTTGCAAAAAAACAGTAAATTATTTCTAAAGTAACAGTTGTTCAACAAGAGCAGATGTACTGTATTGCCATCATATACTCAACATTTAATTTGTGAACACTTGATTGAACTGGTGCATTCAAAGAAAAAAAAAAATGCATCCTCTAAAATCCATTTGTGTAATCACCAGAGACTAATCTATCTAGTCTGCTAAATTAAAAAAAAAAAAAAAAAAAAAAAAAAAAAAATTTATAAATAAATTACTGTAATCCATTTACAAACCAGAATAATTGTTGGATTTGAAATGTGTTCAAGATAAATAAGTATACTTAAATATATCGAGAGGAATAATCTCTTGAGTAGAGTGAGGTGGCTCTTAAAAGAGCCTTTGTGGTTTGTGGAGCAGCAGATAGCTTAAGCTCTCTCTCCACGGATGCGGCGGGCCAGCTGGATGTCTTTGGGCATGATGGTGACCCTCTTGGCGTGGATGGCGCACAGGTTGGTGTCCTCGAAGAGACCGACCAGGTATGCCTCGCTGGCCTCCTGCAGAGCCATGACAGCGGAGCTCTGGAAGCGCAGGTCGGTCTTGAAGTCCTGAGCGATTTCTCGCACCAGGCGCTGGAAGGGCAGCTTGCGGATGAGCAGCTCGGTGGATTTCTGGTAGCGACGGATCTCTCTCAGAGCCACGGTACCAGGCCTGTAACGGTGAGGTTTCTTGACTCCACCGGTAGCCGGGGCGCTCTTACGAGCAGCCTTGGTGGCCAGCTGCTTCCTGGGGGCTTTGCCTCCGGTAGACTTACGAGCGGTCTGCTTGGTTCTTGCCATAGTTTCTTCTTTCTCTTCGAACAGGAGAAAAGTGTAAAAATACGAAGAGAGTCGCTCCTCTTAAACTGTGGGACCGGCAGTGAAACTGTGACGCTGCTTCGGACCTCCGCTTCCTGATTGGTGAGCGGCTCCTCCTGAAGCTCAGCACCGCCTATAGGAGAGCCAACCCGCCACAATGTGCGAAGTTGATTGGCCAAAAGTCGGTTCAAAAAGTCCGCTAAAACTGAGAGAGGGCCGCCCTCTGCTGCGCTGCAGGAAGCTTTTCTGGTTGGTCTGTAAGAAACCGTCACCGCTGTCGGTGAATATATAAGGGAGGGTGTCTGCTGCTGGAGACATATTTTCTTTGAGTCTCGACTCCAGAAAACATTAAAAATGAGTGGTCGCGGAAAAACCGGAGGAAAGGCCAGAGCTAAGGCAAAGACTCGCTCTTCCCGTGCAGGACTCCAGTTCCCAGTCGGCCGTGTTCACAGGCTGCTGCGTAAAGGCAACTATGCGCAGCGTGTGGGTGCCGGCGCCCCCGTCTACTTGGCGGCTGTGCTTGAGTACCTGACCGCTGAGATCCTGGAGCTGGCTGGAAACGCTGCCCGTGACAACAAGAAGACTCGTATCATCCCCCGTCACCTGCAGCTGGCTGTCCGCAACGACGAGGAGCTCAACAAGCTGCTCGGCGGAGTCACCATCGCTCAGGGCGGCGTGCTGCCCAACATCCAGGCCGTTCTTCTGCCCAAGAAGACCGAGAAGCCCGCCAAGAAGTAAACCACTCTTGCAGCGTTTACAACAAACCAACGGCTCTTTTAAGAGCCACCCACTACTTCTTTAAGAGCTCCCATTTCTTTTTTTGGTGTAACATAAAACGCACACATGAGCGAATAAAATATTAAAATATACTTATGTCACAAAGTATTTTGCGTTTAATATAGTAAACGCTATTTGTCATCTGCAAACATTCAAATGGATAAAGCGGCGTTAATGTACAGTTATATCGTAGTGACTTCATAACGACTGCCCGGGCTTTCTCTGGGTTTAGAGCTACAGCAGTCACCATGACAACAGAGTAAACTCAAGCATTAAGTTTGATATTGAATGTCATCTAGTCTGTCTAAAAGTAGCAAAAATAAACCAGTAGACAATGAAAGTGCAACAACCAATAAAATAACTAAGATACATAAAAAAAACATTAAATTGTACAGACAGAATTAAATAAAATAAACAATAAAATATCAACCAAATACTTAAATAATGAGGTAAATGAGCAGAGGTACCTGAAAGAAGCGAACAAAAATAGTTTAAAAAACAAATATAAAGCTGAATAATTAGGTCTTAAAAATATATAGAATATACAGTCAACCCTGATAATTAATTCAATCGAAGTTAAAGCTCAGTATAACACAAATAGACGTTTAGCATGAATAGGCTGCACAGCAAGAGGCGCACATGACAGTTGACCTTTGACATTTAAAGAGAGGCAGTAAGAATCACTGTGCCTACCTCAGCACCAGTGTTTTTGTAATATATCTTTGATCATACAGAAAGTATGAGTCATTCATTGATCTTCTGTAACAGTTTATTCCTGTTAAGGGTCGCAGGTTCTGCTGGAGCCTATCCAGAGTCTAACACAGAGAGACAGACAACCATTCACACTCACATTCACACCTACGGCCAATTTAGAATCACCAGTTAACCTAATAAGCATGTCTTTGGACGGTGGGAGGAAGCCGGAGTACCCGGAGAGAACCCAGGTAGACAGAGGGAGAACATGCAAACTCCACACAGAAAGGCCCAGTCGGCCCATGGATTCGAACCCTGGACCCAAAAACTAGTGAAATAACAAACATTTTATGCATAGGCCCTATAATGGGGAAATGGCTGATTTTAGCCCGGAACACTAAAAATGACAAATCTGACCAATTTTCTCATAAAAGAAATCCTGATATTGCAGAATGAATGTTTATGTTGTGTCATGGCTGAGAGATTAAAAAATGCAGTTACAGTGGCAGTCAATGGGACATTTTTGTCTGCTAAGGTCACAAGGTCACAATTTGATCTGATGCTACACAAAAACTATTAATGCAAATCAAGTCAGTATTTTAGATAATCTTGGTCATAACCAAGACTGGTTTTAAAAAAAGCCCCGGACTCCCAACATTAGACATTAGTTTTATGAAAAAAGGTGCTGAAGTGGTTTAAGAGATCTATGCAGAAGAAAAAACGTGAAAACAAAACAAACAAACAAAAAATAAAAATAAAAATTTGTGCCACATACACAAACACAGCCAAAATGATGGCCAGATGAAGTGAAAAAAAAATGCCCAAATGGACAAAAATTTCCCTAATGATGCCTGAGGGTTAAGGAAAAATGTCTGACAATCTTGTTAGTAGTAAATAATAAATAGTTTAAGATGAAAAGATATACATTCATTTGGTAATTGCTTGCCATTATTAGCAGTAAGTCTGGGAGCTGCTTTTTTTATCCTCCCCTCTCCTCTTGCTTTTCTTCCCCTTTTCCTCCCCCCACTATTGTAATTTCCCCATTGCGGGATCAATAAAGGTTTCATTCATTCATTCATTCATTCAGTAACATAATACTGAAGTATTCACAAGAACAAGTGTACTCTGGAAAG
Source organism: Chelon labrosus (assembly GCF_963514085.1). NCBI lineage: Eukaryota > Metazoa > Chordata > Actinopteri > Mugiliformes > Mugilidae > Chelon > Chelon labrosus. Next base: position 6,033,438 of record NC_140338.1, on the reverse strand, counting down.
GGTATCTAAGAAAAAGGTCTTTTTCTATAATTAAGTTTAAATTAAACTAAACCAGTCACACATGGTGAGATTTTGTCTCAGAGCGGTGATGTCTCCTCTCTTCAGGCCTCTTCAAAAAAGTCGTATAACATAAATTAACTTTTTTCAAATTCAACAATTCAATTTCAACTTAACAATTTTACAAGGTAAAAGAAAAATCACTGATTAAGGCTGCACCAGTCTAAGACACTTCAACAACAAACCTCAACTGCAAGGCCAGTCAAGGTGCAGATGAAACACCTCCTCCCTCAAAAGGCATCCAGCATTTATAACAAAGGAAATAAAACAAATACTCACTGCAACTTTCTTGATCATCCAATATACTTCAGACTCACGGGGAACCCTCTCTGTCTCAAACGAAACAGAATCAAAAGAGACATGGCTCTGACACTTACTCTGTTCTGTGCATTTACAACAGCTTCAGTAAAAGGATTGAATGATTGGGTCAGGTGCAGCCAAATCAGTCTTTTTTGCTTTTATAATCTATAATCTTGCCTATTAGTCAATGTGATAACTATTTTGTCCTCTTTGAGTCTGGATAACTGGACACTGAATGTAGAACAAAGAGAAACAAACGGCGCTGACAATAAAATTAAACTTGTGGCGAGACATTGTCTCTGTGTAAAGAGGAGGACTGTTCATGTCTACTTAGAGACAAATAGTCAACTCTTCTTCTGATTCTGTGGATTTATGAGAAATACTTGAAATTAAATGGAAGCAGAACAGAATGTGACGACTTAAAATAACATTAAAAGTCTTGACAAGAAACACATTACAACTACAAACAAGATCAGAACAAATATTGACAGAGAGCAGCTCCGATCGAAGTCTGGCTGCTCCATCAGCCTCCATCGTCACCAGTGTGTTTGCTGCCGACACAACATGTTCAATTTATATTAAACTGATGGCTAACACACGGTTATTTTTATTCATAGTCTCTAAACAAACGTGTGTCGCAGCTGGAAAACGTATTTGTACGGATATCTGAGGAATGTGAAATAAGTTTAGGAGAGAAAAGTGTCGGGAAAGTCGACGAGCAGCGCCGAGCACCGCGGTGACTCGGTGAGGTTTGGAGGCTCCACGAACAAAATTTCGCCATCATCAGAGCTCAACCTGAGCTAAACACGAAGAGACACATGTCCGCTATGTGCTCCTTCAGTTTCAGGTCGCATCTTTGCTCCAACACTATTTTATTTCTCTTGAATCTCTTCAGAGAAAACACAAGCAGCGACATTCAGTCTGCACACAGGAGAGCCGGGGCTGGGCTGAGTCTCTACGGTTCTCATGGTGTGTTTAAGTACCGCCTCCTGCTCAGAGTTTCCCATCAGTCTGACTTTCGTTGACTAGCGACAAACAACACAAGGAAAATGGCAGAAGTAGCTCCAGCTCCGGCTCCCGCTCCGGCTAAAGCCGCCAAGAAGAAGGTTTCCAAACCGAAGAAGGGCGGTCCCACTGTTAGCGAGCTGATCGTTAAATCTGTGGCCGCTTCCAAGGAGCGGAATGGCGTGTCTGCAGCCGCCCTCAAGAAGGCTCTGGCTGCCGGTGGATACGACGTGGACAAGAACAAGGCCCGCGTAAAGACCGCCATCAAGAGCCTGGTGGCCAAGGGGACTCTGGTCCAGACCAAGGGGATCGGGGCCTCCGGATCCTTCAAGATGAACAAGAAGGTTGAAAGCAAGGCAAAGAAACCTGTGAAGAAAGCTGCTCCAAAAGCCAAGAAGCCCGCAGTGGCTAAAAAGCCCAAGACAGCAGCAGCCAAGAAGCCAGCAGCTGCTAAGAAGTCTCCCAAGAAAGTCAAGAAGCCCGCAGCAGTTAAGAAAGCAGCCAAGAGCCCCAAGAAGGCCACAAAGAGCCCCAAGAAGGCTGCCAAGAGCCCCAAGAAGGTGGTCAAGAAAGCCCCTGCAGTCAAGAAAGCTCCTGCCAAGAAGGCTGCCAAGCCCAAAGTCAAGAAGACAGCAGCCAAGAAGAAGTGAGCTCCTGAAAGATCACAACTCCTCAAAGGCTCTTTTAAGAGCCACCCACACAATCATCTAAGAGATCATTCCTCTTATCAACTATATCACTTATGTAATTATATAAAATATACTGTAGGATCAGCTTTGTTTCTAATCTGATAAATCATTAATTTATTATAATTATCACTTAATTTAAAATCAATTCTGTAATCAATTATTAATTATATATTTTCTAAATAAAGATGTACTTTTCAAAGCAAGCTTGATTCAACTGGTATGTCACAGTTGAATAAATGTATAATTACACAATTGTAAAAATCTTAAAATGTCATGTAGTTAAACTGTTGATTTGGAGTGAATCAAGACATTTGTCATTAAGAGCACTGTTTTGTTTTTTTACATAGTTTTGTCATTCTCAATATACATAATTTATACTGTATTGATCCCAGAGGTGAAATTATGTTCCAGCTGTTTGACCCATCCCTTTGTTCACACAATAGTGTATACAGTTGGAGCAATGGGCTGCAGCCTCTAAGCAGACTGCACCCAGGGAGGAAGTTGGGGGTTAGGTGCTAGCTCAAGGCACCGCAGCCATGGACACGGGTTGGTGGGGGTTTCAAGCCGCACCTCTAACTAGCCTACTACATTTTCAGTTTTTCCATTCCATCTAGTGATGGGTCCGGCAACACCGATGCGTCGGCGCATGTGTCGAGCTCATAGAGCGAAACCCCGTGTCGGTGCGCGTATATCGTTAAGAAGAAGTCACGTGACCGATACAGACGCTGTTTCGTCCGTCACCGAGGCGCCAAACTGTGTTTATAAAGAAGCGAATCTGTCAACGGGATGGTCTATGCCAAAAAAAAATAAAAAAATAATAATAAAAACCTCGAACTTTGGAATCAATTCAAGTTGGAATATGGAGCCACAAAGAAAGAGAAAGGTCTCCGCCGTGTGGGACCATTTTGATCTTATATCGGCAAATAAGGTATTTGTTTTTATTTCATCCAGTTGCTCTTAGTTTCCACTTGATCTATCAGAATTCAAATCCATTTCAGTGACTCTTAGTTTAAATTACCCATTTTATTTTTTGCAGGTTAAATGCCGGATTTGTTATACTGAACTGTCTTACACAAATAAAAGCACCTCTTCAATGCTCAGACATTATAGAGCTAGGCACGAAAATGAGGAGGCCACAAATACACCTGCAATAAACACAGGTGGGCCGAAACAGGCCTAAACAGACATTTTACAACTTCCTCATGGTCGGTTTATTATTAATGAATACTGTTTTTATTATTTAATTTTTGACCATCAAGCTTCCAGGAAACCGGTGTTGGACCAGGCAATAGTAAATTTTTTTCATCAAGGACTGTCAACCCTTCAGCACGGTTGAGAGTGAGGGCTTCAAGGAACTGCTTCAGGCCCTTGAGCCATCATATGTTTTGCCAACCAGGAAGGTTTGTATAGAAAAGGTCTACAGAAGAAACTATGTTTAATTAATGTAATATGTCATTTAAATATATTGATTTGCTTTTGGCTTAACTTGGTTTAATTTTCAGACTGTCCAAGAAATGGTGGCCAAAAAATATGAGGAGGAACGCGAACGAGTAAAAATGGAAGTACAGCAAGCTGTGGCAGTGAGTGAGACAATTTGGCCCAAGTCAAAAGGGGCATGATGGATGACTGGGCCATAACTAATAAAGTAAAGTGTCTTGTGACCGACGCAGCACCAAACATGATTGCATCCACAAAACAGCTCCATATTCGGCATTCGGTGTGCATTGCACACGCTCTAAATTTAATAGTAAAGAAGTCATGTGATCAAATCCCTGCATTTACAGCAATCAGACACAAATCTAGGCAAACTGTAACATTTCAGATGAAGCACCACAGCCAAAGAGAAGCTTGCTCAAGTGCAGCAACAGATGGGACGGCAAACCCTGAAACGTATCAATGAGGTACCAACATGTTGGAACAGCACATATCAGATGCTGGTGAGGCTAAATGATGAGAAGGAACCAGTGTGGGTATCTCTTGCCTTACTTACAACAGACATAACTCCACTTACGGCTGATGAGTTTAACATCATAGGAGAAGCACTTCTTGTGCTTGATCCTTTCCATCAAACCACAGTGGAGTTGTCTGGGGAGAAGCGAGTTTCGAGATCAAAGGTCATCCCCATGATGAAAATGCTATGTCATGCACTTGAGCATAATGCTTCAACTTTGCACACACAGGCAGCCATGCCCCTACACGAACACCTTAGGCGACGAGTCACAGACACTTCTTCCAACCTGGAGTCATTAAGTGTGCTGACCCTATCCACACTTCTAGAACCCAGATTTAAATCACTTGGATTTCGGAGTTCCTCCAAATGCACTGAAGCAGTGAATAGATTGAAATCAGAATGTGCAGCTGTAATTGGGCGTGCATCAACCGAGCCACAGCCTGGACCTTCTTCACAACAGTTATCGGCACCCACTTCAGGCAATTTATGTTCAGCTTTATCAGTTTATTTGTGCATGTATTGATGACTAAAACTAAAATGCCAATTTGTTGTTTCTTAGATAACCTCCAGCAACTGGATGATGAAGTTGGCAGGCAGACCACTAATGCCACAGCAGATTCAGTTATTGAGGTTCAGAGATACCTGGCTAAGAGCAACTTCCCAGGATCCCTTACAATACTGGGCCAGCCAGAAGCACAATTATCCAAACCTCTTCCGGCTGTCCCTACAGTTTTTATGCACCCCAGCATCTTCAGTGTCCAATGCAAGCGATTGTTCTCCAAAGCTGGAGAACTTGCATCCAGAAAACGGAATCGACTGAATGCGAAAACATTGGAAAAACTTGTTTTTTTTGAATAAAAATTTGTAAAATATAAAATTTAATAATAAAAAAAAAAAAACACCCTGCCACATTCACTATAATTTTCACATGTTCACATTATTTATTAACTATACATTTTAAAGATATCAAAGATATTTTACTTAGATTAAGATACAGAATAACACAATATAAACTACAATAAATGATATTGTGTATATACTAGGTCATTCAATCAGTATGTCAGTGGAGTCTCAACTAGTTTGCCTGCAATAATGTTTACGGTCCAGCAGGTGTCCGTATTGAGTAACACAGTGACACGGTACCGATACTGTTTGGGTAATGTGCCGCAACGCTTCACGAGGCCTCATCTACCCATCACTAATTCCATCCAGATCTAATTTTATAATTCGAAAGCAAAACATTGTTGAGCAAATGGACTGTTAGGGTCCTTTATTTGTTTAATTTAAGTACCATCGAACTTTTTCGTCTGTAGGTGGTGCCATTGTGTCAGTACAGCGCTCAAGTTGCCTTTTAGATAAATTTAGATTAAGACTTTATTTGTCCCCGGGGGTTCGATTCAAGTCACAAAAGAGCAGTTTAGACATTCAACTCTGCTTACACGTTAAGTAGAAAGTGGAAGAATGTTGAGTGCTGTAGCTATTGTGTCATCAATTCACCATTGTAGTAGTAAATGAATTAAATGTTTTACCAAGTCACTTGCCCATTAATATTTATACAAATAAAATGATTCCATATAATTCCAAGTACATTTGAGGAGTACAGCTCTTAGTTGTAGGTGTGTGGCCCTGAAAAGGGCCTTTTTGTTTCTTGTAAAGAAGAGTTTACTTGGAGCTGGTATACTTGGTGACAGCCTTGGTTCCCTCAGACACAGCGTGCTTTGCCAGCTCACCGGGCAGCAGAAGGCGAACGGCGGTCTGGATCTCCCTGGAGGTGATGGTGGAGCGTTTGTTGTAATGAGCAAGACGAGAAGACTCACCGGCGATACGCTCGAAGATGTCGCTCACGAACGAGTTCATGATGCCCATAGCCTTAGAGGAGATACCGGTGTCAGGATGGACCTGCTTCAACACCTTGTACACGTAGATGGCATAGCTCTCCTTCCTGGACTTTCTCCTCTTCTTGCCGGTCTTAGACACGGTCTTAGAGACGGCCTTCTTGGAGCCTTTCTTGGGTGCTTTCACTGGATCAGGCATGATTCTAAACTTGGAAATCGGATAAAGTCTAAGCCGCAGTGCGACCTTTTTGAAGCCACTTCATGCAAATACAACTGTGCGGTTGCTCACGAACGATTGGTTAGCATCAGCGAGAGACTGAGCATGCGCACCATAACTGTTGTTCCCGCCTTGGACAGAGCGATTTGAAATGTGAAGCTCCACCACGGGGTAAAAATGTTCAAATCTATTCCCAAGACTTATCCACCAATGTCCTATTGATTTAGATATGTTGACAGTTTTTCTTAAACAATTTCCAGTTGGAAATCAACAAAATTTATCTTCACAAGAAACATTTCTTTGTCTATAAACAAGACATTGTACACCAAATGAAACAAAACAACGTTACATTTTCAGATTATATGAATCCTCTGGAATACTATTTCATTACTGTAACTGTCTGTGGGACAGATTCATTGCCTAAATAAATTTACATTTCATATTTTATAAGCAATACAAACAGATTTGAGTTCATGAAATATTTTAAAAAGATTGATAAATAGGAATATAAGTACAAGACAATAAATAAGAGAAGTAAAAATGGTTACATTATAATTAACTTCTGTAACAACATAATACTAAATGATTTCAGTTGTGTTTAAAAAGAAACCTTCATGTGAGGCCATTTTATTTTGAAATTATATGGTCAAACCTTGAGTTTGAACTGTGGGATTGTGGGTCAGAAGCGGGACCACAGACATGGAGGCAGGAAGTTATGGTGCATTGTCGTAACTATTTACACTGTGTTCAAGTGGCGCAAACGGTAATTGTGCTTTTGTTGCATCTGTGTATAATTTCTTAGTGGTTTACAATATATGTTGAGCACTCAGTATACCTACCTAGTTTACCTAGTTTATTTGTTTACGTTGTGTTAGCATTAGCCTCATACAGATTCTATTCTTTGACTTTATAGTTTTCACAGTGTCTTACGATTTGTTACGTCGGTGGAGGAGTAGAAATATCAAGACATCAGTACGAAGCGTGGCCTTTTTTTGTTGGACCAGTGTAGCTACAATTACTATTACCCTTTATTGAAATAAATACTTGAGTAACGTCATTAACATTTTGAGTGAGCTTAAGTTTTGCATTTTAAGCATTTCCGATGTTTTTATTGTATTTTTCACAAATTGTATCTGGCAACCACAGTTAACAGATTCATTTAATTAAAACAACATTTATTTTTATTTTTAGTGCAATTGTAAAAATTGGCTGGAAGGTAACACAAGGTTGAAACAGCATGACAGTGATTAAACTACACACTTCATATACATATATCCTTGAATATTTTATTACAGTTTTTCTCAGTTGCTAAAACACTAAAATCCATTGGCTGAAGAAAGTTCTCAGTTGCTTGAACTCATTAAGCTAACTCTTCAGTCTGTTGTCAATACCTTAAACCATTTCACATGGTTTAGCAAAACTCTAAACACATTCTCATTCTTAAAACACATTCTGCACTCTAATGCACATGTCATCCATACTGGTAAACACAAGTGGCAACAATTACATATAAAGAGAGCAGAAATGTCATTGATTGAACACAATCAGTCAAAATTGATTTCACTTGTTTCAAATGATGTGACAACCAATATAAGCCAGTTCAGAGAGCAAACAGGTTGTTGAAGGTGGGAATGAGAAAGTGTGAGAATGAATAGAAGAATTTATGTGAGAGGACGAGGACGAGGACGAGGATGAGTGCGTATGTGAGGTGGGGGACGAGGAGAAAGAGGAGGAGGACAAGAAAGAGGATGACGAAGAGGAAGAGGAAGACAAAGAGTGGAAATATCCGATGAAATTCGAGCAACAATCATAGACCACGTTGTTGTCCATGGACTGACAATGAGGGAAGCAGGGCTTAGAGTGCAACCCAATTTGAGCCGATTTTCTGTGTCCACCATAGTAAGGACATTCAGAGAAGAGAACAGGTACAGTATACTACTGTATTTTTGTAATTACAAATTTACTGTACTACAGTATATGCAGCTGTTCCAATAGACATTTGTATAAATCTGCTGCAAGCCATGGATTTAGCCTGTGGTGATATAGGTGAGGAATCATGTCAGGGCTGGATACGGCACACCAGAGGCTTTTTCCCCGTTGCCTCAGGAGGGAAAATATTGCATGTGATGTCGATGAAGTGCTCTGGCCTGACCCAGCCCAAAGACAAGAAGAAGCCCATTGATCACATGTTTAGTCCTTTGATTTTTGTCACTTTCATTGTATACTGTAGCAGGGTGCATTGTAGGCTGTATATGGTACAATAAACAAATGTATGGCCCTGAACATTGGGCTTTCCATTTGTTTTCAGTACTGACTGCTCAATAGATTTTGACTGGTTACAGGTTCATATCATCAAAGAACAAGAATTACAGTATCACAGAGATAAAGTTTTTGAGATGCAGGGTACAGCACTGTAAAAATAAGGGTACAAGAAGGAGGAAGAACATAAAAAATGCAAAGAGCAAAACACAGTAATTTCTGATCAATTTTGAGCTTTTTGTATAATGACAGAAATATATGAAATTTGTTTTGAGATTAAAAATGTACTTCTCCCTGAGAACTATATGTTTTGAACAATGTGTTTTCTATTTTTTGGTGTATTGTTTACTGACTGCTTGATAGTGTATGTAATTTTGAGCAATTTGTTTATTATTTGAGAGCAGTGTTTGATTTTGAGCACAGGTAAAACTGTTTTGAGGCGAAAGTTTGTTTTTGCAAGAGAAGTCAGAGGTTTTGTAAATCGTGCTTGAAGCTGAGGTTTTGTGTTTAAGGTTTTGAGAAAATGGAGCAAGGTTTCAGAAATTGTGTTTTAGCAATTGAGAAAAACTGTAATACATATACTTATTCTATGTATGGTTCATTTCTTCAGTGTATATAATACAGTGATACAATTTAGCACATACAGGCCTTTGTTCTTTCTCTTTCTCTAGGGCCAGCATCAGCTGAAGAAAATCACGTCACATTAAGGTAAAGCATTTGTCGCTTTCCTCCAACTGTGTTGTAGACACTGTTTCATCATACATCTCCTTCTGTGTTGACAACATCATCCCATCAAAAACAGTCACCATCTACCCCAACAACAAACCCTGGATCACCAAAGAGCTCAAGCAGATCCTAAACAAAAAGAAGAGGGTGTTCTTCACAGGCTCTGAACTGTAAAAGAAGGAGGTCAACAAGGAGGTCAAGAGGGCCATTAAGGCAGCCAAGCTGAAGTACAAGAACAAAGTGGAGCAGAAATTCATCGGAGGGAACCTACGCTCAGCTTGGCAGGGCCCCCAAACCATGGCCTCCGCTAACACTGCTGCTACCATTTCCAGAACCATCCAGGTGGAAGGCTGCAGCCCCACATCCCTCCCTGACGACCTCAACTCTTTCTACACCAGATTCGAAACAGACAACACCATCCAGCTTGAGAGTGTAACATCTGCACTCAACCCTGGCGGCTCTGCGTTCACCTTCAACACACATGACGTGGTGAGAGCACTCAGGGGAACTAGAGAGAGCAGCTCACCTGGCTCAGACAACATCAATGGCTGGGTCATGAGGCACTGCGCTCAGCAACTCGGGGACGTGTTCCAGACCCTGTTCCAGAGCTCCATAGACAGTAGCACCGCCCCCCATCTTTGGAAACACTCCACTGTCATCCCTATCCCCAAAAAAGTAAATCAAAAGTTCTGAATGACCTCTTCTTCAGAAACTCTTCAGCTCTTCAGGAGTTCATAGAGTGGTGCGACAGCTCACGCCTGGAACTGAACGTCAGTAAAACCAAGGAGATGGTGGTGACCTTCTCCAAGAAGCAGAGGGACCTGACTACAGCAGCCACTACCATCATCCATGGGAAGCTAGTGGAGCTGGTCGAGGAGTTCAGGTATCTGCGCACCATTTTTGACATCCTGCTGAAATTCTCCTCCAACACTGAAGAGACTCTCAGAAGGTGCCAGCAACGTCTCTACCTCCTGAGGAAACTCAGCTCCTTTGGAGTCAGCAAAGACATTCTACAGACTTTTTATTACAGTTTTATTGAGAGCATCATCACCTTCTCAATAACCTGCTGGTTCCACTCCATCAGCCTCCACAACAGAAACCGATTGCAGAGCACTGTTTCGGTCTGCTCTAAGATAATCAGCCTGCCTGTAAGAACTCTTACTCAAATTCATGACCAACAGACACTGACCCTACCAGTAAAAATCACCAAAGACCCCTCACACATCCTCCACTCAAATAAATATTCTCTGTAACCTGTAACTACTGTTTACTGTTTACATTTGTGCTTTAGTCACTTTACTTATACAGTCTGTTTACATTCTCCATGGACATTTTGGTTAGTCATAACATTTATGGCATGGTAACTTATACGCCTCTGTTTTTTTTTGCACCTTAAAATATCTGTATTTGCACATTAAGGGGCTCACTTGTGCCTTAAATTGCCCCCTGGGGACAAATAAAGTTTTCTGAGACTAGGAGGCTGAAGAAGAGTTTCTGTCCCCGTGCCATCAGTCTGCTAAACTCTGAGCCTTAATTGGACTTAAGTACCACTGCATTACTGCACTTTATTGACACAGTTGCCATAAAATGTTGTAAATGCACGTATATACACAAGCTACCCCCTTTTAGTTTATATTTTCTCATTTTTCTCAATTATACATTTATTTTACCTTGTATATGTAAATATTACTGTACTTTTTCTTTCACTACTGGCTGCAGGAACAAATACACATTTCACTTAATATAACTATGATTTATTTTAATCATTTATTTAAAAAAAATAAGTTTTGTGATCACTAGAACTATTTTATACACAACTTGACACTGAAACAGTAATAAAAGCTCTTAAAGTAGTAGTGGTGGGCTCTTAAAAGAGCCGTTGGTTTGTTAACGCTACAGCAATGATTTACTTCTTGGCGGGCTTCTCGGTCTTCTTGGGCAGAAGAACAGCCTGGATGTTAGGCAGCACGCCGCCCTGAGCGATGGTGACTCCGCCAAGCAGCTTGTTGAGCTCCTCGTCGTTGCGGACAGCCAGCTGCAGGTGACGGGGGATGATACGAGTCTTCTTGTTGTCACGGGCAGCGTTTCCAGCCAGCTCCAGGATCTCAGCGGTCAGGTACTCAAGCACAGCCGCCAAGTAGACGGGGGCGCCGGCACCCACACGCTGCGCATAGTTGCCTTTACGCAGCAGTCTGTGAACACGGCCGACTGGGAACTGGAGTCCTGCACGAGAGGAGCGGGTCTTTGCCTTAGCTCTGGCCTTTCCTCCGGTTTTTCCGCGACCACTCATTTTTTTAATGTTTTCTGGAGTCGAGACTCAAAGAGAAATTGTGTCTCCAGCAGCAGAACCCCTCCCTTATATATCCACCGACAGCGGTGACGGTTCCTTACAGACCAACCAGAAAAGCTTCCGAAAGAGCAGCAGAGGGCGGCCCTTTCTTAGTTTTAGCGGACTTTTTGAACCGATTTCTGGCCAATCAACAGCGCACGTTGTGGCGGGTTTGCTCCCCTATAGGCGGTGCTGAGCTTCAGGAGGAGCCGCTCACCAATCAGGAAGCGGAGGTTCGAAGCAGCGTCACAGTTTCACTACCGGTCCCACAGTTAAAGAGGAGCGACTCTCTTCGTATTATTACACTTTTCTCCTGTTTGAAGAGAAAGAAGAAACTATGGCAAGAACCAAGCAGACCGCTCGTAAATCTACCGGAGGCAAAGCCCCCAGGAAGCAGCTGGCCACCAAGGCTGCTCGTAAGAGCGCCCCAGCTACCGGTGGAGTGAAGAAGCCTCATCGTTACAGGCCCGGTACCGTGGCTCTGAGAGAGATCCGTCGCTACCAGAAATCCACCGAGCTGCTGATCCGCAAGCTGCCCTTCCAGCGCCTGGTGCGAGAAATCGCGCAGGACTTCAAGACCGACCTGCGCTTCCAGAGCTCCGCTGTCATGGCTCTGCAGGAGGCTAGCGAGGCTTACCTGGTCGGTCTCTTCGAGGACACCAACCTGTGCGCCATCCACGCCAAGAGGGTTACCATCATGCCCAAAGACATCCAGCTGGCCCGCCGCATCCGTGGAGAGAGAGCTTAAGCTATCTGCTGTTCCACAAACCACAACGGCTCTTTTAAGAGCCCCCTCACTCTACTCAAGTGATCATTCTTTTCAATATAGTATACTTATCATTCTTTAACCCAGTCCAACAATTATTCTGGTTTTAAATGTAATTGATCCTATAATTACTGAATGAGTTAACTCATTAAACTTAGTTTAACAAATTTATTTCTTACAGATTAATCTTTGAGGCAATTTGTGGACCTTGTTTATGTAAATCTCAACACCCTAGTAATAAAAAATAACGCCAAGAGAAACACCACATGTTTGTAACTCAGCCAAGTGCACAACAAGAGTATGAAACTATAAAATGCAGTACAACCTTTTGTTTTTAAGAAATATTTGAGCGAGTGATGAGATTTTTTTTTTTTTTTTTTTTTTAGTGTGTCTTTTTGGCCTTTCTTTGAAGATGATCATGACCAATTGTTCTCTGCTCATATTAGTCTATGGTGAAGAATACACCATAGACTAAACAATTGTATATGTATGTCTGACAGTTCCATCTATCTATCTATCAAATTAATGTTCTAGGTAGGCGTACCTTACCTTTTTTAAATCAACTTCATCAATTTTGACAATTCCATTAAATTTCCACAATATGCAACATAAAGAAGATCGGCAACAAGTATATACATGTATACATTTACACACACGAGGTATAAAAACAAAAACAAAAAAGAGAAATTTCCCATATCTTTACAACTCCAAGTGCACCACAGTTTTTATAACAGTTTTTATGTTAACGATTGCTTAACAATTGTCAAAGTGTCTCATGAAGCCAACCATCTGGTGAAAAAGTATTATGCAGAAATGGAAATCTTAGGCTGTTTTTTTAACAATACACAATATAATTGTCAAATTGGCCGTAGGTGTGAATGTGAGTGTGAATGGTTGTCTGTGTCTCTGTGTTAGCCCTGGCTACCTGTCCAGGGTGTACCCCTGCCTCTCGCCCGATGACAGCTGGGATAGGCTCCAGCAGACCCCCGCGACCCTTCACAGGAATAAGCGGGTATAGAAAATGAATGAATGAATATAATTGTCATGTATGGAATATTTAAAGAATCCTTTACTGATACAAAGAGGAAGAACACCATTGACTCACAAACATAGTCCTCTGACCTGAATCCTTTCTCAATTTGTGCGCTGGATGGCTGGCCAAAAATAACATATTTTAGACAAATTGCAGGCGCCATGTAAAATCTGACCTCAGGCCATCATTTGCTTACTGGCCAGACTCTGGACATGCCTGATCTAGACTCTACTTTATTCACTATTTTATTATTATTGTTGCTGTTGTCTCCAACATGGTGTTAAATATATAGGATACTGTGTGGAGTACACTTTTTTCTACTGTTTATATACATGCATGTGCGTATGTGTGCACATAAACACTGATTCATTACATAAATATCAACATGTATTTATTTTAGGGGTGGCACTTTAACGCGTTAATTACGATTACTTAAATGTTAACTCTCAGCACTAGCAGTCCAACTCAGTGTTTGTTTTGTTTTTTTCTAAAAAAGACATTTAGAGTCAGTACTGTTCAGTAAAAAGCACTTAAAGTACTTAAAATGGCACTTTAACTTGAGGTACTGTATGTTCAGTTTTGGCCAGGGATATTTACAGTTTTTCTCAATTGCTAAAACACAATTTCTGAAACCTTGCTCCATTTTCTCAAAACCTTAAACACAAAACCTCAGCTTCAAGCACGATTTACAAAACCTCTGACTCCTCTTGCAAAATCAAACTTTCGCCTCAAAACAGTTTTACGTATGCCCAAAATCAAACTTTCGCCTCAAAACAGTTTTACGTGTGCCCAAAATCAAACTTTCGCCTCAAAACAGTTTTACGTGCGCCCAAAATGAAACTTTCGCCTCAAAACAGTTTTACGTGTGCCCAAAATGAAACTTTCGCCTCAAAACAGTTTTACCTGTGCTCAAAATCAAACACTGCTCTCAAATAATAAACAAATTGCTCAAAATGACATACACTATCAAGCAGTCAGTAAACAATGCACCAAAAAATAGAAAACACATTGTTCAAAACATATAGTTCTCAGGGAGAAGTACATTTTTAATCTCAAAACAAATTTCATATGTTTCTGTCATTATACAAAAAGCTCAAAATTGATCAGAAATTACTTTTGCTCTTTGCATTTTTTTTTGTTCTTCCTCCTTCTTGTACCCCTTTACAGTGCTGTACCCTGCATCTCAAAAACTTCATCTCTGTGATACTGTAATTCTTGTTCTTTGATGATATGAACCTGTAACCAGTCGAAATCTATTGAGCAGTCAGTACTGAAAACAAATGGAAAGCACAATGTTCAGGGCCATACAATTTGTTTATTGTACCATATACAGCCAACAACATGGTCTATGATTGTTGCTCGAATTTCATCGAATATTTCCACTCTTTGTCTTCCTCTTCCTCTTCCTCTTCGTCCTCCTCTTTCTCTTTCTTGCCCTCCTCCTCTTTCTCCTCGTCCCCCACCTCGCATACGCACTCGTCCTCGTCCTCTCACATAAATTCTTCTGTCCATTCTCACACTTTCTCATTCCCACCTTCAACAACCTGTTGGCTCTCTGAACTGGCTTATATTGGTTGTCACATCATTTGAAAGAAGTGAAATCAATTTTGACTGATTGTGTTCAATCAATGACATTTCTGCTCTCTTTATATGTAATTGTTGCCACTTGTGTTTACCAGTATGGATGACATGTGCATTAGAGTGCAGAATGTGTTTTAAGAATGAGAATGTGTTTAGAGTTTTGCTAAACCATGTGAAATGGTTTAAGGTATTGACAACAGACTGAAGAGTTAGCTTAATGAGTTCAAGCAACTGAGAACTTTCTTCAGCCAATGGATTTTAGTGTTTTAGCAACTGAGAAAAACTGTAACTTCTTTTAGGGACACGGTCCCTTTAAGAAGAGGGTGTTTTGTTTCCATGTCTCGCGGGGTTGTTGCCGTGGTTCCTGGAGTTTAGTCCCGCCTCTGTCCTCTACCCCGTCCTCAGTTACACTGTAAAAGCGGCTGTGAGCCCAGCAGTGACATTATTGGACAGACATCATCTGAACAGTAAAAATGAGTGGAAGAGGAAAGGGCGGCAAAGGACTCGGTAAAGGAGGCGCCAAGCGTCACCGTAAAGTTCTCCGTGATAACATCCAGGGAATCACTAAGCCCGCTATCCGCCGTCTGGCTCGCCGTGGTGGAGTCAAGCGTATCTCCGGTCTGATCTACGAGGAGACTCGCGGTGTGTTGAAGGTTTTCCTGGAGAACGTCATCCGTGATGCCGTCACCTACACCGAGCACGCCAAGAGGAAGACCGTGACTGCCATGGATGTGGTCTATGCTCTCAAGAGGCAGGGACGTACTCTGTACGGCTTCGGAGGTTAAGTTACAAACTGTTAACCATCCAATCAAAAACCAAAGGTCCTTTTAAGGGCCACACATTTTCTCAATACAAAGACCTGACTTCCTTTATAACTTGAACGTAATACATTGTGACCAGTACAACCAACCTTATCCTAATGTGGTGCTCACTGTAATGCGTAAGTAAGCTTTTGTAATGGGCACAGGGAAAACCTTGAATGTTTGTTTACAAAAGCATGCAAATATTTTGTCTTGATCATTCAGAAAAATACAATAGATTTCCCTGATGCATAACATTTAATAAAACCAGACCAGAAAACCACGAAACTTGCATGTTGCTTACTTGACTCTATAGCTGGAGTATGGAGCCTTGCAATCTGTATGGGATGATGCTAAAAGAAATGCTAATGAATTCTTTTGTAACAGATAAATCTCTTGGGATGTTTGTTTATAAATATGTATGTGTATATATATATATATATATATATTTGTATTAAACAGGATGTTAAAACAATGATGGCGTTAAGCAAACAGTTGAAAAAAATTATACATATACCATCCATATGCACACATATATGAAACAATATACACTATACAAGAGAAATTGTCCTATATATCTACAACACAATGGCATGTAAAACAAACAAGCATTAAAGTGGATAAAATGTAGAGAAAAGGAAAAGTAATCTACAAAAATAAAAATGACAGTGAAATAAGTAGGGCAAGTTACAAAAAAACAGAATAAGGTAGAAAAGAGAAACTATATTAAAGTGAATACGTTATGGTACAAAAAAATATTTACATATTGCATCAGGTTTTCAGTGGCTAACCAGAAGTTGAAAAAAACAACCAATGTAAATTGAGGGTTCAGGTGGTAAGGAGTTTAAATATACATATTGACATTCATGAATATCATGAATAACAACAAACTCCAATAGGATTAGCACCAAGTATTGCACTAGAAAGATGTGAGATAATGACAGGTTGTATATAGCTACTGTGCTCTTGTGGGTCCCGAAAAGAAGCTCAGCAGCAGCAGAGCTAAGAAATGCTGATGTTAAAGAGTCTGCCTACTGAGGGGAAAAAAGACCTCCAGAAGCATTCCTTCTTGCACTATGGGTGCAACAGTCCATGGCTGAAGGAGCTTCCTAAAGTCCCAACTGTCTCATACAGTGGATGAGAGGGGTTGTTCCTTATGTTTGGATTGGAGGTGGGGGAGAGGAGGATGTTGGCTAAACTGCCAGAGGACAGCCCAGGACAGAGCTGGCCTTCCTGATCTGTATGTCCTTTGAGTCGATAGTCTTCCACCTCATAAGATAATCAGAATCAGAATCAGCTTTAATGGCCAAGTATGTGCACATATGGGGAATTTGACTCCGGTAACTTTACTCTCTTCCACATAAACATACAAACTTAAATAAGTGAAAGAAAATAAAAATAAGAATAAAACAAAACAAAATAAATCTCAATCTATACACATAAAATATAGAATAAGAGCAGATACCAAACCAGGGTTTTGTACAGTGACTATATAAAGTAGTGCAGAGTTATTGTTTACACACTCCGTGACTGCTCAGAGTTCATCAGAGCGACAGCCCGGGAGAAGAAACTGTCCTTGTGGCAGGTGGTTTTGGCGTACACTGCTCTGTAACGCCGGCTAGAGGGGAGGAGTCTAAACAGATTGTGACCAGGGCGTGAGGGGTCTGTGGAGATTTTACTGGCCCGCTTCCTGATCCTGGACCGGTACAGGTCCTGGATGGAGGGAAGGTCAGTACCAATGATCATCTCTGCTGCCCTGACTGTTCTCTGCAGTCTGTCCCTGTCATGCCTAGTGGCGGATCCAAACCAGACGTGGTCAGGACAGACTGGACTATTGCAATGTAGAAGATTATCAGCAGCTCCTGGGGCAGGTTGAACTTCCTGAGCTGATGCAGAAAGTACAGCCTCTGCTGGGCCTTCTTCATTACAGAGTCTATGTGGGAGGTCCACTTCAGGTCCCACATACAGCGTCACTGTTGATCATCAACATGAATACCAGTTGTGTGAGATGCACATCACCAACATAGTATGTTTTACATTTATGTTCATTCATACCCTGACCATCTCATCTTTGGTTCTGTGGCAGTTTCACCTTCATTGCAATCAACCATAGGACACTTTTTAGTTGTAACGTAACATCGCTACTGAACTATGAGCCCAATTATCAACTGTGTTCACAGAGACAGAGAACATTGTATCTCAGCCAAGAATATCACTTTTTTTTTTTATTACTTTTTGAATGTCATATTTATATTCAGATGATTAAGTTAAGTTAAAAAGATGTAGCTGTGCCTTTTAACTTTGTCCCGGTCAGTTTTATTTCCACATGTCAAATCAATTTTTGCTCTGTGCATCTTCAACATTGTTAATGAAAGGGATGTTTATCTCAATGTTGGGTGACAACAATAATTACTAGGTACCATTTTTTCTTTTTGTTGTTCTCTTGTATAATCACATTATTTCCTCAAAAGGAGTTTATTGCAGTTTGTTCATTCTTGGTTGCTGTGATGCGGGTGTTAACTTGTCCTCTTTGAGGCTGGATAATAGACATTGAATGTGGAACAAAGAGAAATAAATTAACCCTGCTTCAGTTCAGTCGATAAAATTAAACTGCCTCAGATTAATCTTTGTTAGAGGATACTCCTGGGGGGTTTGTTGCACAGAAAGTTTCCACCTTGTAGAAAACGTTGTTAGGAAGGACTATTCATGTCTTGTTGGAGACAATTAAAGTCAATTGTTCTTTTGATTCGTTGGATTTATAAGAAACACTTAACTTTAAAATGAATTCAGACATTACAAAAGTATTAAAAGTTTTGATAAGAAGAAACGTTGACAGAAAGCAGCTCTGATCGAAGTCTGCCTGCTCCATCAGCCTCCACAGCCGTCAGTGTGTTTGCTGCTGACACAACATCGTCAATTTATTTTAAATGGACGGACTAATTACGGTTGTTTTTACTCTGAGTCTCTGAACAAACATGTGGCTCAGCTGGAAAACGGACTTGTACGGATCCGTGATGAATGTGAAATCATTTTAAGAGCGAAATGAGTTGGAAAAGTCGACGAGCAGCGCCGAGCACCGCGGTGACTCGGGGAAGTTTGGAGGTTCCACGAACAAAATATCGCCACCATCAGAGCTCAATCTGAGCTGAACACGAAGAGACACAAGTCCGCTATGTTCACCTTCATTTTCAGGTCGCATCTTTGCTCCAACACTATTTTATTTCTCTTGAATCTCTTCAGAGAAAACACAAGCAGCGACATTCAGTCTGCACACAGGAGAGCCGGGGCTGGGCTGAGTCTCTACGGTTCTCATGGTGTGTTTAAGTACCGCCTCCTGCTCAGAGTTTCTCATCAGTCTGACTCTCGTTGAATAACGACAAACAACACAAGGACAATGGCAGAAGTAGCTCCAGCTCCGGCTCCCGCTCCGGCTAAAGCCGCCAAGAAGAAGGCTTCCAAACCGAAGAAGGTCGGTCCCACTGTTAGCGAGCTGATCGTTAAATCTGTGGCCGCTTCCAAGGAGCGGAACGGCGTGTCTGCAGCCGCCCTCAAGAAGGCTCTGGCTGCCGGTGGATACGACGTGGACAAGAACAAGGCCCGCGTAAAGACCGCCATCAAGAGCCTGGTGGCCAAGGGGACTCTGGTCCAGACCAAGGGGATTGGAGCCTCTGGATCCTTCAAGATGAACAAGAAGGTTGAAAGCAAGGCAAAGAAACCTGTGAAGAAAGCTGCACCTAAAGCCAAGAAGCCCGTAGTGGCTAAAAAGCCCAAAGCAGCAGCAGCCAAGAAGCCAGCAGCTGCTAAGAAATCTCCCAAGAAAGTCAAGAAGCCCGCAGCAGTTAAGAAAGCAGCCAAGAGCCCCAAGAAGGCAACAAAGAGCCCCAAGAAGGCTGCCAAGAGCCCCAAGAAGGTGGTCAAGAAGGCCCCTGCAGTCAAGAAAACTCCTGCCAAGAAGGCAGCCAAGCCCAAAGTCAAGAAGACAGCAGCCAAGAAGAAGTGAGCTCCTGAAAGGTCACAACTCCTCAAAGGCTCTTTTAAGAGCCACCCACACGATCCTCTAAGAAATCATTCCTCTCATCAACTATATCACTTATATACTTAGTCTTTATTGTATTATTCTGTAAATATATCAAATTAATACACCTATTTATCATAGGTTTGTAACAAAACATACAATTTTTATATATATATTCAGACAGGATTCATTGGGGGGGGAGAGTCAGCTTTGCTACAGTATTTTTACACCGACATTACAAGATCACTAGTATAATATAAAAGTAAGCCCAGCTTTATTAATTTCAAATCAAAAATAAATAAATGTTCTACACAAGTTGACAACTGACAGGTGTTACACAAGGGTTTTCTGTTATCACAGACATCATTGCTACTAGATAAGCCAGCACCAGTAAGGTTACAATGGAGCAGGGATTCTCCAACCCACCCAGCTGTGCTACATGGTTCATGCAGGTACCATCTAGACTGTACTGCATTAGTTAAATATAAGAACATAGAATTAGATAATTTGTTAGTCCAACTCATTACCTACATGCATAAACTGTCAACACAATATATTCCAATATTAAATTCAGTACAAAACGAGATATTCAAGGAGTAAAGCCCTTTGTTGCAAGTGTGTGGCCCTGAAAAGGGCCTTTTTGTGTTTCCAGTAAACAGTAGTTTACTTGGAGCTGGTGTACTTGGTGACAGCCTTGGTTCCCTCAGACACGGCGTGCTTGGCCAGCTCACCGGGCAGCAGAAGGCGGACAGCGGTCTGGATCTCCCTGGAGGTGATGGTGGAGCGTTTGTTGTAGTGAGCAAGACGAGAAGACTCACCGGCGATACGCTCGAAGATGTCACTCACGAACGAGTTCATGATACCCATAGCCTTAGAGGAGATACCGGTGTCAGGGTGGACCTGTTTCAGCACCTTGTACACGTAGATGGCATAGCTCTCCTTCCTGGACTTTCTCCTCTTCTTGCCGGTCTTAGACACGGTCTTAGAGACGGCTTTCTTGGAGCCCTTCTTGGGTGCTTTGACTGGATCAGGCATGATTCAATGTTGGAGTTCCTGAAAAGGATAGTTTTAGAGGCTCAGAGCTGCCAATTTATATCCACTGCATGCAAATAGCACTATGTTGTTGCTCAAAAACGATTGGTTATCTTTACAAGAGTGACTGAGCATGCGCACCATAACTGTTGTTCCCGCCTTAACCAAAAGGATTCTAAACGTGAAGTTAAGTCACAGTTAAAAATACAATGAATGTCTTCATTGAAAAAAGACGTATCCACCAGTGCCCCATTGTTTTGTCCCGGATACAATTTTAACTTGATTTATTTAATTATTCAGATTCTTAAGAGAAAACGAGTGATGCCGCAAAACGTGGGCTAAAATTATCCTAAACTTGCTGACATTTCTGAGCGGCAGCAAAAACTTTGAGTTACTGTAATTGCTACAAAGGGGTTCATGTTCACTGCAGCCTCACTGATAAGTACACATTTTTGAACACAGTTGAGTCCGTCAATAACATTCCACACATTCCAGAGTTCACACAGGATCAAAGAACATTGTACACCACTCCTCGTTAGTATAGTGGACAGTATCTCCGCCTGTCACGCGGAAGACCGGGGTTCGATTCCCCGACGGGGAGGAACGTTTCCTTTTTCCCGATTTGCCTCAGCATTATGACCACTGAAATTATGACCATCTTGTGACAATGCAATATTCTGCTGTTTCGGAAGCACAAGGGAAACCCACACATTATTAAGAAGGTGGTCCAGTTACAGAAACAGCGTTTTATGCTGAGGTTGATTTTTTTTAATTATTGCATTGAATAGGTTTATATTATGTGAAAAGGTTGAATACTCCACGACGCAGAGAATTCATCTGTTACAGTGTGTTATGGTGTGTTTGAAAGCAGAAATTGCAAGTATATAAATGAGGATACTGATAAATAAAACATGTTGAGCAGTAGTATCCATCTATCTAGTTGACATACAGTTCTTCAAGTGGCTTTTGTAATGTTTGTCACAGGAACTAGTTTTTACGATGAACCTACCTATATCTGCGAAAAGAAAATGTAGTTGCTATAAAGACTACGACCATTTTGTATTCTATATTGTCACATATCTTCATATCCATATTATTGTAAATATTGTATGTTAACATATTATATAATATGTATATTTTATACCATTTACAGTTTATTATAGCCTACTTTGTATATGTCAATTAGTCAATTTCCCTGCGGGGACCTCCCATAGGGATCAATAAAGTTGTCCATCTATCTATATTTCATGTTGACCTTATTTAATTTACAGCTTTACACTGAAACAGTAATAAAAGCTCTTAGAGAAGTAGTGAGTGGCTCTTAAAAGAGCCGTTGGTTTGTTGTAAACGCTGCTCCAGTGATTTACTTCTTGGCGGGCTTCTCGGTCTTCTTGGGCAGAAGAACAGCCTGGATGTTGGGCAGCACGCCGCCCTGAGCGATGGTGACTCCGCCGAGCAGCTTGTTGAGCTCCTCGTCGTTGCGGACAGCCAGCTGCAGGTGACGGGGGATGATACGAGTCTTCTTGTTGTCACGGGCAGCGTTTCCAGCCAACTCCAAGATCTCAGCGGTCAGGTACTCAAGCACAGCCGCCAAGTAGACGGGGGCGCCGGCACCCACACGCTCCGCATAGTTGCCTTTACGCAGCAGCCTGTGAACACGGCCGACTGGGAACTGGAGTCCTGCACGAGAAGAGCGGGTCTTTGCCTTAGCTCTGGCCTTTCCTCCGGTTTTTCCGCGACCACTCATTTTTAACGTTTTCTGGAGTCGAGACTCAAAGAAAATGTGTCTCCAGCAGCAGAAACCCCCTTATATATATTCACCGACAGCGGGGACGGTTACCGACAAAACCAACCAAAAAAGCTTCCGAAAGAGCAGCAGAGGGCGGTCCTTTTCTTAGTTTTAGCGGACTTTTTGAACCGATTTTTGGCCAATGAACTGCGTACATTGGGGCGGGTTGGCTCCCCTATAGGCGGTGCTGAGCTCCAGGAGGAGCCGCTCACCAATCAGGAACCGGAGGTCCGAAGCAGCGTCACAGTTTCACTGCCGGTCCCACACTTAAAAACGAGCGACTCTCTTTCTGGTTATTACACTTTTCTCCTGTTGGAAGAGAAAGAAGAAACTATGGCAAGAACCAAGCAGACCGCTCGTAAGTCTACCGGAGGCAAAGCCCCCAGGAAGCAGCTGGCCACCAAGGCTGCTCGCAAGAGCGCCCCAGCTACCGGTGGAGTCAAGAAACCTCATCGTTACAGGCCCGGTACCGTGGCTCTGAGAGAGATCCGTCGCTACCAGAAATCCACCGAGCTGCTGATCCGCAAGCTGCCCTTCCAGCGCCTGGTGCGAGAAATCGCTCAGGACTTCAAGACCGACCTGCGCTTCCAGAGCTCCGCTGTCATGGCTCTGCAGGAGGCCAGCGAGGCTTACCTGGTCGGTCTCTTCGAGGACACCAACCTGTGCGCCATCCACGCCAAGAGGGTCACCATCATGCCCAAAGACATCCAGCTGGCCCGCCGCATTCGTGGAGAGAGAGCTTAAATTATCTGCTGCTCCACAAACCACAACGGCTCTTTTAAGAGCCACCTCACTCTACTCAAGAGATTGCTCCTCTCAGTATACTTTACATATTTAACTTGTATGAAATATTACTGATTCTAATTTAATCCAGTTGGAATATTTGTTGTATAAAACTCTGAGACAGTTTTTTTTTTTTTTTTTTTTTTTTTTATTTCTATTAGAAATTTTAAGAGCTACTTTAAAGTCTTATCAACGTATTGACCCTTAACCTACACATTTCATCAGTGAGGCTATATTTAAAACGCTTCTCAGTGTTGATTAATTTATTCTCTACTTTGTACTGACAGTGTTCTGCTCCCATCTTGTGGTGACTCTCTACAATTACAATTCTATTTATTTTTTCTGTTTAAATCTACTCTATTTAGATTTAACATTCATTCATCTTCTCTAACTGCTTGTCCTATGAAGGGTCACAGGGTTTGGATCCTATCCCAGCTGTCATTGGGTGAGAGAGGTACACCCTGGATAGGTTATCACAGGGGTAACACAGACATACAACCATTCTGACAATTCCTCAACCTCCCAAAGGGTTCAATAAAGTTGTCTATCCATCATTCACACTCACACCTACGGCCAATTTAGAATCACCTAATTAACCTAATGAGCATGTTTTTGGATGGTGGGAAGAAGCTGGACTACCTGGAGACAACCCACGCAGACACAGGGAGAGCATGCAAACTATTTGTATTATCTATTTATAATTTCTGGGGAAATAATTCCATGCTCTTTGGTAGAGTGCAAACAGTACAAACAATGCAAATAGTACAAAACACTTAATGCACACAATAAGTTCAAAGTAGGATTTAGGGTAATGGTAAATGGTAAATGGCCTTGCTTTTATATAGCGCTTTTCTACCTATTGGCACTCAAAGCGCTTTACAGTCTCAGACACATCTACCCATTCGTTCACACAAGCATACACACATTCACACACCAGTGCCACACACTGGGAGCAACAGTGTCTTGCTCAAGGACACTTCAGCATGTGGCACGTTCCGGGGATCAAACCGCTAACCCTCTGGTTCGTGGACAACCCGCTCTACCTACTGAGCCACAGCCGCCTGCAAACGTTGGACTGCTTCAGTTCAGTTGATTGATTAAGCCAAGTCAGGTGTGCTGCTGCATGGTTGGAATGAAAACCTGCAGCCACAGCGGCCCTTTCACGGATCACTTTGACACCTGTGGCTTAGCAGCATAATATGCGGCAAGGGCTGAGTATAGGTGTCAGTGACCTCACCATATACTGGTGCACCAATAAACATCCAACTACATCACAATCAAGGAAGCCAATCCTATAACTCGGTATAAACCGTCAACAGTGTAGACTAAAAAAAAATAATTAAATAAGGCACCCACAAAACCAAGACACTGTCCACAAACACTAAACAGAGTAGCATCCCACCGTGCACTTTCTGCTTGCAGAGAGCAGAACATTTTTTATTTTTTTTAAATAACAGTTCAAGATCTTGTCATGTTTGTGCTGGTAGATAAACTGTGCTTTGGATGTTTGAAGACTGGTCATTACCCGAGAAGGAGTGTGTGAAAGATGTTAGAAACCCCTTGGTGTCAAAGGTGGTGGTGGAGGTGTCAAACACGTTTGCATTACAACAATGTCAAGGGTGTAAAGTCGACAGATACCATACCTAATTAGACTGCATACAACCCAATAGAAAGCTCAAAGCCCACATTCTCTCAGTCAACACAAAGTCAATAAAAAACAAACATCGACATTTTTGAAGACAGATGGTTTGAAAGATAGCTAGCCACCTATGTCAAGACAGAAAATCCTTCTCTAAACACTGGAGGTGGACTGATACAGTGGCAACAGTTTACAACACAGTCTAAACCAGTGTTTTTCAACCACTGTGCCGTAGCACACTGTGCCGTGAGAGATTGTCAAGTGTGCCATGGGAAATTATCCAATTTCACCTAATTGATCTAAAAAAACAATTTTTGCTAACAAATTAATTATTGTCTGCAAATAATATGCCATTGTCAAGTGTGTGTATACATATGTATATATAAGACTTTTTTTCTTTGTGTTTATTTGATTCCTATTCAAGACACTTTGACAAGAATTATATTATATTGTTAATGTAGGCTACAGAGTTTCTTTCTTTTTTTTTTTTTTTTTTTTTTTAGCATTTTCGGTTGGTGGTGTGCCTTGTGATTTTTTCAATGAAAAAACAAAACAAAATGTACCTTGGCTCAAAAAAGGTTGAAAAACACTGGTCTAAACATCTGTCCCCAATAACCAATAAGGGATGTTGAGGACGCGGTCCCTTTAAGAGGAGGGTGTTTTGTTTCTATGTCTCTCGGGGTTGTTGTCGTAGTTCCTGAAGACGTTTAGTCTCACCCCTGTCTTCTATCCCGTCCTCAGTTACACTGTAAAAGCAGCTGTGAGTCCAGCAGAGACATTATTGGACAGATATCATCTGAACAGTGAAAATGAGTGGAAGAGGCAAAGGTGGGAAAGGACTCGGTAAAGGAGGCGCCAAGCGTCACCGTAAAGTTCTCCGTGATAACATCCAGGGAATCACTAAGCCCGCTATCCGCCGTCTGGCTCGTCGTGGTGGAGTCAAGCGTATCTCCGGTCTGATCTACGAGGAGACTCGCGGTGTGCTTAAGGTTTTCCTGGAGAACGTCATCCGTGATGCCGTCACCTACACCGAGCACGCCAAGAGGAAGACCGTGACTGCCATGGATGTGGTCTATGCTCTCAAGAGGCAGGGACGTACTCTGTACGGCTTCGGAGGCTAAACTACCAACGGCTGCAACTCAACAAAAAGGTCCTTTTAAGGGCCACACATCTCTACACGAAGAGCTTTGTCCTAAATTAATGATCTGAATAGAAAAATAACTTGATATTAATTGTTGAAATTAAATCTAAGCAGATACCAGGATTATACCACGTCCAGACAATTTAAAGTATGCTTGAATAAATGTGGAGTGAGAAGTTTAGGCCTTTGTTCTTTCTCTTCTGTAGCAAACTCTGTAGTTTAGCAACCAACTAGAGCACTAAATCCTTAGTACCAACGTTTTTGCAAAATAGAAACATTATTATGAAGTTAAAAAACTTGAACTTATGGGGTGCTGTTTCTAAAGTTAGGATATTAGCTAAATATTTACTGAGCACTCGTTATAACATTGATATTTAATGTTTAGATATCACATTTGGTAAAAGTGACTGAAAAAAATCACACCTAATTGGAGGTAAATAGGCACCCCATATAGACTTGGTGATATCAAATTAAAGTTAATTATGTAGAGAACACGAACATCTGTTTTAACTTTGATGACAGTTTACACAGTCCTGGTGACTCTGAAGGGTTAGACTACAAAGTGTTGTAACAAATACAGACTTTTATACAGACTGCAGAAAAAAAACAAAACAAACAAATTTGAAAATACATGATGGTGCCATTTTGCTACCACTCCACACAGTCCTGACTCATCTGTAGCATCCTAATACCTATGTTAGCACCATGGTGAGTCTCATATCCAACAATGCGCTACAGAGAAGAGGTCCAGAATCTGACGCATATCAATCTTTCTTTCTATCTCTTTTTATTATTATTATTATTATTATTATACTTTATTTTACTCTGTTTTGTTATTTTGCTTCTGTGAAGTTGAGTGGGCACCATGCTCCAAGAATGTCAGTACTGGTAATGATGCTGCATCGTTACAGAGTATCTGACAATATTGAATCTGGTATTCCAGGAATAATCTTATCCTGAACATTAGCAAGACTAATTAGGCCATAGTGGATTACAGGTGGTCCAGAAAGACTGAACACGCTCCTCTCTGCATACATGGGGAGGCAGCATAAAGTTCCTGGGAATCCATATTTCCTGTGAACACTTCACACCTGGCAAAGAAGACCCAGCAACTGCTCTTCTTCCTCTGGAAATTGAAGCAGACTGGAATATCTTCTCAGCTACTCGCAAACTTTTACAGAGCCACGATCGAAAGCATCCTGGGTCTCAGTGTGACAGTGTGTTATGGCAGCTGTACTGCACAGGACAGGAAGGACTTAGCCCAGGTGGTGAGGACAGCACCGGGGATTGTGGGCTATAGTCTACCAGATCTGCACTCAGTTTACACTGCCCAAGTCCAGAAGAGGGGCAGACGCATTGCGACGGGCCCCACATACCCCGGACAACGCACTGTTTGTACCACTTTCATTAGGAAAGCGGTACAGGAACGTTAAAACAACCACAAACTAACTCACGGACAGCTTCTTCCCCAGAGCTGTGAAAGCAATTGCACCCCCTGTAGCAAAGCACTCACATCCCATCCCCCCACAGAACCCTCACACATGCACCCCTCCCCCCTCCGGCCACACACACACTCACCTCCTCACACACACACCTTCTAACATACACACACTTACCCCTGCTGACAATCACCAGGGGAAGCAGGGTTCACAGACCACCAGTCCTCAGCAGTAAGACAATCACCCACTCACAACATCTCATAAGATAAGAGATAAGATTTATAAAGTTTTATTTGTCACATGCACAGTTATACATCATACAACGCAGAGTGAAATGTATTTTTGTAAAAACTGTAAAAATTACACATAGCACTTAACAATATTAATACAAATGTAATGTATAACTTTAAACTTGAAATGTAAAATCATAGACTCTCATTTTTAAAGGTGTTTTATTTAAATGTTATCTTATTTATATGTGTGCCTTTTAAGCCGGGAGTCTCTGCAAAATGTCGCCATGTTCTCATAATGACAATAAAGACTCTTGATTAATTAGAGGGACCCTCGAGGACAAAAATCTACTAATGAATCCTGAGTTGACAGTTTCGTACATACTGGCTTTCGTTTGTTCTCTTTCCATTGGGTCAACAGCGGCTGAAGAAAAACACATCGCATCAAGTGTGTCAGGGGGCTGTAACCGCTAACTGCCTGGACTTCACTGCAGGTCCTCGCTACAGTGTGCTACAGTGTGCTGTAGCGAAGACAGTCCGGTTCTCATAAATCGGATGAGAGTCAAACTAATAAAGAGAGACACCATAATGAGATTAAAAGAGCTTCATTAATGAAACATGCACACTTAAAACTAAATATTATCCGCTGAATTGCACTGCAGTCACAAACCCATTCATGAGCATGCCATAGAGAAGGTTTTGTTGACAGGATCTCTCACCCAGGGGTGGAGCAGCAATTTTAAAAGTGTGGGGGGTTCTAGGGGTAGCACATGAGCACCGCAACCGCCTTTGGCCCCTGTTTCAGTCTCTTTCTAGATTTTCTTCATCAGGATATGCAAATAATATTGCATTGCCTGGACTTCCCTTCCTCATCCTACATAAAGAACTCAATGTTAATATTCCTGAACATGGAAGTGTTGAAATATTTTATGTAAACTTAGAACAAACCTCTACAGCCTTGATTTTGATGAGGAAACATTCCTTTCTTTTCTTGTTCTTTTATCTGCTTTTTATTATTTCACATATGTTTTGTTGCTCTAATCTGTTTTAACTATTTTTTCATCCTAGCCTTTATCGTACTCTATATTATTATTTTATTCCTCTTATTATTTAAGATTTTAATAGTTTTATTGCATTTCATTGTCTTCTGTTCTTTTCTAGTTTCTGAGAGCAGTAACAGGGATGAGTTGATGTAGGGGATTTTTTTCATTGAAAAGGTTTTAAGCTCCAACAAACAGCTTTAAGTTACATAAATGAACACCTATATGGCATTAATGCAAGAATATGTACTACTACAAAATTGAATTAGTGCATTTATGGATTGACAGCTTTCTGTTTCCCTCCTGTCACCTAATTACATGACAACTTGAGTGGGAAAATAAGTCAATCTTCTGCTGCCTTTCCTTTTTGGCATTGATAACAAAAAGAATAATGCTTGCAAAACTTTGCATTAACTTTGTTTGCCACCTGGCTTGCTTAATAGTTTCGTTATTTACAGATTTGACATTATTAACTAGTTAAATTACCGTTTCATACCTCTGCTCTGTTCGCTGTCTGCTGCTGCGAGTGACGGGTCGTCAGCTCCGTGTTAAGGTTAGATTATGCTTCCCGTAGTGATCACGCAATGGTCACGCAATGGCCACGCAGTTGCTCGGACGCAGTCGTGAGACCGTGATGGTTCTACGTGTCGAAATGCATGCCACACCGGTAGAGGGCGCTATGATTTTTTTGTGACCGACCGACCGAGACTCTTGTGACTATCTCGCCTCGTTATTTACCTTCCGGCTTTTGCCGTAGTCACAGTGAACGATGGACACCGAGACAGAGAGACTGGCGTTGGAGCTCCAAATTATTCAAGCAGAGGAAGAAATACTTCTATTGCAAATTAGGGCACGACAAAGGAGACAATTATGTTTATGAGTGGAAACCGGAAAAGCGGTCTCCAGCGGATGTAGTTAGCGGACCAATCACAGCCAATGCCGCTGCGTTGCCGCTGCGTTGCTGTTGCGTCGCCTCGACGCGCGTCGAGGATTTTTGGGAGGTGCGCGTCGAGGATTTTTGGGAGGTGCGCGTCTGGCCCTTGCGTAGGACGCACGGGGGTCCGCAAGGACGCAATAGGTCCGTAATAGGTCCGTACGCACGGACGCGCTGTGTCAACGCGGAAGCATAATTTCGGCTTTAGCGTTTACTTTGCCGTGCGGCCGGGACTAGTGGGTTTGGTCAAATGACTGTGATTGGCTGGATGGCTGTCAATCAATCTAACTGTCTGGGGGACTGAGGTGCGCTCCATTTCAGTACGCTGGTACACAGCCAGGGCGGGCAAACGGTTTAATAACTTAGGAAAAAGTGGGGGGGATGAAATCAGCTTGTTAAAAAAGTGGGGGTGTGCAACACCCCCATCCCCCACGGGTGTGACGCCCATGCTCTCACCTCAATCATCTCTGCAGGTTCATTCACTTGACTTTTTACACCCACGTTTTTTTTCTTCTTCCTGTACACAACAACTTGAATTTTCATCCAAATGACATTTAAACTGAAGGAAATCTGAAGAAGAAATTAGAAGGCAGTGAACTGATGGATTTCTATTGTTTTACCTCAAGCACAGATGCAAGACGAGAAGAGAAATAGCCAACGGGGCCAACAGAATCCACCTACAGATATTTATTATCTTTTGCAGTTCCCCTACAAAGAAGACAAACAGAGATGTGTGTTAGTAAAATGATTCGTAAATCAGTTTTCTAGCTCATAGCACTGCTGCTTTTTCCGCCACGAATGAAGTTCCACAAACACCCTCTAGACAACATGTCTGTCTGCATTTCAGGAATTCATTTCATTCTGTGCAATAATATCTGCTCCCTTCTCTTTTATCCAACAAAGTTTAAAAAAAGGTGAGTTTTTTGAGAAGACGTTTCACCACTCATCCGAGTAGTTTCTTCAGTTCTAGGGGACTGGTGGGAAGTTTGAGGTTCCTTTCTCTTTTCTTAAATGCAACACATTTATCCCAGGTATTTTACCATTATGTAATTTCTGTGCTGTATTTGTTTTCTTATTAGCAATACTCCCATTGGTGTTGGCATTATTTATGATATAACAGTGTATATAATCTCCTTCGCTTCAATCCTCACTTTCTGCTTAGCTTGTTTGATTGCTTACCAAACTGTAGTAGTTACTTAAACTTGGTGCAGCCACTGCAACTTTGTGATGTGCCCATAATAGTTTTACTTTATATATAAATATGTGTGTAACCTGTATTTATGCAAAGCTAAATTGCCCATTGGGGTTCAATAAAGTCTCATCTCATCTCATTCCAATCCAGTCCTATCCTATCCCGTCTTGTATTGTCTTGTCTAATCATCTCATTTCATGTCAGTTTATCTTATTTCGTCTCATTCTTTCTCATCTAATCTAATCTCAGAGTTTTACCTCATCTCTTCTCGTCCTATCTTTTCTTAACTCGTCCTAGCTCATGTCAACAAGTTCCTGGTTGAAATATTGACTTTATAATAAGCTGCTTCACTTACATTGAACGTCAATACGAATGATTGCTGACGTTCTTGTCCCAAGTTCATTCTCTGCTGCACAATGATACTCTCCAGAGTCAGAGAGCTGGATGGAGGTGAAATTAAGCTGTGGTTCTTCGCTGAGAGGTTTGCTACCATTCTCGTTGTACCACGTGTAGTTAGCTGCCGGGTTAGCGTCACTGCTACAGGTCAGAGTCACAGAGCTGCCCTCCATTATCGCACCAGAGGGATTCATTGACACAGAGGGAGGCTTTGGAGGATCTAGATGAGATAAATAGTAAGAAAAGTTGATCAGTAGTTCATATGAAAAAAAAGTAAACAAACTGGGCAACAGACTCATCAAGCCACACATCTTAAGGCATCTCTACAACCATCAACAATTCCACAGCATCAAGCACCTCCATGTGGATATATTTATGAGTACAACAATCAGCTATGCCCCCGGGGAAGTGAAATAAATAACACTGATTATTTTGCTTTCAATGCACCTGTCAGTGTATAAATGTGTGTGCACTCGTATGGATGAGTGCGTAGATTGTGACTGTAAAGTGTTTTGATTTCCAAAAGTTAGAATAGTGCTATATAAATACAAGACCAATGCAATTGGACGGGCACTATGTGGTTCAACCCAGCAGACAAGCTGTTGTAAAAGTTAGAGCTGGCTCTGATAGAAAGATATCACAACACACAGTTCATTGTAGTTTGTTGTGGTGTTGCAGACCAGTCAGGGTGTCCATGCTGACCACCGGTCCACTGCAGAAATCTCCAGCTCTTGTGTGGTGTTCCCAGTCTGCAGTGGTCCAAGGATGTACTAAGGGAAGAAGGTAAGCTAAGGCAGTGTGATGATTTGAACAAGGTTTGGTTGGGAGACCTTGCATCCTGCCATTCATTTGGGTCTTAGTTTGAGTCATACCACCTACATAGACATTGTTGTAGACCATGTTAACTATTTTACGGAAACGGTATTCCATGACTTCAAGGTGTTGACTTGGCCCCTAAATTCCCAAGATCTCACTGCAATCCAGAATCCGTGGGATGTACTGGACAAACAAGTCGGATCGATGGATGGATGCCACCTCACAACTTGCAGGACTTAAATGATGTTGTGGTGTTCAAGCTACAACACATTTTCAATGGCAGCTGGCAAAATTAATGTGTTTTATGTCTTGGTTTTGTAGGTATCTCTGCCCCCTTCTCTCCAGTTCTTCAACGATTACATGGACATTCTGTCAAAGAGGGAAGCTTTGTAACATCTCAGACATATGTCAGTGGAATTAATTTGCACTCACATTTGACATTAATGAAGTTGTATTCGGATACCCTGCTGCCCAGCACGTTCTCAGCTATACAGTAATACTGTCCAGAGTCAGAGGACTGGATGGAGCTGAAGGCAAGGTGTGGTTCTTTACTGTGACATGTATGACACTTCTCCTTGTACCAGGTGTAGTTAGCTGCTGGGTTGGCATCACTGCTACAGGTCAGAGTCACTGAACTGCCCTCCACTATCTCACCAGCGGAACTCACTGACACGGAAGTCCGTTTTGGAGGATCTAGAGGAGAAGACAGGAAATTGAAATAAATTAACATCAAAATGAAAATAAGTTTCCAAGTATAAGTGTTTTTTTTTTGCTGTGCTCGGGCTATTATTAGTCTTGCTTTTGGAGTGAGCTTTGCTGGTCTGATATGTCTGTCTATTGCCAGGACGTTTTTTTGTAAATCAAAAAGTGACTCGTAGGAAGTTAAAGTTTTGTGAAAAGTTGCTCAAATATTAAATATGATGTGGAGGTTTATTCTCCCCTGAGGTTTTGATGTTAAAATCTTCTCTCTTGTAAATTTTCATAGTGACACTTGTGGAGTAAACTCACACACTGGAGCAGAGCGGTAACCCTCGTGTCCTTTGACAGCACAGGAATAGCTGTCGCCACCGCTGACATATATTCTACACGAAGAGGACTCTTCCTCCATTTTCTGTCCATTATTGTACCAAACACATGAGGGATGGTCAGCCACACTACAGCTGCTGTGACACGTCAGCTCTTTCTGGTTCGATGACTTTCTCGCCTCTACCTGCAGATCTAAATGTGTGAGGAAATGACACGCATGTCAGAGGAAACTGTGAAACACTGAGAAGACAAATGAGTGGAAACAAAGTGATAAACAGTTGGAAGAAATTCTTACCCGATATAGTCAGAGTGATTCCAGGTAAACCAGTAAATCTTCCACCTGGTTGGTTTGTGGTGAATCTGAACTTATACTCTGCCGAGTCGCGTTCTGTCAGGTTTGAAATGCTCAGAGTGCAGATGTTCTCATCACAATAATACTCCACACGCCCTGTGTAGTCTGGGTCTGTTTTTAAATCCACCTGAACATTATTATTCTCTTTAGTAAACCACAATCTTTGTTGAACTGTAGTATTTAGATTTTGTATTTTTGCTGGGAATGTGTAGGTGCATTTCATGTCCACTGTAGATTTTTTTAGAGCACAGATCTGAGTAGAGGTGTAAGTCACTGACCAGCCTTTCACACCCTGTACGACTGTAACACAGAGAACATCAGATATTAAAAAAATAATAGGTAAAAGTGGATCACACTGCACGGTTATGTTGGAAAAATCATTGTCAAAACGATTCGTTATCGTATTTTCAACATTTTGTTCATGATATACAGTATCTGTGTCTCTATTTGGGTTGTGTCTAATTGCTGCAACTAAAACTAATAACAGAAAGGCGTACATTATTGTATGTCTAAACATTCAAATATAAAGTGAAAAATAATCACATAATGAACAGGTGTCAGGTAGAGGTTGTCCTTGCATTCATTTGAAACAATGTTTTATGTCTTTTGATTATATTTACCTTGATTGAAGTTATTTCCTAATTAAATCCTTGTATTGGAGGCTTTGTCATACATAATCAGTCCAAAAGAAGAGTTTAAGACATTCAAATTATGTCCACAGATTACCTTAATAAGCACTGAGTTGTAATAAACTATTGAACCAAGAAAAGTTCTAATCTAATGAACCTTGAGCAGTTTAGACCAGGATAAGAATAAGAGTACATGTGCTTTTCTGGCTTAGATCACTTTCTGTTCTCTGTCACATCAGGTTACTGCAGAGTGAAAAGTGACTACAGAGTAAATATCAGACAGCACAGAAACATCACGCTCCTAATATACTCAAAACAATAGGACATAGAAGGTGGAAGCTTCAGTAAACTTTAATCAACACCATTCTGTCCCTAGAATCGTTCCAGCTCCCCATTTTTTCCAACATCAACATTGAGGACAAACTTGCTGTTATTCACTTGACTAGTCAGCCATTAAGTTTTTTTTTTTTTTTTTTTTTTTTACAGTTTCCACTCTCAGTAAAACATTGAATGTGAATGTAGATGTACCTGACAGAGAGAGAAGGACAATGACAAATCCACTCGTTGCTGCATTTAAACTCATCGCTGCTCCTCTCCTTTGTGACTTCAGAGACAATGAAGCAGATCAGCAGGTCAAATAATGCGTACCAGTCACTTCAGAGTTCAATGTGGTTTATAGAAGACGGAAAACAGGCCGTTGAAAAGCTTCCTTCCGCTTCACCCACCACCTATGATCTGTCCTCTTGTTTGCACGTACAAAAAAACCACAACAGAGTCGACAATGGCATTGGTTATTTTTACCAAACCACTAACAAAAGTGAAGGTAAAGATGTTTTTTTCAGGTCTAAGCCTAATGAAATTTGCTTTGCTTCATTTGTATGCAACCTGTGCAGAAAGGCTTTAATATGACACAGTTCACATCGATGTAGCGTAGACTGGCATTGATGGTGACTACAGCAGGACCCTTTATTTGACTTCATTTCAATGAAAACAACGAGGTCATGGTGTTTGGACAAAGTTGGACCTCAGTTATATGTGAAACACACCTTTAAAAACCTACGTGTGATTATGGACAGTGATTTTAAATTAGAGAAATAGGGAATAATTCAGTGATCAGCAGAGACACTGTTTTTTGTTTTGTATTTCTTTTGGGGATTCCTTTTTAAGATTTTAGTTTTTGCATACAAGTCATTGAATGCTCTGAAGTAGGCTACAGTATCTTTCTAATCACATCCTATTGAGGTCACTCAGGTCTCTCTGAATGTTAGATAAACCCTTTTATTTTTTTTGAAATAATCTCCAGGACTGAATTATGTCGGAGTAGACTAGCCAACAGTCTGACAGTCACCACAAGATGACAGCAGAATATGTAGTCTGTTTTACTGGTACCATGTAAGCAGTGTTAGACTTTGTTTTAAAAAAATTACTAAATGGATCAGTTTCATTCTTTGAGCAAATATTGATAATGACTATTAAAAACAGCTTGGCTCAGTACATTTAATAATGTCCCATTATTAAAAAAACAAAAAAACAACTGACTATACTACAATACTGTGGGTGTGTAGATTTTAAAAAATAAATAAAATAAGTATACTGAGGAGTAATCTCTTGCGTAGAGTGAGGTGGCTCTTAAAAGAGCCGTTGTGGTTTGTGGAGCAGCAGATAGCTTAAGCTCTCTCTCCACGGATACGACGGGCCAGCTGGATGTCTTTGGGCATGATGGTGACCCTCTTGGCGTGGATGGCGCACAGGTTGGTGTCCTCGAAGAGACCGACCAGGTAAGCCTCGCTAGCCTCCTGCAGAGCCATGACAGCGGAGCTCTGGAAGCGC
Organism: Chelon labrosus; assembly: GCF_963514085.1. Classification (NCBI taxonomy): domain Eukaryota; kingdom Metazoa; phylum Chordata; class Actinopteri; order Mugiliformes; family Mugilidae; genus Chelon; species Chelon labrosus. Next base: position 5,997,607 of record NC_140338.1, on the reverse strand, counting down.
AGGTCGGTCTTGAAGTCCTGAGCGATTTCTCGCACCAGGCGCTGGAAGGGCAGCTTGCGGATGAGCAGCTCGGTGGATTTCTGGTAACGACGGATCTCTCTCAGAGCCACGGTACCGGGCCTGTAACGGTGAGGTTTCTTCACTCCACCGGTAGCTGGGGCGCTCTTACGAGCAGCCTTGGTGGCCAGCTGCTTCCTGGGGGCTTTGCCTCCGGTAGACTTACGAGCGGTCTGCTTGGTTCTTGCCATAGTTTCTTCTTTCTCTTCCAACAGGAGAAAAGTGTAATAATACGAAGAGATTCGCTCCTCTTAAACTGTGGGACCGGCAGTGAAACTGTGACGCTACTTCTGACCTCCGCTTCCTGATTGGTGAGCGGCTCCTCCTGAAGCTCAGCACCGCCTATAGGGGAGCCAACCCGCCACAACGTGCGCTGTTGATTGGAGAAAAGTCGGTTCAAACAGTCCGCTAAAACTGAGAGAGGGCCGCCCTAGTGCGCTGCAGGAAGCTTTTCTGGTTGGTCTGTAAGGAACCGTCACCGCTGTCGGTGAATATATATGGGGGGTTTCTGCTGCTGGAGACACATTTTCTTTGAGTCTCGACTCCAGAAAACATTAAAAATGAGTGGTCGCGGAAAAACCGGAGGAAAGGCCAGAGCTAAGGCAAAGACCCGCTCTTCTCGTGCAGGACTCCAGTTCCCAGTCGGCCGTGTTCACAGGCTGCTGCGTAAAGGCAACTATGCGGAGCGTGTGGGTGCCGGCGCCCCCGTCTACTTGGCGGCTGTGCTTGAGTACCTGACCGCTGAGATCTTGGAGTTGGCTGGAAACGCTGCCCGTGACAACAAGAAGACTCGCATCATCCCCCGTCACCTGCAGCTGGCTGTCCGCAACGACGAGGAGCTCAACAAGCTGCTTGGCGGAGTCACCATCGCTCAGGGCGGCGTGCTGCCTAACATCCAGGCTGTCCTTCTGCCCAAGAAGACCGAGAAGCCCGCCAAGAAGTAAATCACTGGAGCAGCGTTTACAACAAACCAACGGCTCTTTTAAGAGCCACTCACTACTTCTCTAAGAGCTTTTATTACTGTTTCAGTGTAAAGTTGTGTATAAACTTGGGTGCATTTCAAGTTTTGTTCTACTTGATGTTAAACACATTACAAATAACTAGATTTACTCTATGCAAACAGAATTCTCTTCTTTCTCTGGATCGTTGAGTGGAACATGAAAGTTGTTAGACATCAAATATACCAATGAATATGTAAACATGCTGTTTTTCTCAGTCAAATTATTTGTGTAGTTACAGCTTCTGTTTTCACATACACCAGAAGACATTTTTCACAGTTCTAGATTAAAAAGAATTGAGAATCCTTTATTGTCATTGTGGAATGTTGGGCAGTAGTTCCTGGCTTAAACTGCAAATATAAAGAATAGAACAAGCACTATAAGAATAAAATAAAAAGTAAACTAGCTGTACAGACATATGAGTAATTAGCAGTAAAACCTTGTAAACATGCAGTGCAAACACTGCAATGACTTGTAACATGATTGCAATGTTTGCACTGTATGTTTACTTAAAAATAAACATATTTACTCATATTCCTATTTGTCCTGGATTTGGTGCATCCTCCTCCTGTACAGCAGCAGCAGAATAGATCTAATTCTTCGCGGACGCAATATGAATTCCATCTTCTGTAACCTGTTGACATGTGAAGGGTCACAGGGTTGCTGGATCCTATCCCAGCTGTCCAGTATAAAGTTATTCAGTGTAATAATCTAAAATATCAGTAAAACTATATATCGTTTTTCCTAACAGGACCACCTCCTTAATAATGTGTATGTCCAAAAGATCACCAGCAATATTATTTAGTCCTGTTAGTGACCATAGTGACAGCTGATTTAAAAAAAAAAAAAAAAAAAGTTACTCCCCGTCGGGGAATCGAACCCCGGTCTTCCGCGTGACAGGCGGAGATACTGTCCACTATACTAACGAGGAAGTGATGCAACGTTTTCTGTTTAGAGAGCAAATGAACGTTAGTTTACAGTTATAGTTTGTAATATCAGGACGCCTGGGCCTTTCTGTGTAGAGTTGGCATGTTCTCCATGCTCTCCCTGTGTCTGTCCAGGGTGTACCCAGCCTCTCGCATTACTCTACACTAACCACTAAACCACAAATCAGTGTTTTCCTAAATGAGGACTATAGACCCCAGTTAAGATTACAGTCCCTTGATAACTGGTTTTTAGTCTAATTTGTGTTTTTGACACAAGTCACAAGAAAAGATGAAGAAAGTGATTCATGGTTTTACACCTGAAACGTTATGGGACAATTGTGATTTGTTGAGCAGTGGTTTAGGCTCTCTGTGTATATAAATCCTGACTGATTGTTGAAACAAACCATTCCTGCTTAAATATCATGATGAATAATTTACAAATAAATTTTTGAATTTTAGATTAGTTCAGTTTACCGTGCTGTGCTACTGTAAGTTTATCGTGTTTTTTAAATAAGGACGCGGTCCCTTTAAGAGCATGATCGTCGTCATGGTTCCTGAAGTAGTTTAGTCTCGCCTCTGTCTTCTATCACGTCCTCAGTTAGACTGTAAAAGCAGCTGAGAGTCCAGCAGTGACATTATTGAACAGATATTATCATCTGAACAGTAAAAATGAGTGGAAGAGGCAAAGGCGGGAAGGGACTCGGTAAAGGAGGCGCCAAGCGTCACCGTAAAGTTCTCCGTGATAACATCCAGGGAATCACCAAGCCCGCTATCCGCCGTCTGGCTCGCCGTGGTGGAGTCAAGCGCATCTCCGGTCTGATCTACGAGGAGACTCGTGGTGTGCTTAAGGTTTTCCTGGAGAACGTCATCCGTGATGCCGTCACCTACACCGAGCACGCCAAGAGGAAGACCGTGACTGCCATGGATGTGGTCTATGCTCTCAAGAGGCAGGGACGTACTCTGTACGGCTTCGGAGGTTAAACCGACAACAACTTCGTCAAAGAAACAAAACAAAGGTCCTTTTAAGGGCCACACATCTCTACATAAAGACACGAATTCCTTCTTGTGGTCCTTAACGATGTTTTCGCCTTTCATTCGTGTATTCCTTAAGCGCTACTGTACTGTCCTATTGTGTTACTCAGTACAGACATCATTGCAGGCAACCTAGCTGAGACTCTACTGACATGGTATAAACACAATATAATTTGTTGTGTATTTTATCTTTCAATCTAAGTGTAAAATATCTTTAAAAAGTACAGTCAAACCATGTGAACATGTCTTCAATGCAGGGAGGCTTTTACAATTTATTTTATTTAATTAAAGAAAAGTTTTTCAAGTGTCTTGGCATTCAGTTGATTCTGTTTCGTGGATGCAAGCCCTCCAGCTTTGGAGAACACCCGCTCGCAAGGCACTGAAGAAGCCGGTGTGCGTAAAAACTGTAGGGACAACCGGAAGAGGTTTGGATGAATGTGTTCCTGGCTGGCCCGGTGTTGCAAGGGATCCTAGGATCCTGACAGGTTGCTCTCAGCAGGGTATCTCTGGACCTCAATAATTGAATCCGCTGTGGTGTTCATGGTCTGCCTGCCAACTTCCTTGTCCAGCTGCTGCCACATATCTAAAAAAACAAATTGGCGTTTTAGTTTTAGTCATCAATTACAAATCAGTACATGATTCGTAAGCAAATACATGCACAAATAAACTGATAAAACTGAACATGCCTGATGTGGGTACTAATAACTGTTGTGAAGAAGGTCCAGGCTGTGGCTCAGTTGATGTGCGCCCGATTACAGCTGCAGTTTGGAGGAACTCCCAAATCCCAGTGATTTAAATCCGGGGTCTAGAAGTGTTGACAGGGTCAGCACACTTAATTGACTCCAGATTGGAAGCAGTGTCTGTGACTTGTCGCCTAAGGTGTTCATGGATGTGTATTCTTGCCTGTGTGTGCAAAGTTGAATAGTTACACTGGAAAGGAGCAAGCACAAGAATTGTTTCTCCTATGATGTTAAACTCATCAGCCGTAAGTGGAGTTATGTCTGTTGTTAGTGAGGCAAGAGATAATTACACTGGTTCCTTCTCCTCATTTAGCCTTGTCAGCATGTGATATGTGCTGTTCCAGTGTGTTGGTACCTCATTGATAAGTTACAGGGTTGGCCGTCCCATCTGTTGCTGCACCTGAGCAAGCATCTCTTTGGCTGTGGTGCTTGATCTGAAATATGTTACAATTTGCCTAGATTTGTGTCCGATTGCTGTAAATGCAGGGATTGGATCACAAGACTTCTTTACTATTTAATTTAGAGCGTGTGCAATGCAAACAGAATGCCGAATATGGAGATGTTTGTACACTGAGTCATGTTTGGTGCTGCGTTGGTCACAAGACACTTTACTTTATTAGTTATGGCCCAGTCGTCCATCATGCCCCTTTTGACTTGGGCCAAATTGTCTGCAGTGTGACTTTGTGGAAAGTGTTGCACTCCCAACAGATATGTACACAACTGCATATTCTCATTAATGTAGTGACAGGTAAGAGCCAAGCAAGCATCCATATTCACGGATGTCCACATGTCAGCTGTTCTACTCACTGCCACAGTTTGCTGTACTTCCATTTTCACTCGTTCTCCTTCCTCCTCATATTTTCTGCCCACCATTTCTTGCAGTCTGAAAATTAAGATAAAAAAAGTTAAGCCAAAAGCAAATCAATATATTTAAATTAAATATTAAATTAATTAAACATAATTACTTCTGTAGACCTTTTCTATACAAACCTTTCTAGTTGGCAAAACATATGATGGCTCAAGGACCTGAAGCAGTTCCCTGAAGCCCTCACTCAACAGTGCTGAAAGGTTGACAGTCCTTGATGATGAAATTTACTACGGCCTGGTCCAACACATGCTTCCTGGAAGCTTGATCAGAATACTTTATTAATCCTTTAAGGAAATTGTTTAGTCAAAAATGAAATAATAAAAACAATATATGTATTCATTATTAATAAAGCGACCACGAGGAATTTGTAAAATGTCTGTATAGACCTACCTGTGTTTATTGTAGGTGTATTTGTGGCCTCTTTATTTTCATGCCTTGCTCTGTAATGCCTCAGCATTGAGGAGGTGCTTTTATTTATGTAAGAGAGTTCCGTAGAACAAATGCGGCATTTAACCTGCAGAAAACAAAATGAATAATTTAAACCAAGAGTCACTTTGAAATGGATTTGAATTCTGATAGATCAAGTGGAAACTTAGAGGAACTGGATGAAATGAAAACAAATACCTTATTTGCCGATATAAGATCAAAATGGTCCCACACGGCGGAGACCTTTCTCTTTCTTTGGGGCTCTATATTAGTACTTAAAGGAAGAGTTTTGATTCAAAAGTTCAAGGATTTTTTTTGGCAAAGACCATCCCGTTGACAGATTCGCTTCTTTATAAACACAGTGTGGCGCCTCGGTGACGGACGAAACAGCATCTGTATCCGTGAAGTGACTTTTCTTAATGCTATACACGCACCGACACTGGGTTTCCTTCTATGAGCTCAACACACGCGCCGATGCATCGGTGTTGCCGGACCCACAAAAAACATGTGTGAGTCTTCCTCTGTGTTCTGTGTGTTAAGCCAGTAAATGACCTTGGACTGACATCTAGTGGCCAGTCTTCTGTTGTGGGTAGCAAGGTATAAAAGGGAGGAGACAATAGAGCCCCGTAAGCTCCACCTGTGCACATCTCTCTGGCCTTGTCCCTTGTCTCCTCTGGGTTGGTGCCGTATCTGTGCTGCTGAGTCTCTCCTTTGTGTGGATTATTTGTGGTTCTCCAAGTAAGTTTCGTTCTGTACCATCTTTATGTTGATTAGGTTGCTGTGGTCATCTTTAAGTTTGTTTTATTGTTAACAGGAACGAAGTATGTGGACCACGTTCTGAACTAGTACTTTTATCCTTGGGATGTCTGGATTTTTTTATTTATTTTTTTAATCTCGAGGGATGCACACTCTAGTCCAAGGAAACTTCCCTTAGTCAGACCACACTGTCTGGACTACTGAAAAGGCTCAGGATCCTGCAGCGGATATTCGTTCAGCTGTGGAGGATTACGCTATGGATCCACCTCCACCTGTTCAGACTTCAGCTGATGATGTTCCTCCAAGTGGAGTGGAGGAGCTCCGAGCTGCTGAGCCACAAGAAACAGCAGTAGAGATCCACCAGGAATACAGCAACCACGATTTCTTCCCTACTCGCTCAGAGAGTAGTGATGATGATGATCTGCACTGTCGCCGTAGCTTCTGCGTCTAAACCGCTTATAAGTCACCTTTCATTTCTCTACAACGACGTGTCTCTTAAAAGCAGCCTCATGGAACGTGAGAGGTTTACCATCCAGGAAACTGACACCAAAGAAAGTGGACTTCCTCCTGAACACTGACTTTGACAACTTGTGTTTACAAAAGCTGCGTCTCAAGAGGCACAATTATTCTGATGATGTCTGTCACCTGTGGCAAAAAGGACATTGTGAAATTTCCATCGGTGAGAACAGCTCTGATGGCGTTGGTGTCTTTTTTAAACAGTCATTCAGTAAATCAGTGTTCCCTTAAACCTCTCACCACCCACTTCACAAGATTTGACCCACAAACTAAAACCAGAATACACAAATTTACATTTCCTCTCAGATGAAACCTATGAGTAATGACACCATCCTCACCGAGCACCATTTAATAGTTGAAGCCTTATAATGAACAGACTAGATTTAATAATAGACCAAGGACAAATATGCACTATTAAAGGTGGAAGGATGTGGGACTATCTCTGTAGCCTCAGAGAAGTCATTTATAACAATGGGACAGATTCTTACATAGTTAGTCTCGACTAAAGGAAAGCCTTCGATTATGTGTCTCATCAGTATTTATGGGCCGTAATGAAGGTTTATGGTTTCCCTGCAGACTTCATTAAAACGATTCAATTACTGTACGTTAAATCCTCTGTACAAGCCAAAGTCAATGGAGTCTTAACTGAACCTTTTCAAATCTCACGTGATGTGAAACGGGGCTGCCCTCTATATCTTAGCCATCAGCTCTTTAATTAAAATAATCAATAACGACCACAAACAGAGTGGCTTCCCTGGCTTATGCCGATGACGTTACAGTCATCATCAGAAATCAGAGAGAGTGGGAGATTTTAAAACAACATCTGGAGCTAAACTGATCTCAGTAAATAGACTACCAGTCAGAGCTACTGTTCATTGAAGCTGTTACGTAACAACTAAAAAAATGTCCAATGACAAACTGTGATGAGGATGAAACCATCCAACATCTTCTAATAGACCACTACAGAACAAAGGAAATCAGGAACAAAATGAACACTGTGGGTTATAATGTTTAACATCAATGAGAAATACGTCATGTACGACCTGTTTAAAGAGAGTTTCATTGATTCTCAGAGACATCTGTTCTGGCTAGTGTATCATCAACTGTCACATCTGGAAAACAAGAGCTAAAAACAGTCATTGAACAGAAGATGATCAACAATGACGCTGTCCCCAGGAACATTATAGCAGATCTCAGGAGGAGGAAGACTCAAAGACCAACAGCCCTCTGCCCTGGAACCTCTTAAATATACTATATTGCCAAAAGTATTCCCTCATCTGCCTTTACACGCATATGAACTTAAGTGACATCCCATTCTTAATCCATAGCGTTTAATATGACGTCAGCCCACCCTTTGCAGCTATAACAGCTTCCACTCTTTTCCACAAGGTTCAGGAGTGTGTTCATTGGAATTTTTAACCATTCTTCCAGAAGCACATTTGTGAGGTCAGACACTGTTGGATGAGAAGGTCTAGCTTGCAGTTTTCACTCAAATTCATCCCAAAGTGTTCTATCAGGTTGAAGTCAGGACTTAGACTGGTCCATCAGATTGCCAGATGCAGAAGCGTGATTCGTCACTCCAGAGAACGCGTCTCCATTGCTCCAGAGTCCAGTGGCGGCGTGCTTTACACCACTGCATCCGACGCTTTGCAATGCACTTGGCGATGTATGGCTTGGATGCAGCTGCTCGGCCATGGAAACCCATTACATGAAGCTCTCTACGCAGTGTTCTTGAAGGCCACATGAAGTTTGGAGGTCTGTAGCGACGGACTCTGCAGAAAGTTGGCGACCTCTGCGCACTATGAGCCTCAGCATCCGCTTTACGAGGCTGAGTTGCTGTCGTTCCCAATTGCTTCCACTTTGTTATAATACCACTGGCAGTTGACTGTGGAATATTTAGTAGAGAGGAAATTTCACGGCTGGACCTGTTGCACAGGCGGCATCCTATCACAGTACCACGCTGGAATTCACCGAGCTCCTGAGAGTGATCCTTTCTTTCACAAATGTTTGTAGAATCAGTCTGCATGCCTAGGTGTTTGATTTTATACACCTGTGGCCATGGAACTGATTGGAACACCTGAATTCAATTATTTGGATGGGTGAGTGAATACATTTGGCAATATAGTGTATATCAAACAAATTTACTCACTGACAATGTTGTATATGTTGGTGTGTTTGCCCTTCACTTTTTTTTTTTAAACTCTTTTACTTATACTGTTGTGCACTTGGCTGAATTGTAATTGTATTGAATTGTATTCAAATAAATGCGTTTATATTATATATTTAAATATCTGGGGTGGGGTTGTTTTAATCTTTGATAAAAACTGAATAAAGTTGTTTAAAAATGAAAAAAGACTGCATGGGATTTGATTTGGCATGCACATATTTTACTTCATAGTTATATGGTTTCAAGCTGAAAATGAAACGTTAAAGTCCCAATAATCATGACATAGGATGATTTTGGACAATTCATATGGGCTAAAACTGGAGGACCACATAGGGCACTGGTATTTAGCACATGCCAAGTTCTGACAGTCTATATTTGGTCCATGAAGCCATCTACTAGCAGTGCACAAACTTCTCCCATTTATTTCACTCATGAAATGATTTCATGTCCAGCTGAGATCAGAACAGCTTTCTATTCTATTACGTGACATTAAATGCACCACTTCCAAGCAATATCACATTTTTTTAAACTATTAATGTAAGACATGTTGAGTATTTCTGTAGATAAATGTACTTTAACAGTGTCAACAGTAGTTAATTCGGATGAATCTCTTTATAAATCAGATGTGTGGTCCTTAAAAGGACCTTTTTGTTGAGTTGAAGCCGTTGCTCGTTTAACCTCCGAAGCCGTACAGAGTACGTCCCTGCCTCTTGAGAGCATAGACCACATCCATGGCAGTCACGGTCTTCCTCTTGGCGTGCTCGGTGTAGGTGACGGCATCACGGATAACGTTCTCCAGGAAAACCTTCAACACACCGCGGGTCTCCTCGTAGATCAGACCGGAGATACGCTTGACTCCACCACGGCGAGCCAGTCGGCGGATAGCGGGCTTAGTGATTCCCTGGATGTTATCACGGAGAACTTTACGGTGACGCTTGGCGCCTCCTTTACCGAGTCCTTTGCCGCCCTTTCCTCTTCCACTCATTTTTACTGTTCAGATGAATTCTGTCCAATAATGTCAGCGCTGGAGTCACAGCGGCATTTAAAGTATGTCTGAGGACGTGATAGAAGACGGGGACGGGACTAAACTTCTTCAGGAACCATGACAACAGCCCTCGCGAGTCCACAGGAAAAAAAAAAAAAAAACCTTCCTCCTCTTAAAGGGACAGAGTCTCCAACTTGGAGCTACAATCAATAAATAAAACCAAACGACCGATTAAAGTTAAACATTCATGCTTTTCTTCTTCATCTTATTTGAACATTTAAATCCACAAATATATCCACAGCACCATGATCATCTAGCCTTTGTTTATTTTCTTGATATATATATTGATGAAACTTTATTTTGGATTACAGAAAAGCAGGCTGAGGAACCAGAAGGACCATCAGAAAATATTTGTGTTTCCTAGCTAATAGTAGCTCTTCATAGCTTCCTAGCCCCCCAGCTAATAGTAGCTGTTCTTAGCTTCCTAGCTACCGTAGTTCCTCACAGTGCTTCTTACTCTCTTAAGCGTCGTAGAGCTAATTGTTATTCTTAGCTTCCTAGCCTCACAGCTAATAGTAGCTCAGTAGCTTTCGAGTCTCCCAGCTAATAGTGGCTCTCCAAGTTCCCCATTTTTTTTTAATTTTTTTTTTGCCTCTTGAAAAGAAACTACTGCCAACAGCTGGTAGGAAGAGTTATTTCCCTTCATGTATTATAGATAGAGCCAGAGCTTGTCACAGGCCGTTCTTTGATTAGGTTTGTGTCCGCAACCCAGTGGTGTTTATTGTTCATTAAAATAAACAGATGCTGTGGTAGACTCTGTTGTGGCTTGGTCTGTTTTCATGTGTGATAAAAAAAAAAAAAAAAAAACAAGTTTCAAACAGACACAAAAGCAGGTTGACAAATCGCTCATCAAGCACATCGATCCTCTCAGAGGAAGGAAGTTTGCATGTCTCGACAGCCTTATTTCTGTCTGTCAGAAACCACAGTGACTACTGCTGTGACTGGCAGAAGTCCAGTGAACATAATTTTATCTGCTGTCTGAAGCCACAGATTAGATGAGCAGCAATGGGTTTAAACACAGCAGTGGGTGGATTTGTCGTTGTTCTTCTCTCTTTGTCAGGTACTGTACGTCTAAATTCACTGCTTTAAAAGAGAGGGATGTGGAGGTCTGTGGGATTTGTGAAATTTGTCTCATTCATGCATGAAGTCCATTGGTTTTGTGGAAACCTGCTGGATAGTGAATGAAAACATTATTCCTGAATGAATGGTTATGAAAAGTGAACAAAAACTTTAATGCTGATGTCTGGTTCCAGTTGTCTACCAGTGACGCCCGTCTGCAGTCACTGGTAGACCACAAGACACCTTCACAATTCTGTGACTTAAAAGCTAAGGAGGATGTTGCACAGAGGTGTTGCATTCAATGTGCAGAAATTTTACCCTTAATGTCTGTTACAGAAATTATTTTTTTCACAAATGACAGTCACTGGAGTTTTGTTTAAAGGTTTTACTTGCAGCAAGGAGTCGATACATGCACTGTAGCAAATATAGCTTCTACGTCTGCTTTGTGATTTCCTATTGAAACAGGATCAGTTCCTTTTGTGTGTGCTGCACATTTGCAGATTGTCACTTTTTTAGGCAGTTATGCTGCCATTAAGTCTAAGTCTTTGTGATTAATAGGTTTTCCAGTTGATGTCATCATGCCTCTATTCTTCCATTGTTGTGCAAAGACATGTATTGTGGAAAAGGCATATTGTCTGTCAGTATAAATGTTGGTAGTTTTGTCTTTTGTTATTTGGCATGGTTTCATAAGTGCGACTAGTTCTGCAGCTTGAGCTGAGTAATTTTTAGTGGTGGCTCTGCTTTTAACACTTCTGCCTGAGGTACCCAGGCCGGCTGACAGTGTTGCCTGGGCCCGGGACGAGATAATCTTAGACGTTTTGATGAACCGCTCTTTTATACAAGCTAATGGACTTTAACATTAGAGCTAGCCTGTTAGGTTACATTACAAGGCTGGTAAATGTTGGCTGCGCTGTTTCTTACCTTGCTTTACGTTCACTTTACTAGTCCCAGCTTCACCGTCACCACGTTTTTTTTAATATTTGTTAAGAAAACCTTTAAAGCCTCTATTTTCTTCTTCTCTTCTTTCCTTTTCTGAGCGCCGGACTTGTGCTGATCATACATTTTGAGCGTACAGAACTTCAAATCAAATGGCAACATCAAATTTTGATCAGTGGCCAAACCATTTTCGTGTTGGGGGTAGGGGGTTCTTGACCACTATTTGACCCATTTGTCCCCCCATATTGGGGGGCGTGGACATACCACTGCACAGCCTGTAACGTTTGTGACTTCTGTTATCACCATTAGAGGGCCCCTCTCTATGTCCTTCACCAAAAGACACTATAATCAAGCCAAATAACAAATAAACAAATGGTACAAATGTCCTTATTGCATACTGGCATTGAGAAAAATCAGATGCCTCAGCTTTGATGGGCTGATGCGATTTCTTCTCTCCGTAACTAATACTGTTCACCGCTGGCTGCTGTCTTAGTCAGTCAGCCACAGTGTCCGTCCCTCTTCACATGAGGGACACATGGTGTGCCCATCCAAACAAAGTTCTGCCTGTCCTCAAGCGAGCAGAGATGAACGAGCTAAAGGAGAAAAAAAATAGCGATGGGAATTGGCTCTTCGGATCCACTACCAAGCATCGGCTCTTAGTGCCGGCTCTTTTGCGCATGACACATCGCTACTCTTTAAACAACAATTCAAGTTGGGTTGACCAAGTCGAAGGATCAAGAATGTCAGAGTTACTGGAGTCTCCTTCAAAAGTTTTACGCGCAGCAGTGAGTTGGTACATGGATGTACAGAATCAACTGACAATAGTAAGGTTACATTCACTCATATACAGTTAATCCTGCCCTAGATACGGTTACAGAGAGACAGCGTTGTTGGAAATTAACTCACCACAACAAAGGAGCTGTAGACTGGATGCATCTGTACCTTATCTGTAGAACATTTCCCACAATTTAATGAAAAATAGAGAGAACATCTTGTGCCACTGTTTAACCTTGTATTTTTACAAAAATGTCCTTTTTATCTATTTATTTTTATTGTTGGTATATGATGAATGTGATGTCTCCATGCTTTGAACATTTAACAGTAGCAAACTTTTAGATGTTTATTAAGGACAATGCAGCAGAGGAAACATGCTCTGAAAGTTATGCTCTGAACTGTGGCTGAGTTAGACTACTGAACCCAACAAAAATAATAAAGAAGTAAAACAGAAGCTACATAAACAATGTCTCCTGCTGCAGTGTCCGGGAGAAGACACTGTGGCTGAGACAACAGGATAATAGCAAGATAATATTTCTGAGGCATCTGATTTTTCTCAGTGCCATCATGCAATAAGGACATTTATACTGTTTGTTTACTGAGTTCGGTTCTGTTTTTGCTTGTGTGGATTTAACTGCATTTGTTTGCACAATTAAAGTTTTACTGAATTATGAAACAAAAGTAAGAATGCTTTTGTAACAGAATAACTTCACAAAATGAGAGTTAATAGGCTTCTCATCAAAAAACATTGAATGCAAAAGGGCTTATCCACACACCTATGTGTATTTGCTGTGTTGGGCTAAAATATTAGACTATAAACGATACTAAATAAAGAGATGTTAAGGAGCCGTGGCAAAAAAGCCGTCTCTCAGAAAAGAGCCGAACTTCCCATCACTAGAGCCAAGGTTCCTCCTCCTATTTATTGGATCCTTCTGATTACCCCAGATCAGCTTCACCGGAGGCAGAGATGACAAGATTTAAACAGTTTTTACCGTTCTTGACCAGCGGAGGGAAACACCAGAGCCTGTAACATTTTCTCTGCTGAAATGTTTTGCATCAAGGATAATTACTTTATTTCATTTCTGTTCCTTCAATGCAGCTTGTATCTCCTCTTCCCTCAGTGCAAATTAAGATAAACTGTGGAGATCATACGAACATCTGACAGTCTTCAACATAATACAACGTCGTAATTAATGGTTTAAAATGAATGAATGGTATTTAACCTTTAAAAATAGTCCACGCTAGTTTTACTGCAGCAGTTTGTAGAAACACACAGAAGTGATACAGATACTGTATATTACTAATAAAATGTTAAATGTTCTGTGTTACAGTGGTGCAGGGTCAGACTGACTGGTCGGTGACTTACAGTTCTACTCAGATTTGTGCTGTAAAAGGATCAACAGTGAACATAAGCTGCACCTATACATACCCAGCTAAGATAAATGAAAAAAACACAAAGGTTGAACAAAGATTCTGGTTCATTAAAGAGAGTAATAAAGTTCAGACTGATTTGGAAACAGACTCAGACTACATGGGTCGTGTTGCGTATCATCATCATAAGAAGACCAGCACTCTGAGAATCTCAAACCTGAGCGAAAGTGACTCAGCCAGGTACAAGTTCAGATTCATAATAAACCAACAGACTGGAAAGTTTACTGGTTCACCTGGAGTCACTCTGACTGTCACTGGTAAGATCAAACACTTTATAATTCAGTTTCAAATGTTATTTACATGTATATATGAAGATAAATTGTGTTTGTTCAGGTCTCCAGGTGCAGGTGATCAGACCGGTGTTGAACTCTGGGCGGAAGACACAACTGGAATGTCAGAGCAGTTGTCGACGTGGTCATCATTCCTATGTCTGGTTTAGAAATGGGAAAACGATTTTGACAGAAACATCAGCTTTTTTAACCCCAGTTCATTCTACAGATAGATATTCCTGTTCTCTAAAGGGATATGAAACATTCTCTTCTCCATCAGTATGTGAGTCGGTTTTATTCATAAGTGATTTTGATCCAGAAAAGAGAAAAGTTTCAGATACTTCCACACAGAAATATACATCAAACCAATTATAATATGATAAACGTGTCCATGTGTTCTCTTCCAGATTCTCCAAGGCTTCCTTCTGTAACAGTGAGTTCCTCTGGTGAGGTAGTGGAGAACAGTTCAGTGACTCTGACCTGTAGCAGTGATGCTAACCCAGCAGCTAACTACACCTGGACCAAAAGGAATAGTCATAAATTTCTCAGTACCAAGTCAAAGCTTTTCTTCAGCTCCATCCAGCCCTTTGACTCTGGAGAGTATTACTGTATAGCTGAGAATGGTCTGGGGAAGAAGTGGTCTGAATACAAACTAATAGATGTGAAATGTGAGTAAAATATCTATTTCTTCTCTAGAGTGTCCAGAGTAGCCGGAGTGAATCCAGTAGTTAAGCGGATGCAAAATATGCCCACTAGGGGTTGTACAGACGAGTGGACTAGTCTGTTAGTCAACTTCACTACTGTGCCATAACGTTTTAAGCATCATGTGGACTAGTCACTGATCAGGTGACAATAACAACATGGACGCCTCTGAGAAGGCAGGTGAGGAGCCCAGTGGGTCATTGCAGCAACCTAGCAGTGGTTCATCAAGTGTATGAAAATACTTCACGAAAGATGAAGCCCATACTACTGTGACATGTGAGTCCTGAAATACAACTAAAGTACTACTGAAAAAAAATGAATATATATATATATATATATATATATATATATATATATATCCCCTGACGCTAGCAGTCCAAATCCTCTGGTTAGTCAACAACTTCTACAAACGCACTGAGGTAACAGAGAGAAGGAGTCTGCACATCGACAATTTGATAAAGTTAATAGACCTTTAGCTGCAGTGCAGTACACGGAGAAGGCTTCAGAGAAATACCTGCTACACTATGTGGAGTACTATTAATGCTATTAAATGCTACTGATGGTGCTGATGTGCTGCCTGTTTTTGTACAGGCTATACATATCTGCAGCTCATAGTATGTAGCACATGAGCTGTCTGTTCTAAGTATATGTATTCAGGTCTAGAATATAGATTTCATTACTTTCTATTTGTTTTTTATTAGTGATATCATCAGAGACTTGTCCACTTGACTTTCACACATAACAGTTGAGTTTAACAAATTGTGCAACCCCCTAACGGCCACTGATTTAGATGTTAATTTTTTGTACAGAGAAGTATTGGGGATTTGATGTTATACGGTCATGAGAACACATGTAACCTTTAATATAAATCTTCTCCAGATCCACCAAGGCGTCCCTCAGTATCAGTTAGTCCCTCTGGTGAGGTAGTGGCGGGCACTTCGGTGACTCTGACCTGTAGCAGTGATGCTAACCCACCAGCTACGTATACCTGGTCCAAGAGGAATGGTCATAAACTTATCAGTACCAACTCAACGCTTTTCTTCAGCTCCATCCAGCCCTTTGACTCTGGAGAGTATAAATGTACAGCTGTGAATGATTTCGGGAAGAAGTGGTCTGAATACCAACTAATTGATGTGAAATGTGAGTAAAATATCTAATTTATTCTTTAGAGTGTCCAGAGTAGCTAGAGTCAATCCAGTAGTTAAGCAGGTGCAAAATATGCCCACAAGGGGTTGAATAGACTAGTGGACTAGTCCGTTAGTCGACTTCACTGTTGTACCATGACTAAAGATGAAGCCCATACTATAGTGACATGTCAGTCCTGAAATACAACTAAAGTTCGACTGCAAAAAAGACATCCCCTAATGCTGGCAGAGGAACGGTCCAAATCCTCTGGACAGCAGTCAGTTAACAACTTCACCAAACGTCCTGTGGTAACAGAGAGAAAGAGGCTGCACATCAACTATTTGATAGTTATTAGACCTTTAGCTGCAGTACACGGAGAAGGCTTCAGAGAAATACCTGCTACACTATGTGGAGTACTATTAATGCTATTAAATGCTACTGATGGTGCTGATGTGCTGCCTGTTTTTATACAGGCTATACATATCTGCAGCTCACAGTATGTAGCACATGAGCTGTCTGTTCTCAGCATATGTATTCAGGTCTAGAATATAGATTTCATTACTTTCTATTTGGTTTTTATTAGTGATATCACAAGACACTAGTCCACTTGACTTTCATCACATAACAGTAAAGTTTAATAAATTGTGCAACCCCCTAACAGTCATTGATTCAGATGTTATTTTTTGGGGGGATGTTATGATGTCATGAGAACACATGTAACCTTTAATCTAAATCTTCTTCAGATTCTCCAAGGCTTCCCTCAGTATCAGTGAGTCCCTCTGGTGAGGTAGTGGAGGGCAGTTCAGTGACTCTGACCTGTAGCAGTGATGCTAACCCAGAAGCTAACTACACCTGGTACAAGGAGAATGAAAACTCACCAAAAGCTTCAGGACAGATCTTCAACATCACTGACAGCAGACCTGAACACAGTGGGAATTATTACTGTGAAGCCCAGAACACAAGAGGACGTCATAACTCCACCTTACACCTGACTGTGTTGGCAGGTATTCTTTTATATTCACTTGAAGCACTGTGACGATTTCATGGATTTTGTCATAGAGGAGGAAAATTGGTTTGAGCTGCTCGTTGGAAAATTTACAGCAAACAATGACCCTGTTCAAACCTCGATGATCTGATCACAAGTGACCACCTTTAAGTTCCTGTGTTGACACCTGGTATTAAAATGCATTTCCACATGCGTCCCCAGCCAGCACTTGAGATCTGATCTCAGTTTTGTGCTCTACATATATGTAAAGTCTTTTACCTATTTTTTAGTCTGCCTAGATCTCAATGCGGTTTCATTCTGTCTGTATTAGTGTTGTATGTATGTCAAAATGACAATAGAGCTTGATTTGATCATTTGGGGCACAGTAGAATATTTTAACAGTTGCATGCAGTCTCTATTGGATCTCTACCTCACATCAGCTATTTAGGTGATCATTTCTAATAGTGGTTGAATGACTGAGTTAAACTCCTCTTCCACAGATCAACCCTGTTGAGCAGGTGTTGACACCACCAAAGAAAGGAGTTCACATGTGGACTGAGACCAGATCAGTGTTCACACCTGAACTTTAATCTGGTCACATGTGATCAGATTCCCCAGGACAGATGTGAATGTGAAGTCTGAACGGGGTCTTAGAGACACACAACCAGAGAGAAGTAGAGCGGCTGTAATGGACAGGAAGGAGGTAGATACAGATGCCATGCTTTCTGGAGGGGGCTAGGGACCAGAGGCAGGACTTGATGTGGTGTCTAAGAATATAGCCAAAAATATAGAGTCCTATACTGAAACCACTACTGGCTGATAATGGGCCTAATGTTTGGACGTGTACTCGAACAAACAAAAAACTGTCTTTTCCAACTTTTCAACTTCACAATGCGTTTTATTTCTTTACCGCATTTCTGTTCAATAAATAGTCAGACACTTCCAATAGGTTTGACATAAACTTACACCTCAAAAAAACAACGTAAATTCAAGCACAGTCAAAAACTGTTTGCTTCCCCATCAGCCTCTTTGTTACCATAATCAATGAACTCATAACACCTGTCACAACTCCCACTCTCCAGTGTAAACACCGCTTGGCTGCCCTCTAGTGGTTCGGAGAAACGTAAATAATGGCTCCTATACTTGCATTTAAAATTTGTTTCAGAATTTGAATGCTTTTGAACGTGTTGTTTTTTCTGTCTTTCTTTGATATTAGTTTTCTTTGTAATATATACACATGCTGGTTCTGTGCCTATTTTATCATATATCACTTTATGGGAGCGGTGGTTCCAATTTGTATTTTATTTTGATCACTCTTTACCCAGGAAACGGAAAATATACAGCTGCTGGAATAACTGCTGTCTTTCTCCTCATTCTCATATTCCTCTCTGTCTTCCTGTGGACTCGGTGAGTTGTTCTGTTAATATTATCGGTTATTAAATCTGATGATTATTCTTTTATGGAATTACTAAATTAAGTGATTTGTTCATTTGAAATTCTGCTATTTAGAAGAAAGTCGGACAAGTCTGATGACAATGTAGACAACAGTGAGCAGGTGAAAACATTCATTCTGATATAAAGAAACAAAACCTTATTTATCTTCAGATAAACTCATTTTACCACGTTTCAAGCGTATGCCTGAAAGTAGTCGTGTCATTACAGACTCTACCTGATCAGGGACAACCAGAGCAGGATAACCTTCAATATACCGGCATCGTCTTCTTCAACAAGGAGCCAGACTCTCTGTACTCCAACATCAGAGTGACCAGACCCCACAGAAAAATGGAGGAACAGGAAGTGACCGAGTATGCTGCCGTTACCTTTAACTAAATGGGTATAGAAGATGTGAGCATACTTTTTAATAATTTCAGTGGATGCATTAGCCTTAGCTCCTCATTTACATCATTATTAGATTCAATTGGCTTTTCTCAGAATGTAAACGGATCAACTCACAGTTTTAATCACACCTTAGATCTTGTCCTAACATATGGCATAGAAACTGAAGGTTTAACAGTATTTACTCATAACCCTCTTTTGTCTGATCATTTCCTCATAACCTTTGAATTTGCAATAATGGATTACACAGGAACTGAAAAGACATTTCATTACAGTAGATGTTTGTCTGACAATGCTGTAACTAGATATAAAGAATTAATTCCTTCTTTATTTACCTCAGTGCCATGTACCAATGTTGTGGACGACAGCAACCACAATTTAACCCCTGCACTAATAGATTATTTTGTCGATGGCACTGCAGCATCGCTTAGTTCAACTTTAAACTTAGTTGCTCCTCTGAAAAAGAAGGTCATAAATAGGAGGAGGCTAGCTCCATGGTATAATTCACAGTTGCGCTGTTTAAAACAGGCAGTCCGAAAGCTAGAAAGAATTTGGCATTCCACTAATTCTGAAGAAGCTCGCATAGCCTGGAAAGATAGTTTAACAACTTATAAAAAAGCTCTCAGTAGTATTAGAACAGCATATTATTCATCATTAATAGAAGAAAACAAGAACAACCCCAGATTTCTTTTCAGCACTGTAGCCAGGCTGACAAAGAGCCACAGCTCTGTTGAGCCATCTATTCCTTTAGCCCTCAGTAGTAATGACTTCATGAGCTTCTTTACTAATAAAATTGTCGGCATTAGAGAAAATATTCAAGGCATCCTTCCAACAGCTGTTAAAGATGCAAGTACAGCGACATTAGAAACTTTTGTACGACCTTATCAATATCTGGAATCCTTCTCCCCAGTAGATCTTCTTGAGCTCTCTTCAACAATTACAGCATCTAAACCATCAACCTGTCTTCTAGATCCAATCCCAACTAAATTGCTCAAAGAAGTTTTTCCATTAATTAACATCACCATATTGAACCAGATAAATTTATCTTTATTAACAGGATATGTGCCTCAGTCTTTTAAGATTGCTGTAATTAAGCCCTTACTTAAGAAAGCCACTTTAGATCCAGATGTTTTAGCCAACTATAGACCAATCTCCAACCTTCCCTTAATTTCCAAAATTCTAGAAAAAGTTGTTGCTAATCAGTTCTTAAACAAGAATGGTCTGTTTGAAGAGTTTCAGTCAGGTTTTAGAGTTCATCATAGTACAGAAACAGCTCTGGTTAAAGTTACCAATGATCTCCTCATGGCTTCAGACAGTGGACTTGTCTCTATACTTGTTCTGCTAGATCTTAGTGCTGCATTTGACACTATTGATCATAATATTTTACTACAGAGACTTGAAAGTGAGGTCAAGATTAAAGGAACTGCATTAGACTGGTTTGAATCCTATCTATCTGACAGATTCCAGTTTGTTCATGTCAATAATGATTCCTCTACTTATACAAAAGTAAGTTATGGAGTTCCTCAGGGTTCTGTGCTAGGACCAATACTCTTCACGTTATACATGTTGCCATTAGGCAAGATTATTAGAAAACATGGCATAAACTTTCATTGCTATGCAGACGACACCCAGCTATATTTATCTATGAAACCAGATGAAACTAATCAGTTGGTTAAACTCCAAGCATGCCTTAAAGACATAAAGGCTTGGATGACCTGTAATTTCCTACTCTTAAACTCAGACAAAACAGAAGTTATTGTATTCGGTCCTAAGCATCTCAGAGATTCATTATCTAATCACATGGTGTCTTTGGATGGCATTACCTTGGCCTCCAGTACTACTGTAAAAAACCTTGGTGTTATATTTGATGAGGATATGTCCTTTAAATGTCACATAAAGCAAGTGACCAGGACTGCCTTCTTTCACCTGCGTAATATCGTCAAAATTAGGAACATCCTGTCTCAGAGTGATGCTGAAAAACTAGTTCATGCATTTGTGTCGTCCAGACTGGATTATTGTAATTCATTACTGTCTGGCTGTCCAAATAGCTCTTTAAAAAGCCTCCAGTTGATTCAAAATGCCGCAGCAAGAGCATTGACAGGAATTAGCAAGAGAGATCATATTACTCCAGTTTTAGCTTCTCTTCACTGGCTCCCTTTAAAGTCTAGAATAGAATTTAAAATCCTCCTCCTTACATACAAGGCCCTTAAAGGCCTAGCTCCATCGTATCTTAAAGACCTTATTGTACCATATCATCCCAGCAGATCACTTCGGTCTGAAAGTGCAGGCCTACTTGTGGTTCCTAGAATTTCAAAAAGTAGAATGGGAGGTAGAGCTTTCAGCTATCAGGCTCCTCTCCTATGGAACCAGCTCCCAGTTTGGGTTCGGGAGGCAGACACTCTCTCTATTTTTAAGGTCAGGCTTAAGACTTTCCTTTTTGATCAGGCTTATAGTTAGGGCTGGACTAAACCATCCCTTAGTTATGCTGCTATAGGCCTAGGCTGCTGGGGGACGATGCACCAAACACATGTCCTCCTTCTTTCTTCTCTCTCCTCTCTCGCATCCTCCACTTTCTTTTCTCTGGCACAGAGCTCTTGCCCTCTAATTTCCTATATACTACTAGTCATACAATTCTGTGCTATTACTATGTAGAATGTTTACTGCTGTGTGTGTCCCACCCCCCTTCCCCCCCCCCTTCCCCCCCTTCCCCCCTCTTCTTGTGAGTATCTCTGGCCTGGAGTGGTGTGTTTCCTGTGGAGCTCTATACTACATCTGTTGTCGTGGTCTCATCAGCCTGCCTAGTCTTCATGGAATCCTGCAGTTATCCACTCCTACCTGAATGAACAATTCTCCAACCTGCCTATGATTCCTCTTACATTTTCAAACTGTCATGTAACATCATCAGTTTGTATCATAAGATTCCACATGTACACTTTAGTCAGATATGTGTATCTATGACAGATGTATGTTTATCTTGCTGTTCTCTTCTCTTCTCTCTTTGCTGTTCTCTTCTCTCTTTCTTCTGTCTGTACCCGGCTGGCCTTAGGCAGATGGGTCCCTCCATATGAGCTGGGTTCTGCTCGAGGTTTCTTCCTGTTAAAAGGGAGTTTTTCCTTGCCACCGTTGCCTTCAGGCTTGCTCTGGGGGTTTCAGGCCGGGTTTTTGTAAAGCGTCTTGAGACGATTTGTATTGTTATTGACGCTATATAAATAAAATTGAATTGAATTGAATTGAATTGAATTGAATCATCAATCTGAAGCAATCTAAATCTGAATGAAATTTCATGACATTTAAGTGTGTTTGTGATTTGCCTTTTGGATTATTAATCAGTTAAAATCCAGTACAGAATTTGGGCAAAGTTTATAAGTAAATAGAAAATACTTTACTATCACAACAAAAGTTTTTTGTTCAGAAACAACACAAAATGATCACTTGAGGACAAATAAAAACAAATTATTTTTCAGGCAGAGTGTTCAGAAACTACAATACAATTATAAAAGTATATATCTACCTTTATTGCACTTTGATTTTGCACTTGGACCTGGATTTTTTGTTTCTTAAATAAACAAAGTGTACAAAATTATTACTCCACAACAAATATTATAAATGTAAGAAAGTGTTTAGGAAGTACAATACAATACAAAAATAAGACAACATGTCTTCCCATTAGTGCGCTTTTGTCTTCTTTCCATATGCTTATACAAGTTTGTTGAATTACCACTGTATCTTACAGCCTTTATACAAATAGTACAACGTTCTGTCGTTTCATTTTCGGCCCGAAAATATAACCTGTTTGGTTATACCCTACTCTTTCTCTTGTTGTGTGTAATGCACTGCTGCTGGCTGGGCCTGGCTGGTAGCGGTGGGCGGTGTTCGGTCACCTGGCGTGACGGTACAACAAGTAAGTCAGGTTACAGCCTCTTTAATGAAACGCGAGAAACTGAAACTTAAGTATCGATCTCATTACATTGGTATCGATCAATCTCAATACCAACGTTGGTATCGAGATTATCGATATTTGGATCAATCCGCCCACCACTAATACCCAGTTGAGATCAGAGACTTGGAGTGAAAACCACATGTTGAGCATCGTTGTAAAAGTGAAGTCGTTGCGTTGGCAGCAAACACAGTGAGCATAGACCACATCCATGGCAGTCACGGTCTTCCTCTTGGCTTGCTCGGTGTAGGTGACCCTATTAGCGTTGTGTCGTTTGCGAATGATTCTGAATGATTATTCAGTTCCGTTGAGCTCAGCCGTGAGTATGTCAGCCGGGAGTGGAACTGCCGCACTCTGACTCTCACTCGTGATTGTGGCCATATCTGTCCCATCGGAGAGGATTTACAGCAAGATGTGGCAGATAAATTCATCCAAAGTCAGCCTGCTTGTTTTTTTTAAATGCAAATCTGGTGTAGGGGCAAGATCATTTGATGAAAATACCTTAGGAGAGAGCATAATGTGCAAGGACAATCTTTCATTTGTTTGACACTTGTACAGTATTTATAATAGTTGTAGTTTGTCATTTTCCTTTTAAATTATTATTTCTCACTTTTGTTATTTCTTGTTTTCATTTCAGTGCAATAAAAAAAAATATTTAACAACCAGACATACACTTTGGTCATATACACTTTATTTGTTTATTTGACAGGCTGGAAAAATGCATTCACATAGTGTTTGGTCTTCGGTCTGATACACGTCTATAAACCCTGACTGCAAGACGGATTTAAATATTTGAAGTTTTTAAAAGTAACAAAATCTCTGCTGCAGCTGCGATGTGTTTTTTTTTTTATTTGCTGCTTTTCCTACTCTTTTCATACTTGCTAAACTCCGCAATATAAAAGAAAGAGGACTCGTGTTCACGTTTAGTGAACGTGCTGCTGCTGTAGTGTTGTGTCACTCACTACACAGAGAGAAGTGAGTCTGTCTGGCGATTTACATTCGCACCGCCACTCATGATTTCCAAACCTACTTGAAGATTCGCTAAGTTCGTGAATCACGATTAGCGATTCTAGTGAACCTAGCGAATCTTGAATCACGATTCGCAAATCTACTTTAAGCACAGCACATTCATGTACACACAGAAAGAATTGCCACTCAGGGCAGAGGACTTGATTCACGTTTAGTAACTGTACTGCTAAATTAGCGCTGTCTTGTTAACATCCATGTAGCATGTTCAGTGAATGAACTGCGCGGAGGACTCGCATTTACCGTGTAGTATAAACCGCGTAGAATACAATGAGACTAGCGACAGTAACGTGGTGGTTACTATACGGTGGAGAGTGCAGCTAACTATGGGGTTAAGCTAGCATGCTAATAACCTGTTAAACATGCTGTTATTTGGCTAACGGACACTTCCATTGTGTCTGTATTTTAGCATGTATGTTAACCGACTGGTGTTTAACTGCAGTGGTGTTGTCATTTATATTTTAGTAAGTTTTCTGTTTGCTGTATGTGTTACCATGGAACAGTAGGCTAACCGATTCAGTCTGTTGTCTGCTAAGTGGTACAGCATTACTACATCTTTGTATAAGAATCTCCATTAACATATTTTAGTATTTAGTGCGCTAATGTTTATGACTTGCGCTTTTATTGGTCAACCTTAAGGACTGATGTAGCTTCAGAGCGCGGGGCTGCCGTACTGATATGCCTTGGCAACCGCCGGATGTGGCCCGCGGGCCTTGGGTTTGACATATGTACACCATGCAGTCAGGGCTCCTGCTAAGCACTGAACGATTCGGTGAACGAATCTTTTGAACGAATCATTTTAATGAACTGATTCTAGTGATTCAGTACAGTCAAAAGAACTGCCGTTACCATCACGGATAACGTTCTCCAGGAAAACCTTCAACACACCGCGGGTCTCCACGTAGATCAGACCAGAGATACGCTTGACTCCACCACGGCGAGCCAGATGGTGGATAGCGGGCTTAGTGATTCCCTGGATGTTATCAAGGAGAACTTTACGGTGACGCTTGACGCCTCCTTTACTGAGTCCTTTCCCGCCTTTGCTTTTAAACAACTTTATTCAGCTTTAACAACATGGTAACAAACATGATTACAACTCTATAAGATTACAATATAAGAAGGTCCATCAACCTATATATAAACGCAGAGATAATTTTCATACATTTACAATTCAGTCAAGTGCAACAAGAGAAGTAAAAGGGTTAAAATACAGTGAAGAGCAAAAACACCACAACATTTACAACATTAATGTCAGTGAGCAAATTTTCATATATTTAAGAGGTTCCAGGGTAAATAAAAGGGCTGTTGGTCTTTGAGTCTATAGTCTTCCTCGTCCTGAGATCTGCTAAAATGTTCTTGAAGACAGAGTCGCTGTTGATCATCTTCTGTTCTTCAATGACTGTTTCAGCTCGTTTTCCAGATGTGACAGTTAATGATACACATCACCAGCCAGAACAGACGTCTCTTAGAATCAATAAAACTCTCACTAAAAAGGCCGTACATGACAGATTTCTCATTGATATTAACATTAAAACCTAGTGTTCATTTTATTCCCAATTTTCTTTGTTCTGTAGCAGTCTAAAATCCTTCACTCTGTTCTTCAATAGTTCCCACAGCATCAGATCTGACCAGAAATCTCAATTCTCTAATTTTACAGACTTCTCTTTTTAGTTCACTTACCAGATCTAGATTTTTTAGACATTTAGTGTTTAATTTCCAAAATCCTCTCATGGACCGAGGCTTTAATTATTAAATGGTCTGAGTGCTCAGTGAGAGGAAATGTCAATTCTGTCTATTCTGGTTTTAGTTTTGGGGTCAAATTTACGCATAAGGTTCAGATGGTGACAGACGAGCGAAAAGGTCATTGAATGGAAGTGGATACTCAGAGGCAATAATCGACAGGTGATATGTCCAATAATGTGACTACTGGCCTCCCAGCAGCATTTAATGTGTGTCTGAGGACATGATAGAAGACGGGGTGGGACTAAACTTCTTGAGGAACCATGGCAACAGCCCTCACAACACAGGGAAAAAAAAAAAACCCTCCATCCTTTTAAAGGGGCTACGTCTCCAACTTGGAGCTACAATCAATAAATAAAACCGAACGACTGATTAAGGTTAAACATGCTTGCTTTTCCTCTTCATCTTATTTGAACATCAAAATCCACAAATATGTCCACAGGACCATGATCTTCTAGTCTTTGTTTTGTTTTTGTTTTTTCTTGATATAAATTGATGATAATTTACTTTGGATTACAGAAAAGCAGGAACCAGAAGGACCAAGAGAAAATGTTTGTGTTTCCTAGCTAATAGTAGGTCTTCATAGCTTCCTATCCATCCAGCATCACCTGCGACTACTGATGACGTCATACACCTGGGGTCCTCTTCTCGACTCTCTGGCTCAGTGGGCACAGTTACTGATGAGACTGTATCGCCCCCTAGCGACCCGGAGTTCGCATCCCATGCTTCACACCAGCTCCCCCAAAATCTGTCTTTTCACTCATACAATGACATTTCAGCTCCCCAAATCCTCCTTCTTGGAGACTCTATAATTAGAGGAGTTAAACTTCCAGCTGGTGTAACATATTACCTTAATGGTGGTAAAGTTGCTGATTTTATCTCTCTTCTCCCCAAACTTATTGAACTTCACCCCACTGTCTCTATTGTGATTATACATTCTGGGACAAATGATGTCATGGACAGATCCTCTGCAAAACTGCGCCAAGAAACCGAGGAACTGTGTTCTAAAGTTGAGTCACTTGGGAAACGGTGCTTTTTATCTGGTCCCATTCCATCGCTCTCAGGGGGGTCAGAGTACTTTAGCCGTCTTTACGGCTTTCACCAGTGGCTGCGCAATTTCTGCATAGCAGCTGGCTTTAATTTTATTAGTCATTTTGACTATTTCTGGACTAGAAATGATTTATATGATAATGACCATTTTCATCCAAATAGGAATGGAGTCAGACAATTAACTTTTAATTTCTTGAATTTTATTGCCTTTGGCTGTCTCTGACTTCCGGCACAGCTTGACCCTCCACCAGCTCTTACACCGTCTGTCCATGAACTCCATGAAACTCCTGAGGGTCCTGCTGGAATATCTGGTTCTCTCGTGGAATCACAAATTCCCACACTGATCAGGCCCAGGAAAAAGTGTTTGCCTTACGCCCATAAGGCAAATAAAAGAAACCTTCGACCTGTATCACAACATCTTCAACCCCCTGCCACTCATTCTATGACACTTAAGTCAACTGCCAAGATGGCCCTCCTAAATGTAAGGTCCCTCTCTAACAAGTCATTTTTAATTAATGATCTTATTTCCAGATTCTGTCTTGACTTCCTGCTGCTAACTGAAACATGGCTGAACCCTGCTAATAGTAACTCTACTCTTATTGAAACAACCCCCCCTAACTTTGACTTCATGCATGCCTCTAGAACCAGCAAGAAAGGGGGTGGCATTGCCACCCTATTTAGAACATCTTTTCTGTGTAAGCAGTCGTCATTTGGCAATTTCTCATCATTTGAGTACCTATGCACCATCATTAAGGGCTCCCCTCAGATTTTACTACTGACTATATACAGACCTCCTAAACAGTCACCCACACTCTTTCTTGAGGAATTCAGCGATTTATTATCTATTATTTGTATTGAGCTTGACTGTCTCATAATATGTGGTGATCTAAATATACATGCTGATATCTCAGAGAATTGTCATACTAAAGACTTTACAACTTTACTTGACACCTTCACTCTAACTCAGCATGTAACAGAACCCACACATTCCCTTGGTCATACTCTTGACCTAGTTATTACCAAGGGTCTCTCTGTCTCAGTGGAGGTAAAGGATCTGGCCCTCTCAGATCACTTCTGCATATTCTTCGAAGTCACTATAGCTTCTCAACCACAAAATAATAATATTACTGTTAACAAACGCATCTTCAACGATCATACTAGTACTCTCTTTCAACAGGAACTCTTATCTTCATCCACTCAGTCACCTTTCTGCTCTCCTGAACAATCAACTGGGTCTGTAGATGCTCTGTTTGATTGTTTCAACTTAAGGATGACAAACCTTATGGATAGCATTGCTCCAATAAAACCTAAAACAATTAGAAATAAAAACAGAGCGCCATGGTTATCCAATCCCTCCATCAAACTTCTTAAAAGGGATTGTAGAAAGTCTGAGAGGAAGTGGCGTAAATCAAAACTCCAGATAGACTGTGACACCTTTAAAGGAAAGCTCCGTATGTATAATGCTGCAATCTGCCAACTTCCTCCCGATCTGCATTCAGCAAAAGCATGTAATGACTTTGCCTCTTTCTTTACTGAAAAAATTTCTAGAATTAGGACCAACATTTCTTCTCAAACGCATAGTAATCATAACCTGGAACTCCCACCCATTACAAAATGCCCACCCACCTCAATGTCTGATTTCTCCTCTATTGACTCTGAAACTCTCTCTAAGACCATACATAACCTAAGTTCCTCCACCTGTTCACTAGATACTCTCCCTACCAAATTTCTGAAAACTGTGTCCCATCTTCTATCATCTGATCTACTCCTAATCATAAATACATCTCTGCAGTCAGGATCCTTTCCTAAATCTTTGAAGATGGCCATTGTGAAACCTCTTCTTAAAAAGAGAAATCTAGACACCTCAGTTTTTAACAATTACAGACCCATTTCCAACCTTCCTTTTATTGGAAAAATAATTGAAAAAATAGTTTTTATTCAACTGAGTGAATTTCTGTCCACTAATTGCTGCCTTGATCCTTTTCAATCTGGCTTTAGGTCATATCATAGCACAGAGACAGCTCTTATTAAAGTTTTAAATGATATTCGCCTTAATACAGACTCACAAAGAACATCAGTGCTAGTCTTGCTCGACCTCAGCGCAGCATTTGACACAGTGGACCATGCCATTCTTCTTCATAGACTGGAACACTGGGTTGGTCTATCAGGCACCAACCCTTAAATCCTACCTTGATGATCGGAATTTCACTGTAACCATTGGTAGCTGGTCCTCTTCACCCACTCCACTAACATGTGGTGTCCCCCAAGGGTCCATCTTAGGTCCTCTACTTTTTAATCTGTACATGCTTCCACTTGGCCAGATTATTCAAAAGTACCAGATTTCATACCATAGTTATGCAGATGACACACAAATCTATCTGTCTCTGTCACGCAATGACTCAAGCCCACTTCAAGCCCTATATCAGTGTCTTACTGATATCAACGTATGGATGTGTCAGAATTTCCTCCAACTAAACAAGGAGAAAACTGAAGTGATTGTCTTTGGTAGCAAAAAAGGATAGGCTTGAACTAACAACATCACTCTCTAACAAGGGATTCCAGGTTAAGACCACTGTTAAAAACCTTGGAGTCCAAATTGACAGTGACCTCACATTTAACAACTACATCAAGTCAGTTTCTAAATCGGCTTTCTATCATTTAAAAAATATCTCAAAATTAAGAAGTCTCATGACAAAATCGGATCTGGAGAAACTCATTCATGCCTTTATATCCAACAAGCTTGACTACTGTAATGGTCTTCTTACAGGCCTACCCAAGAAAAACATCAGGCAGCTCCAGCTGATCCAGAACGCAGCTGCAAGGGTCCTTATAAGAGCAAAGAGGTCAGACCACGTCACACCTCTACTTAAAACTCTACACTGGCTACCAGTCAGTCAAAGAATAGATTTTAAAGTACTGCTCCTTGTTTTTAAATCATTAAATGGGAGGGGGCCCACTTATCTTGTAGACCTCCTTCAATATTACACCCCCTCTAGACCCCTTAGATCCCAAGACAGACTGCTTTTATCAAAACCAACTGTCAGAACCAAAAGTGGTGAAGCCGCCTTTAGTTTTTATGCTACTCAGCTGTGGAACCAGCTTCCCATTTTAATTAGAACTGCACCCTCAATTGATTGCTTTAAAACCAGAATCAAGACCCATCTTTTTTCTGTTGCTTTTTCTTAAATCATCTTTCTGTTTCATCTGTTTTTAGTCTTTGTAGTCTTTTTATTTCTTTTTAATTTTAATTTTCACCTAGTGACTGGTACTTGTGTCTGTGAATCAATGTACATTCTTCATTTTATTTGTGTAAAAGCACTCTGGGTTGCCTTTGGTATGAAATGTGCGATATAAATAAAATTGCCTTGCCTTGCCTTGCCTTCCTATCCCCCCAGCTGATAGTAGCTCTTCGTAAAATCCAAGCAAATAGTAGCTCTTCTTAGCTTCCTAGCATCCCAGCTAATAGTAGCGTCGTATAGCTTCCCAGCCTCCTAGCTAATAATATTTACTCTAATATTCCTAGCCTCACAGCTAATAGTAGCTCTCCGTAGCTTTCTAGCCTCCCATTTCTTTGCATCACAAAAAGAAACTACTTCCACCTGCTGGTAGAAACAGTTATTTCCCTTTATGTAGGCAGAGCCATGCCTTGTCACAGGCCGTTCTTTGATTTGGTTTGTGTCCACAACCCAGTGGTGTTTATTGTTCATTAAAATAAACAGATGCTGTGGTAGACTCTGTTGTGGCTTGGTCTGTTTTCATGTGTGATTAAAAAAATACAAGTTTTCAAACAGACACAAAAACAGGTTGGCAAATCGCTCATTGAGCACATTGATCCTCTGAAGAGGAAGGAAGTTTGCATGTCTCAACAGCCTTATTTCTGCCTGTCAGAAACCACATTGACTACTGTTGCGACTGGCAGAAGTCCAGTGAACATTATCTTATCAGCTGGCATGTTTCATCGTGTCTGAAGCCACAGATTAGATGAGCAGCGATGGGTTTAAACACAGCAGCGAGTGGATTTGTCATCGTTCTTCTCTCTTTGTCAGGTACTGTACATCTAAATTCATTACTTTATCAGAGAGGGATGTGGAGGTCTGTGGGATTTGTGAAATTTGTCTCATTCATGCATGAGGTCCATTGGTTTTGTGGAAACCTTCTGGATAGTAAATGAAAACAGTATTCCTGAATGAATAGTTATGAAAAGTGAACAAAAACTTTAATATTGAGGTCTGGTTCCAGTTGTCTACCACAAGACACTTTCACAATTCTGTGACTTAAAAGCTAAGGAGGATGTTGCACAGAGGTGTTGCATCAAATTTGCAGAAATTTTACCCTTAATGTCTGTTACAGGAATTATTTTTTTCACAAATGACAGAGTCACTGGAGTCTTGTTTAAAGGTTTTACTTGCAGCAAGGAGTCGATGCATGCACTGTAGCAAGTATAGCTTCTACATCTGCTTTGTGATTTCCTATTGAAACAGGATCAGTTCCTTTTGTGTGTGCTGCACATTTGCAGATTGACACTTTTTTAGGCAGTTATGCTGCCATTAAGTCTAAGTCTTTGTGATTAATAGGTTTTCCAGTTGATGTCATCATGCCTCTATTCTTCCATTGTTGTGCAAAGACATGTATTGTGGAAAAGGCATATTGTCTGTCAGTAAAAATGTTGGTAGTTTTGTCTTTTGGTATTTGGCATGGTTTAATACGTGCGACTAGTTCTGGCGCTTGAGCTGAGTAATTTTTAGGTAGTGGTTCTGCTT
The DNA here is from genome assembly GCF_963514085.1 of Chelon labrosus. NCBI lineage: Eukaryota > Metazoa > Chordata > Actinopteri > Mugiliformes > Mugilidae > Chelon > Chelon labrosus. Next base: position 5,966,446 of record NC_140338.1, on the reverse strand, counting down.
TTAACACTTCTGCCTGATGTGCCACTGCACAGCCTGTAACGTTTGTGCCACCACTTCTGTTATCACCATTAGAGTGCTCCTCTCTGTGTCCTTCACCAAAAGACACTATAACCAAGCGAACGAACAAGTAAACAAATGGTACAAATGTCCTTATTGCATATTGGCATTGAGAAAAATCAGATGCCTCAGCTTTGATGGGCTGATGTGATTTCTTCTCTCCGTAACTAATACTGTTCACCGCTGGCTGCTGTCTTAGTCAGTCAGCCACAGCGTCCGTTCCTCTTCACATGAGGGCCACATGGCGTGCCCATCCAAACAAAGTTCTGCCTGTCCTCACGCGAGCAGAGATGAACGAGCTAAAGGAGAAAAAAGAAATAGCGATGGGAATCGGCTCTTCGGATCCACTGCCAAGCATCGGCTCTTAGTGCCGGCTCTTTTGCACATGACACATCGCCACTCTTTACACAACAATTCAAGTTGGGTCGACCAAGTCAAAGGATCAAGAATGTCAGAGTTACTGGAGTCTCCTTCAAAAGTTCTACTCGTGGCAGTGAGTCGAGCAGTGAGGGGCACAAGGGCAGTTTTTCCTGCAGTTTTTCAAAAGGCCGTTTCAGTCCTCTGCACTTTTTACCGTCCAAAAACAATGTTACGCTATAGCAGTGGTTCCCAAACTTTCTTTGCTGGAGACACACACACGCACAAAAAAATCCTGTCCCACAAAATCCCAAGAGAAAGAGAAATCCCATCCCGCTCCCTATGTTTTTGTCTAAAGTTGGGCGTACTCACCGCATTGCAGCGTAATTTTTTAATTTAATCTCCGGCTCCGTCCTGCTCTCGCCAGTTCCCGTTGATTATTTGCTCTATCCCGTCCCTATCACGTTACCAACAGTGAAATTGACTCCCTTATCTTAAAGGGTGACGTTAAAAAATTGTCACCCTCTAATTCAGGGATTCCCAAAGTGTGGTGCGCGTACCCCTGGGGATGCGTGAACTGCCTCTAGGGATTGCGCGAGATGAAAAATGCAATGGCGGAGAAGAAGTTATTGTATGTTCTTCTACGCACTGTATATGCTCAACTAATTGAGCCAGCTCCACTGCACTTGAAAATCGTCAGATGGATCCTCTTTTTTTTTATCTGTTCCTGAGCCGATGCTCTTTGTTATTTATGTTGTGCGTCGTGTGTAACTTTATTACAATTTAATTAAAATTACTTCTCAATGCCAATATGCAATAAGGACATTTATACTGTTTGTTTATTGAGTTTGGTTCTGTTTTTGCTTGTGTGGATTTGACTGCATTTGTTTGCACAATATTATTGAAATATCAAACAAAAGTAAGAATTCTTTTGTAACAGAATAACTGCACAAAATGAGACACTTATTGTTCTTCTCATCAAAAAACAATGAATGCAAAAAGGCTTATCCACACACCTATGTGTATTTGCTGTGTTGGGCTAAAATATTAGGCTATAAACGATACTAAATAAAGAGCTGTTCAGGAGCCATGGCAAAAGAGCTGGCTCTCAGAAAACAGTCAAACTTCCCATCACTAGAGCCAAGGTTCCTCCTCCTATTTATTGGATCCTTCTGATTACCCCAGATCAGCTTCACCGGAGGAAGATAACACAAGATTTAAACAGTCTTTACCGCTCTTGACCAGCGGAGGGAAACACCGGAGCCTGTAACATTTTCTCTGTTGAAATGTTTTGCATCAAGGATAATTAGTTTATTACATTTCTGTTCCTTCACTGCAGCTTGTATGTCCTCTTCCCTTAGTGCAAACTGAGATAAACAGCAGAGATCCTATGAAAATCTGACAGTCTTCAACGTAATACAACGTCGTAATTAATGGTTTAAAATGAATGAATGGTATTTGAACGTTTAAAAATAGTCCACATTAGTTTTACTGCAGCAGTTTGTAGAAACAACCTGAAGCTGAAACACACAGAAATGATAAAGATACTGTATATTACTAATGAAATGTTAAATGTTCTGTGTTACAGTGGTGCAGGGTCAGACTGGCTGGTCGGTGACTTACACTTCTACTAAGATTTGTGCTGTAAAAGGATCAACAGTGGACATGAGCTGCAGCTATAGATACCCAACAAAGATAAAGAAAAAAGAAACAAAGGTTGAAGAAAGATTCTGGTTCATTAAAGAGAGTAATAATGTTCAGACTGATTTGGAAACAGACCCAGGCTACAGAAGTCGTGTTGAGTACCATCATCATAAAAAGATCAGCACTCTGAGAATCTCAGACCTGAGAGAGAGCGACTCAGCCAAGTACAAGTTCAGATTCATAACAAACCAACCGGGGGGAGGGTTTACTGGTTCACCTGGAGTCACTCTGACTGTCACTGGTAAGATTTTCTTTCAAAGACTTTATAATTCAGTTCCAAATGTTATTTACATGTATATATAAAGATAAATTGTGTTTGTTCAGGTCTCCAGGTGCAGGTGATCAAATCGGTGTGGAACTCTGGGCAGAGGGCAGAGCTGAAATGTCAGAGCAGTTGTCTACCTGATCATCATTCCTATGTCTGGTTTAGAAATGGGAATGCGATTACCTCAGAAACATTATCTACTTTTTTACCCCCAGTTTATTCTACAGATAGATATTCCTGTGCTTTAAAAGGACACAAGACGTTCTCCTTTCCATCAGTATGTGAGTCAGTTTTATTCACACGTGATTGTGATCCAGAAAAGAAAAAAGTTTCAGATACTTCCACACAGAAATATACATCAGACCAATTATAATATGATAAACGTGTCCATGTGTTCTCCTCCAGATTCTCCAAGGCTTCCCTCAGTATCAGTGAGTCCCTCTGGTGAGATAGTGGAGAACAGTTCAGTGACTCTGACCTGTAGCAGTGATGCTAACCCAGCAGCTAACTACACCTGGTCCAAGAGGAATAGTCATAAACGTCTCAGTACCAACTCAAAGCTTTTCTTCAGCTCCATCCAGCCCTTTGACTCTGGAGAGTATCAATGTACAGCTGTGAATGATCTGGGGATCAGGTCTGAATACAAACTAATTGATGTGAAATGTGAGTAAAATATCAAATTTCTTCTCTAGAGTGTCCAGAGTAGCTTCAGTGAATCCAGTAGTTAAGCGGGTGCAAAATATGCCCACTAGGGGTTGGACAGACTAGTGGACTAGTCCGTTAGTCGACTTCACTGCTGTACCATGACGCTTTAAGCATCATGTGGACTAGTCGCCGATCACATGACAATAACAAAACGGATGCCTCCAAGAAGACAGGTGAGGAGCCTAGTGGGTCGTTGCAGCAAACTAGCAGCGGTTCATCAAGTGTGTGAAAACACTTCACTAAAGGTGAAGCTCATACTACCATGACATGTCAGTCCTGAAATACAACTTAAGTACTATTGCAAAAAAGACATCCCCAAATGCTAGCAGAGGAACGGTCCAAATCCTCTGGACAGCAGTCAGTTAACAACTTCACCAACTTCACCAAACGCCCTGTGGTAACAGAGGAGGCTGCACATCAACTATTTAATAAGGTTATTAGACCTTTAGCTGCAGTACACGGAGAAGGCTTCAGAGAAATATCTGCTACACTATGTGGAGTACTATTAAAAGCTACTGATGATTTAACAAATTGTTAAGCAACTGATTCAGATGTTTTTGGGGTTTTTTTTGTACAGAGAAGTATTGGGGATTTGCTGTTATATTGTCGTGAGAACACATGTAACCTTTAATCTAAATCTTCTCCAGATTCACCAAGGCTTCCCTCAGTGTCAGTGAGTCCCTCTGGTGAGGTAGTGGAGGGCAGTTCAGTGACTCTGACCTGTAGCAGTGATGCTAACCCAGAAGCTAACTACACCTGGTACAAGGAGACTGAAGACTCACCAAAAGCTTCAGGACAGATCTTCAACATCACTGACAGCAGACCTGAACACAGTGGGAATTATTACTGTGAAGCCCACAACATAAGAGGACGTCATAACTCCACCTTACACCTGACTGTGTTGGCAGGTATTCTTTTACATTCACTTGAAGCACTGTGAAAAATTCATGGATTTTGTCATAGAGGAGGTCAGTTTGGTTTGAGCTGCTCGTTGGAAAATTTACGGCAAACAATGACCCTGTTCAGACCTGGATGATCTGATCACAAATGACCACCTTTAAGTTCCTGTGTTCACACCTGGTATTAAAATGCATTTCCACATGCGTACCCAGGCAGCACTTGAGATCTGATCTCAGTTTTGTGCTCTATATGTAAAGTCTTTTACCAATTTTTTAGTCTGCCCCAACTCCTCTTCGACAGATCTGCCCTGTTGAGCAGGTGGTCTTTAATGTGACCCAGGACTCATTGTGTGTTCACACTACCAAAGGAAGGAGTTCACATGTGGACTGACACCAGATCAGTGTTCACACCTGAACTTTAATCTGGTCACATGTGATCAGATTCCCCAGGACAGATGTGAATGTTATGTCCGAACGGGGTCTTGGAGACACAGAGGCAGGACTTGATCTGGTGGCTAAGACAAAAATACGGAGTCCTATACTGAAGCCACTACTGGCTGATAATGGGCCTAATGTTTGGACGTGTAACCACAAAAAACAACATAAATTCGAGCACAGTCAAAAACTGTTTGCTTCCCCATCAGCCTCTTTCTTACAATAATCAATGAATACCTGTCACAACCCCCAGCCTCCAGTGTAAACATCGCTTGGCTGCCCTCTAGTGGCTCGGAGAAGCCTTGCGCTTAAACATAAATAATGGCTCCTATACTTGCATTTAAAGTTTGTTCAGAATTTGAAAGCTTTTGAACGTGTTGTTTTTTCTGTCTTTCTTTGATATTAGTTTTCTTCATAATATACACACATGCTGGTTCTGTACCTCTTTTATCATATATCACTTTATGAGAGCAGTGGTTCCAATCTGTATTTATTCCCGATTTATTCTGATCACTCTTTACCCAGGAAACGGAAAACATACAGCTGCTGGAGTAACTGCTGTCATTCTCCTGATTCTCATATTCCTCTCTGTCTTCCTGTGGATTCAGTGAGTAGTTCTGTTTGTATTGTTGGTTATTAAATCTGCTGATTATTCTTTTAAGGAATTACTAAATTCAATTATGTTTTCATCTGAAATTCTCCTAATCAGAAGAAAGTCGGACAAGTCGGATAAGTCTGACGAGAACATAGACAACAGGGAGCAGGTGAAAACATTCATTCTGATATGAAACAAAAAAAATAAAAATATTTATCTTTAGATAAACTCATTTTACCAAGTTTCAAGCATATGGCTGAAAGTAGTCGTGTCATTACAGACTCTACCTGATATGGGACAACCAGAGCAGGATAACCTTCAATATGTCGGCGTCGTCTTCTTCAACAAGGAGCCAGACTCTCTGTACTCCAACATCAGAGTGACCAGACCCCACAGAAAAATGGAGGAACAGGAAGTGACTGAGTATGCTGCCGTTACCTTTAACACCACCCCCATGTGAGCAGCTCTACTCACTAAAAGATTAAAATATTTAATTAGTTTTGAATAAGGTGTGTCTTCTGAATCACCTGATTTCTCTCTCTCTCTGAAACAGATATCAGGAAACTGAAGAAAATCCATTTGAGTTGTACAGCACAGTCAACAAAACCTGACACAACAGGAATTTGGAAGATTTTATATTTTACATATTTTCAATTTAACTAGAAGCTTTATCAAGGCTTTGCATATATGTGCATACTGTACATGTGCCATATTGTTATTGTATGTTGCATTCTTGCATCCGAAAGCATCTCTGTGATATCAGTACTGTGGCAGCCATTAGCCTTTAGCCTTGTGTGCTAATGTCTTGGCATCATTGTGTAACTGCGCCGCAATATGTTGGTCTGTGACTAACCGGCTGTGTTGAGTTTCTTCCTGAAGAGATGGACTTGAAATGGCCTCGGAATTCACTCACAGATATGTAACACTGGGTCATTTTCCTGAATAAAATGTCCAAAGAAGAAACTCTTCAAGATCTGGTGCTCTGCAGCGACAGAACCAAAGATAGACGAGACAAAATTGACCAGTTAGAACAATAAATAGGTTATTTATGGACTATTTAACAAAAGCTTTAATGATTCAAAGAGAACTTTCTTCTGGTTGGTGGTCATTGAGTCTAAAATCATCTTTGAACAATCAATGACCAACAGAGACACTGTCTTAAGAAACATTTTAGCAGAAGGACCATTCTTATCTGCATTTTATCCAATTTCACACTCTTGATTTCAAAAAGCTGCCAGTTCAAACAAACTGTCTGCATGGCTGCATACTAGAACGAGAATCATTTTTATCGACAGTAGCAGAAGCCGTTGTTTCCCCTCAACAGTCACCACATATTCAAGTTCAAGTGTAAAAATATGCCACTGTGTGGTTAAGTCACACAGACACAAATAGACTGGGGGACGCGTCATACTCTTTGGTGTCATGGGTACAGCAGGCATGAGGAAGCAGCAGCAGCTTGATGTGGCAGCAGGAGTAGTTGTTGATCCAGCGCAACACCCTCAACGCCCATCCTACTGAGAATACACTCTGAACTATCCAGCACACGCTCTCTCTTGAGCTGTGTGTGATCAGTTTGCAACCTTTCGGAGCTTGATGGCATTCAGTTTGGAAAAAAAGGACGATTTAATCCAAGATGCCCTGTTGCATCATGGGAGTCCAAACTAGTACAATGTCCGACTGCAGTAACAAGCCAGGAGATAAGCTTTAGTTTGTAGTTAGTCACCAGAATGACCTGAGTTGTTTGATCTTATTGGGGATTGGATTTAGGATGATTACTTATTTCTCTTATTTTCCTGCCAAAATAAGAATAAATATTTGCTATCTGTATGTATGCATTAAATTATAATTTTATTAGGTTTCAGGCAGGTGCATATACCTGCCAGTCGATTATAATGCTTTCTGTTAGTTTCAAGAGGGCTTATAGGTATTTAATACTACTGCATGCTGTCATGAGGCTCTGTTCACACCAAGAATTAACAGGGTTATGAATCATCACCATTTAGTGCCCAATTGAATGTGTATTTCTAATTTCTGTACATATTGAATATTTTTCAGCCCATACAAACAACATTGACCATTATCTTTCTTTTTTTGAAAACGTAATTGCTCTGCTGGGCTCACAGTGGCATTTAATGTGTATCTGAGGATGTGATAGAAGACTAAACTTCTTCGGGAATCATGGCAACAGCCCTCACAAAAAAAAAAAAATCCCTCCTTTTAAATGGACCAAGTCTCCAACTTGGATCTACAATCAATAAATACAACCAAACGACCGATTACAGGTAAACATTCATGCTTTTCTTCTTCATCTTATTTGAACATTTAAATCCACAAATATGTCCACAGCACCATGATCATCGAGGCTTTGTTTATTTTCTTGATATAAATTGATGATAATTTACTTTGGTTTACAGAAAAGCAGGCTGAGGAACCAGAAGGACCAAGAGATAATGTTTCCTTCCTAATAGTACATAGCTTCCTCGTAGCTCTTCGTAAAATCGAAGCAAACAGTAGTTCTTCGTGGCTTCCTAGCCTCACAGCTAATAGTAGCGCTGTATAGCTTCCCAGCCTCCTAGCTAATAATAGTTATTCATAGCTTTCTAGCCGCCCAGATAATAGTGGCTCTTCCCATTTTTTGCATCATGAAAAAAAACTACTGCCACCTTCTGGTAGGAAGAGATATTTCCCTTCATGTAGACAGAGCCAGAGCTTGTCACAGGCCGTTCTTTGATTTGGTTTGTGTCCGCAACGTGTCCCAGTGGTGTTTATTGTTCACTAAAATAAACATATGCTGTGGTAGACTCTGTTGTGGCTTGGTCTGTTTTCATGTATGATTAAAAAAACACAAGTTTCAAACAGACATAAAAGCAGGTTGACAAATCACTCATTAACCCTCCAAAGAGGAAGGAAGCTTACATGTCTCCGCCTTATTTCTATCTGCACATTGACTACTGTTGTGACTGGCAGAAGTCTAGTGAACATTACCAGATCTGCTGGCATGTTTTATCGTGTCTGAAGCCACAGATTAGATGAGCAGCGATGGGTTTAAACACAGCAGTGAGTGGATTTGGCATCATTCTTCTCTCTTTGTCAGGTACTGTACGTCTATATTCACTGCTTTAAAAGAGAGGGATGTGGATGTCTGTGGGATTTGTGAAATTTGTCTCATTCATGCATGAGGTCCATTGGTTTTGTGAAAACCTGCTGGATAGTGAATGAAAACATTATTCCTGAATGAATAGTTATGAAAAGTGAACAAAAACTTTAATGTTGAGGTCTGGCTCTATATGGTAGACTGGTAGACCACTTTCACAATTCTGTGACTTAATTGCTAAGGAGGATGTTGCACAGAGGTGTTGCATCAAATTTGCAGAAATTTTATCCTTAATGTCTGTTACAAGAATTATTTTTTTCACAAATGACAGAGTCACTGGAGTCTTGTTTAAAGGTTTTACTTGCAGCAAGGAGTCGATACATGCACTGTAGCAAATATAGCTTCTACGTCTGCTTTGTGATTTCCTATTGAGACAGGATCAGTTCCTTTTGTGTGTGTTGCACATCTGCATATTGACACTTTTTTAGGCAGTTATGCTGCCATTAAGTCTAAGTCTTTGTGATTAATAGGTTTTCCAGTTGATGTCATCATGCCTCTATTCTTCCATTGTTGTGCAAAGACATGTATTGTGGAAAAGGCATATTGTCTGTCAATGTTGGTAGTTTTGTCTTTTGGTATTTGGCATGGTTTAATAAGTGCGACTAGTTCTGCCGCTTGAGCTGAGTAATTTTTAGGTGGTGGTTCTGCTTTTAACACTTCTGCCTGACGTACCACTGCACAGCCTGTAACGTTTGTCCCACCACTTCTGTTATCACCATAAGAGTGCCCCTCTCTGTGTCCTTCACCAAAAAACACCATAACCAAGCCAACTAAAAAGTAAACAAATGGTATAAATGTCCTTATTGCATACTGGCATTGAGAAAAATCAGATGCCTCAGCTTTGATGGGCTGATGTGATTTCTTCTCTCCGTAACTAATACTGTTCACCGCTGGCTGCTGTCTTAGTCAGTCAGCCACAGCGTCCGTCCCTCTTCACATGAGGGCCACATGGCGTGCCCATCCAAACAAAGTTCTGCCTGTCCTCACGTGAGCAGAGATGAACGAGCTAAAGGAGAAAAAAAATACCGAGAGGAATCGGTCGTCGGATCCATTACCAAGCATCGGCTCTTAGTGCCGGCTCTTTTGCGCATGACACATCGCTACTCTTTAAACAACAATTCAAGTTGGGTCGACCAAGTCGAAGGATCAAGAATGTCACAGTTACTGGAGTCTCCTTCAAATTTTTTCTCGCAGCAGTGAGTCGAGCAGTGAGGGGCACAAGGGACATGTCCCCTGCACTTTTTCAAAAGGCCGTTTTGGTCCCCTGCACTTTTTACCGTCCAAAAACAATGTTACGCTATAGCAGTGGTTCCCAAACTTTCTTTGCTGGAGACAGGCGTACTCACCGCATTGCAGCATAATTTTTTAATTTAATCTCCGGCTCCATCCTGCTCCCGTTGATTATTTGCTCTATCCCGTCCCTATCACGTTACCAACAGTGAAATTGACTCCTTTACTTTAAAGGGTGACCGTAAAAAAATTGTCACCCTCTAATTCAGGGATTCCCAAAGTGTGGTGCGCACACCCCTGGGGGTGCGTGAACTGCCTCTAGGGGTTGTGCGAGATGAAAAATGCAAACGCGGAGAAGGAGTTATGTTTTTCTACGCACCATATATGCTCAACTAATTGAGCCAGCTCCGCTGCGCTTGAAAATCGTCAGATGGATCCTCATTTTTTTATCTGTTCCTCTTTGTTATTTATGTTGTGGGTCGTGTGTAACTTTATTACAATTTAATTAAAATTACTTCTCAATGCCAATATGCAATAAGGACATTTATACTGTTTGTTTACTGAGTTCAGTTCTGTTTTTGCTTGTGTAGATTTGACTGCATTTGTTTGCACAGTTTTATTGAAATATCAAACAAAAGTAAGAATGCTTTTGTAACAGAATAACTTCACAAAATGAGACAGTTATTGTTCTTTTCATCAAAAAACAATGAATGCAAAAGGGCTTATCCACACACCTATGTGTATTTGCTGTGTTGGGCTAAAATATTAGGCTATAAACGATACTAAATAAAGAGCTGTTCAGGAGCCATGGCAAAAGAGCCAGCTCTCAGAAAAGAGCCGAACTTCCCATCACTAGAGCCAAGGTTCCTCCTCCTATTTATTGGATCCTTCTGATTACCCCAGATCAGCTTCACCGGAGGAAGATAACACAAGATTTAAACAGTCTTTACCGCTCTTGACCAGCGGAGGGAAACACCGGAGCCTGTAACATTTTCTCTGCTGAAATGTTTTGCATCAAGGATAATTAGTTTATTACATTTCTGTTCCTTCACTGCATCTTGTATGTCCTCTTCCCTTAGTGCAAACTGAGATAAACAGCAGAGATCCTATGAAAATCTGACAGTCTTCAACGTAATACAACGTCGTAATTAATGGTTTAAAATGAATGAATGGTATTTGAACGTTTAAAAATAGTCCACATTAGTTTTACTGCAGCAGTTTGTAGAAACAACCTGAAGCTGAAACACACAGAAATGATAAAGATACTGTATATTACAAATGAAATGTTAAATGTTCTCTGTGTTACAGTGATGCAGGGTCAGACTGGCTGGTCGGTGACTTACACTTCTACTAAGATTTGTGCTGTAAAAGGATCAACAGTGGACATGAGCTGCAGCTATAGATACCCAACAAAGATAAAGAAAAAAGAAACAAAGGTTGAAGAAAGATTCTGGTTCATTATAGAGAGTAATAATGTTCAGACTGATTTGGAAACAGACCCAGACTACAGAAGTCGTGTTGAGTACCATCATCACAAAAAGATCAGCACTCTGAGAATCTCAGACCTGAGAGAGAGCGACTCAGCCAAGTACAAGTTCAGATTCATAACAAACCAACCGGGGGGAGGGTTTACTGGTTCACCTGGAGTCACTCTGACTGTCACTGGTAAGATTTTCTTTCAAAGACTTTATAATTCAGTTCCAAATGTTATTTACATGTATATATAAAGATAAATTGTGTTTGTTCAGGTCTCCAGGTGCAGGTGATCAAATCGGTGTGGAACTCTGGGCAGAGGGCAGAGCTGAAATGTCAGAGCAGTTGTCTACCTGATCATCATTCCTATGTCTGGTTTAGAAATGGGAATGCGATTACCTCAGAAACATTATCTACTTTTTTACCCCCAGTTTATTCTACAGATAGATATTCCTGTGCTTTAAAAGGACACAAGACGTTCTCCTTTCCATCAGTATGTGAGTCAGTTTTATTCACACGTGATTGTGATCCAGAAAAGAAAAAAGTTTCAGATACTTCCACACAGAAATATACATCAGACCAATTATAATATGATAAACGTGTCCATGTGTTCTCCTCCAGATTCTCCAAGGCTTCCCTCAGTATCAGTGAGTCCCTCTGGTGAGATAGTGGAGAACAGTTCAGTGACTCTGACCTGTAGCAGTGATGCTAACCCAGCAGCTAACTACACCTGGTCCAAGAGGAATAGTCATAAACGTCTCAGTACCACTCAAAGCTTTCTTCAGCTCCATCCAGCCCTTTGACTCTGGAGAGTATCAATGTACAGCTGTGAATGATCTGGGGATCAGGTCTGAATACAAACTAATTGATGTGAAATGTGAGTAAAATATCAAATTTCTTCTCTAGAGTGTCCAGAGTAGCTTCAGTGAATCCAGTAGTTAAGCGGGTGCAAAATATGCCCACTAGGGTTGGACAGACTAGTGGACTAGTCCGTTAGTCGACTTCACTGCTGTACCATGACGCTTTAAGCATCATGTGGACTAGTCGCCGATCACATGACAATAACAAAACGGATGCCTCCAAGAAGACAGGTGAGGAGCCTAGTGGGTCGTTGCAGCAAACTAGCAGCGGTTCATCAAGTGTGTGAAAACACTTCACTAAAGGTGAAGCTCATACTACCATGACATGTCAGTCCTGAAATACAACTTAAGTACTATTGCAAAAAAGACATCCCCAAATGCTAGCAGAGGAACGGTCCAAATCCTCTGGACAGCAGTCAGTTAACAACTTCACCAACTTCACCAAACGCCCTGTGGTAACAGAGGAGGCTGCACATCAACTATTTAATAAGGTTATTAGACCTTTAGCTGCAGTACACGGAGAAGGCTTCAGAGAAATATCTGCTACACTATGTGGAGTACTATTAAAAGCTACTGATGATTTAACAAATTGTTAAGCAACTGATTCAGATGTTTTTGGGGTTTTTTTTGTACAGAGAAGTATTGGGGATTTGCTGTTATATTGTCGTGAGAACACATGTAACCTTTAATCTAAATCTTCTCCAGATTCACCAAGGCTTCCCTCAGTGTCAGTGAGTCCCTCTGGTGAGGTAGTGGAGGGCAGTTCAGTGACTCTGACCTGTAGCAGTGATGCTAACCCAGAAGCTAACTACACCTGGTACAAGGAGACTGAAGACTCACCAAAAGCTTCAGGACAGATCTTCAACATCACTGACAGCAGACCTGAACACAGTGGGAATTATTACTGTGAAGCCCACAACATAAGAGGACGTCATAACTCCACCTTACACCTGACTGTGTTGGCAGGTATTCTTTTACATTCACTTGAAGCACTGTGAAAAATTCATGGATTTTGTCATAGAGGAGGTCAGTTTGGTTTGAGCTGCTCGTTGGAAAATTTACGGCAAACAATGACCCTGTTCAGACCTGGATGATCTGATCACAAATGACCACCTTTAAGTTCCTGTGTTCACACCTGGTATTAAAATGCATTTCCACATGCGTACCCAGGCAGCACTTGAGATCTGATCTCAGTTTTGTGCTCTATATGTAAAGTCTTTTACCAATTTTTTAGTCTGCCCCAACTCCTCTTCGACAGATCTGCCCTGTTGAGCAGGTGGTCTTTAATGTGACCCAGGACTCATTGTGTGTTCACACTACCAAAGGAAGGAGTTCACATGTGGACTGACACCAGATCAGTGTTCACACCTGAACTTTAATCTGGTCACATGTGATCAGATTCCCCAGGACAGATGTGAATGTTATGTCCGAACGGGGTCTTGGAGACACAGAGGCAGGACTTGATCTGGTGGCTAAGACAAAAATACGGAGTCCTATACTGAAGCCACTACTGGCTGATAATGGGCCTAATGTTTGGACGTGTAACCACAAAAAACAACATAAATTCGAGCACAGTCAAAAACTGTTTGCTTCCCCATCAGCCTCTTTCTTACAATAATCAATGAATACCTGTCACAACCCCCAGCCTCCAGTGTAAACATCGCTTGGCTGCCCTCTAGTGGCTCGGAGAAGCCTTGCGCTTAAACATAAATAATGGCTCCTATACTTGCATTTAAAGTTTGTTCAGAATTTGAAAGCTTTTGAACGTGTTGTTTTTTCTGTCTTTCTTTGATATTAGTTTTCTTCATAATATACACACATGCTGGTTCTGTACCTCTTTTATCATATATCACTTTATGAGAGCAGTGGTTCCAATCTGTATTTATTCCCGATTTATTCTGATCACTCTTTACCCAGGAAACGGAAAACATACAGCTGCTGGAGTAACTGCTGTCATTCTCCTGATTCTCATATTCCTCTCTGTCTTCCTGTGGATTCAGTGAGTAGTTCTGTTTGTATTGTTGGTTATTAAATCTGCTGATTATTCTTTTAAGGAATTACTAAATTCAATTATGTTTTCATCTGAAATTCTCCTAATCAGAAGAAAGTCGGACAAGTCGGATAAGTCTGACGAGAACATAGACAACAGGGAGCAGGTGAAAACATTCATTCTGATATGAAACAAAAAAAATAAAAATATTTATCTTTAGATAAACTCATTTTACCAAGTTTCAAGCATATGGCTGAAAGTAGTCGTGTCATTACAGACTCTACCTGATATGGGACAACCAGAGCAGGATAACCTTCAATATGTCGGCGTCGTCTTCTTCAACAAGGAGCCAGACTCTCTGTACTCCAACATCAGAGTGACCAGACCCCACAGAAAAATGGAGGAACAGGAAGTGACTGAGTATGCTGCCGTTACCTTTAACACCACCCCCATGTGAGCAGCTCTACTCACTAAAAGATTAAAATATTTAATTAGTTTTGAATAAGGTGTGTCTTCTGAATCACCTGATTTCTCTCTCTCTCTGAAACAGATATCAGGAAACTGAAGAAAATCCATTTGAGTTGTACAGCACAGTCAACAAAACCTGACACAACAGGAATTTGGAAGATTTTATATTTTACATATTTTCAATTTAACTAGAAGCTTTATCAAGGCTTTGCATATATGTGCATACTGTACATGTGCCATATTGTTATTGTATGTTGCATTCTTGCATCCGAAAGCATCTCTGTGATATCAGTACTGTGGCAGCCATTAGCCTTTAGCCTTGTGTGCTAATGTCTTGGCATCATTGTGTAACTGCGCCGCAATATGTTGGTCTGTGACTAACCGGCTGTGTTGAGTTTCTTCCTGAAGAGATGGACTTGAAATGGCCTCGGAATTCACTCACAGATATGTAACACTGGGTCATTTTCCTGAATAAAATGTCCAAAGAAGAAACTCTTCAAGATCTGGTGCTCTGCAGCGACAGAACCAAAGATAGACGAGACAAAATTGACCAGTTAGAACAATAAATAGGTTATTTATGGACTATTTAACAAAAGCTTTAATGATTCAAAGAGAACTTTCTTCTGGTTGGTGGTCATTGAGTCTAAAATCATCTTTGAACAATCAATGACCAACAGAGACACTGTCTTAAGAAACATTTTAGCAGAAGGACCATTCTTATCTGCATTTTATCCAATTTCACACTCTTGATTTCAAAAAGCTGCCAGTTCAAACAAACTGTCTGCATGGCTGCATACTAGAACGAGAATCATTTTTATCGACAGTAGCAGAAGCCGTTGTTTCCCCTCAACAGTCACCACATATTCAAGTTCAAGTGTAAAAATATGCCACTGTGTGGTTAAGTCACACAGACACAAATAGACTGGGGGACGCGTCATACTCTTTGGTGTCATGGGTACAGCAGGCATGAGGAAGCAGCAGCAGCTTGATGTGGCAGCAGGAGTAGTTGTTGATCCAGCGCAACACCCTCAACGCCCATCCTACTGAGAATACACTCTGAACTATCCAGCACACGCTCTCTCTTGAGCTGTGTGTGATCAGTTTGCAACCTTTCGGAGCTTGATGGCATTCAGTTTGGAAAAAAAGGACGATTTAATCCAAGATGCCCTGTTGCATCATGGGAGTCCAAACTAGTACAATGTCCGACTGCAGTAACAAGCCAGGAGATAAGCTTTAGTTTGTAGTTAGTCACCAGAATGACCTGAGTTGTTTGATCTTATTGGGGATTGGATTTAGGATGATTACTTATTTCTCTTATTTTCCTGCCAAAATAAGAATAAATATTTGCTATCTGTATGTATGCATTAAATTATAATTTTATTAGGTTTCAGGCAGGTGCATATACCTGCCAGTCGATTATAATGCTTTCTGTTAGTTTCAAGAGGGCTTATAGGTATTTAATACTACTGCATGCTGTCATGAGGCTCTGTTCACACCAAGAATTAACAGGGTTATGAATCATCACCATTTAGTGCCCAATTGAATGTGTATTTCTAATTTCTGTACATATTGAATATTTTTCAGCCCATACAAACAACATTGACCATTATCTTTCTTTTTTTGAAAACGTAATTGCTCTGCTGGGCTCACAGTGGCATTTAATGTGTATCTGAGGATGTGATAGAAGACTAAACTTCTTCGGGAATCATGGCAACAGCCCTCACAAAAAAAAAAAAATCCCTCCTTTTAAATGGACCAAGTCTCCAACTTGGATCTACAATCAATAAATACAACCAAACGACCGATTACAGGTAAACATTCATGCTTTTCTTCTTCATCTTATTTGAACATTTAAATCCACAAATATGTCCACAGCACCATGATCATCGAGGCTTTGTTTATTTTCTTGATATAAATTGATGATAATTTACTTTGGTTTACAGAAAAGCAGGCTGAGGAACCAGAAGGACCAAGAGATAATGTTTCCTTCCTAATAGTACATAGCTTCCTCGTAGCTCTTCGTAAAATCGAAGCAAACAGTAGTTCTTCGTGGCTTCCTAGCCTCACAGCTAATAGTAGCGCTGTATAGCTTCCCAGCCTCCTAGCTAATAATAGTTATTCATAGCTTTCTAGCCGCCCAGATAATAGTGGCTCTTCCCATTTTTTGCATCATGAAAAAAAACTACTGCCACCTTCTGGTAGGAAGAGATATTTCCCTTCATGTAGACAGAGCCAGAGCTTGTCACAGGCCGTTCTTTGATTTGGTTTGTGTCCGCAACGTGTCCCAGTGGTGTTTATTGTTCACTAAAATAAACATATGCTGTGGTAGACTCTGTTGTGGCTTGGTCTGTTTTCATGTATGATTAAAAAAACACAAGTTTCAAACAGACATAAAAGCAGGTTGACAAATCACTCATTAACCCTCCAAAGAGGAAGGAAGCTTACATGTCTCCGCCTTATTTCTATCTGCACATTGACTACTGTTGTGACTGGCAGAAGTCTAGTGAACATTACCAGATCTGCTGGCATGTTTTATCGTGTCTGAAGCCACAGATTAGATGAGCAGCGATGGGTTTAAACACAGCAGTGAGTGGATTTGGCATCATTCTTCTCTCTTTGTCAGGTACTGTACGTCTATATTCACTGCTTTAAAAGAGAGGGATGTGGATGTCTGTGGGATTTGTGAAATTTGTCTCATTCATGCATGAGGTCCATTGGTTTTGTGAAAACCTGCTGGATAGTGAATGAAAACATTATTCCTGAATGAATAGTTATGAAAAGTGAACAAAAACTTTAATGTTGAGGTCTGGCTCTATATGGTAGACTGGTAGACCACTTTCACAATTCTGTGACTTAATTGCTAAGGAGGATGTTGCACAGAGGTGTTGCATCAAATTTGCAGAAATTTTATCCTTAATGTCTGTTACAAGAATTATTTTTTTCACAAATGACAGAGTCACTGGAGTCTTGTTTAAAGGTTTTACTTGCAGCAAGGAGTCGATACATGCACTGTAGCAAATATAGCTTCTACGTCTGCTTTGTGATTTCCTATTGAGACAGGATCAGTTCCTTTTGTGTGTGTTGCACATCTGCATATTGACACTTTTTTAGGCAGTTATGCTGCCATTAAGTCTAAGTCTTTGTGATTAATAGGTTTTCCAGTTGATGTCATCATGCCTCTATTCTTCCATTGTTGTGCAAAGACATGTATTGTGGAAAAGGCATATTGTCTGTCAATGTTGGTAGTTTTGTCTTTTGGTATTTGGCATGGTTTAATAAGTGCGACTAGTTCTGCCGCTTGAGCTGAGTAATTTTTAGGTGGTGGTTCTGCTTTTAACACTTCTGCCTGACGTACCACTGCACAGCCTGTAACGTTTGTCCCACCACTTCTGTTATCACCATAAGAGTGCCCCTCTCTGTGTCCTTCACCAAAAAACACCATAACCAAGCCAACTAAAAAGTAAACAAATGGTATAAATGTCCTTATTGCATACTGGCATTGAGAAAAATCAGATGCCTCAGCTTTGATGGGCTGATGTGATTTCTTCTCTCCGTAACTAATACTGTTCACCGCTGGCTGCTGTCTTAGTCAGTCAGCCACAGCGTCCGTCCCTCTTCACATGAGGGCCACATGGCGTGCCCATCCAAACAAAGTTCTGCCTGTCCTCACGTGAGCAGAGATGAACGAGCTAAAGGAGAAAAAAAATACCGAGAGGAATCGGTCGTCGGATCCACTACCAAGCATCGGCTCTTAGTGCCGGCTCTTTTGCGCGTGACACATCGCTACTCTTTAAACAACAATTCAAGTTGGGTCGACCAAGTCGAAGGATCAAGAATATCACAGTTACTGGAGTCTCCTTCAAAAGTTTTACTCGCAGCAGTGAGTCGAGCAGTGAGGGGCACAAGGGACATGTCCCCTGCACTTTTTCAAAAGGCCGTTTTGGTCCCCTGCACTTTTTACCGTCCAAAAACAATGTTACGCTATAGCAGTGGTTCCCAAACTTTCTTTGCTGGAGACAGGCGTACTCACCGCATTGCAGCATAATTTTTTAATTTAATCTCCGGCTCCATCCTGCTCCCGTTGATTATTTGCTCTATCCCGTCCCTATCACGTTACCAACAGTGAAATTGACTCCTTTACTTTAAAGGGTGACCGTAAAAAAATTGTCACCCCCTAATTCAGGGATTCCCAAAGTGTGGTGCGCACACCCCTGGGGGTGCGTGAACTGCCTCTAGGGGTTGTGCGAGATGAAAAATGCAAACGCGGAGAAGGAGTTATGTTTTTCTACGCACCATATATGCTCAACTAATTGAGCCAGCTCCGCTGCGCTTGAAAATCGTCAGATGGATCCTCATTTTTTTATCTGTTCCTCTTTGTTATTTATGTTGTGGGTCGTGTGTAACTTTATTACAATTTAATTAAAATTACTTCTCAATGCCAATATGCAATAAGGACATTTATACTGTTTGTTTACTGAGTTCAGTTCTGTTTTTGCTTGTGTGGATTTGACTGCATTTGTTTGCACAGTTTTATTGAAATATCAAACAAAAGTAAGAATGCTTTTGTAACAGAATAACTTCACAAAATGAGACAGTTATTGTTCTTCTCATCAAAAAACAATGAATGCAAAAGGGCTTATCCACACACCTATGTGTATTTGCTGTGTTGGGCTAAAATATTAGGCTATAAACGATACTAAATAAAGAGCTGTTAAGGAACCGTGGCAAAAGAGCCAAACTTCCCATCGCTAGAGCCAAGGTTCCTCCTCCTTTTTATTGGATCCTTCTGATTACCCCAGATCAGCTTCACCGGAGGAAGAGAACGCAAGATTTAAAAAGTCTTTACCACTCTTGACCAGCGGAGGGAAACACCAGAGCCTGTAACATTTTTTCTGCTGAAATCTTCTGCATCAACAATAATTACTTTCTTATATTTCTGTTCCTTCACTGCAGCTTGTATCTCCTCTTCCCTCAGTGCAAACTAAGACAAACTGTGGAGATCATATGAACATCTGACAGTCTTCAACATCAAAAGTCATAATTAATGGTTTAAAATGAACGAATAATTTTTGAACGTTTAAAAATAGTTCAGGCTAGTTTTACTGCAGCAGTTTGTAGAAACAACCTGAAGCTGAAACACACGGAAATGATAAAGATACTGTATATTATTAATGAAATGTTAAATGTTCTCTGTGTTACAGTGATGCAGTGTCAGACTGGCTGGTCGGTGACTTACACTTCTCCTTCTCAGATTTGTGCTGTAAAAGGATCAACAGTGGACATGAGCTGCACCTATACATACCCAGACAAACAATATGGAAAGGTTAAACAGTGGTTCTGGTTTGTTAAAGAGAGTAATAATGTTCAGACTAATTTGAAAACAGACTCAGACTACAGAGGTCGTGTTAAGTATCTTCAGATGAACAGCACTCTGAGAATCTCAGACCTGAGAGAGAGCGACTCAGCTGAGTACAAGTTCAGATTCATAACACACCCAAAGACTGGAAAGTTTACTGGTTCACCTGGAGTCACTCTGACTGTCACTGGTAAGATTTTCTTTCAAACACTTTATAATTCAGTTCCAAATGTTATTTACATGTATATATGAAGATAAATTGTGTTTGTTCAGGTCTCCAGGTGCAGGTGATCAAATCGGTGTTGAACTCTGGGCAGAAGGCAAAGCTGAAATGTCAGAGCAGTTGTCGACCTGATCATCGTTCCTATGTCTGGTTTAGAAATGGGGAAACGATTTCGACAGAAACATCATCAACCTTTTTACCCCCAGTTAATTCAACAGATAGATATTCCTGTGCTCTAAAGGGACACGAGACGTTCTCCTCTCCATCAGTATGTGAGTCAGTTTTATTCACACGTAATTGTGATCCAGAAAAGAAAAAAGTTTCAGATACTTCCACACAGAAATATACATCAAACCAATTATAATATGATAAACATTTCGATGTGTTCTCCTCCAGATTCTCCAAGGCTTCCCTCTGTATCAGTGAGTCCCTCTGGTGAGATAGTGGAGAACAATTCAGTGACTCTGACCTGTAGCAGTGATGCTAACCCAGCAGCTAACTACACCTGGTACAAGGAGAATAGTCATAAACGTGTCAGTACCAACTCAACGCTTTTCTTCAGCTCCATCCAGCCCTTTGACTCTGGAGAGTATTACTGTACAGCTGCGAATGATCTGGGGAAGAACAGGTCTGAATACAAACTAATTGATGTGAAATGTGAGTAAAATACCTAATTTCTTCTCTAGAGTGTCCAGAGTAGCTTGAATGGATCCAGTAGTTAAGCGCGTGCAAAGTATGCCCACTAGGGGTTGAATAGACGAGTGAACTCGTCCATTAGTCGACTTCACTGCTGTGCCTTGACGCTTTTAAGCATCATGTGGACCAGTCACTGATCAGATGACAATAGACGGCTCTGAAAAGACAGGTGAGGAGCCTCGTGGGTCATTGCAGCAAACTAGCAGCGGTATCAAGTGTATGAAAATACTTCACTAAAGATGAAGCCCATACTACCGTGACATGTCAGTCCTGAAATACAACTAAAGTATTACTGAAAAAAAGACATCCCCAAATGCTAGCAGAGGAACGGTCCAAATCCTCTGGACAGCAGTGAGTTAACAACTTCACCAAACGTCTTCTTGTGACAGAGAGAAGGAGGCTGCACATCAACTATTTGATAAAGTTATTAGACCTTTAGCTGCAGAGAAATACCTGCTACGCAACAGTTTAGTTTAACAAATTGTGCAACCCCCTAACGGATACTGATTCACATGTTATTTTTTTGTACAGAGAAGTATTGGGGATTTGCTGTTATATTGTCATGAGAACACATGTAACCTTTAATCTAAATCTCCACTAGATCCGCCAAGGCTTCCCTCAGTATCAGTGAGTCTCTCTGGTGAGGTAGTGGAGGGCAGTTCAGTGACTCTGACCTGTAGCAGTGATGCTAACCCAGAAGCTAACTTCACCTGGTACAAGAGAATGAAGAACCACCAAAAGCTTCAGGACAGATCTTCAACATCACTGACAGCAGACCTGAACACAGTGGGAATTATTACTGTGAAGCCCAGAACATAAGAGGACGTCATAACTCCACCTTACACCTGACTGTGTTGGCAGGTATTCTTTTACATTCACTTGAAGCACTGTGAAAAATTCATGGATTTTGTCATAGAGGAGGTCAGTTTGGTTTGAGCTGCTTGTTGGAAAATTTACAGCAAACAATGACCCTGTTCACACCTGGATGATCTGATTACAAATGACCACCTTTAAGTTCCTGTGTTGACACCTAGTATTAAAAAGTGTTTCCACATGCGTCCCCAGCCAGCACTTGAGATCTGATCTCAGTTTTGTCTCTATATGTAAAGTCTTTTAACTATTTTTTAGTCTGCCCAGATCTCAGAGAGAAATGCGATTTCATTCTGTCTGTATTAGTGTTGTATGTATGTCAAAATGACAATAGAGCTTGATTTGATTTGATCATTTGGGGCGCAGTAGAATATTTTAACAGCGGCTGTCTCTATTGGATCTTTACCGTTGTTTCAAGACCAAGAACAGCACTGTTTTTGTAATTATTTCAATATCTGAACAAAACTCAGATTATAACTTGAACCCTGGAAGCTTCCATACGCACCGTAATCTCCAGTAATTATTTATTTAGTTGTTCAGGTTGTTCAGGTGATTATTGATTGAGTTAAACTCCTCTTCCACAGATCAGCCCTGTTGAGTTGGTGGTCTTTAATGTGACCCAGGACTCATTGTGTGTTCACACCACCAAAGGAATGAGGTCACATTTGGACTGAGATCACATCAGTGTTCACAACTGAACTTTAATCTGGTCACACGTGATCAGATTCCCTAGGACAGATTTAACGTCTCAATGGGGTCTTAGAGACACACGACCAGAGAGACGTAGAGTGGCTGTAATGGAAAGGAAGGAGGTAGAAACGGATGTCATACTTTCTGGAGGGGGCTAGGGACCAGAGGCAGGACTTGATCTGGTTGCTAAGACAAAAATATTTAAATACTTGCTGTAGTGACAGAGTCCTATACTGAAGCTACTACTGGCTGATAATGGGCCTAATGTTTGGACGTGTACTCGAACAAAAGAGTCCACTCTTTTCCAGCTTTTCAAATTCACAATGCGTTTTATTTCTTTCCTGCATTTCTGTTCAATAAATAGTCCGTCACTTCCAATAGGTTTAACATAAATATCAACCACAAAAAAATAAGGTAAATTCGAGCACATTCAAAACCTCTTTGCTTCCCCATCAACCTCTTTGTTACAATAACCAATGAACTCATAACACCTGTCACAACTATGGTCACAACCCCCAGCCTCCAGTGTAAACACCGCTTGGCTGCCCTCTAGTGGCTCGGAGAAACCTTGCGCTTAAACGTAAATAATGTCTCCTACGCTTGCATTTAAACTTTGTTCAGATTTCGAAAGCTTTTGAACGTGTTATTTGTCTCTCTTTCTTTAATATTAGTTTTCTTCGTAATGTACACACATGCAGGTTCTGTGCCTGTTTTATCATATATCACTTTATGGGAGCAGTGGTTCCAGTTTGTATTTAAGTTTGATCACTCTTTACCCAGGAAACGGAAAATATATAGCTGCTGGAGTAACTGCTGTCATTCTCCTGATTCTCGTATTCCTCTCTGTTTTTCTCTTCCTGTGGACTCGGTGAGTCGTTCTTATTATTCTTATTGGTTATTAAATCTGCTGATTATTCTTTTAAGAAATGACTAAATTCAGTTATTTGTTCATCTGAAATTCTCCTAATCAGAAGAAAGTCGGACAAGTCTGATGAGAACGTAGACAACAGGGAGCAGGTGAAAACATTCATTCTGATATTAAAAAACAAAACCTAATTTATCTTCAGATAAACTCATTTTACCACGTTTCAAGCGTATGGCTGAAAGTAGTCGTGTCATTACAGACTCTACCTGATATGGGACAACCAGAGCAGGATAACCTTCAATATTCCAGCATCGTCTTCTTCAACAAGGAACCAGACTCTCTGTACTCCAACATCAGAGTGACCAGACCCCACAGAAAAATGGAGGAACAGGAAGTCACTGAGTATGCTGCCGTTGCCTTTAACACCACCCCCATGTGAGCAGCTCTACTCACTACAAGATTAAAATATTTAATTAGTTTTGAATAAGCTGTGTCTTCTGAATCACCTCATTTCTCTCTCTCTCTCTCTCTCTCTCTGAAACAGATATCAGGAAACTGAAGAAAATCCATTTGAGTTGTACAGCACAGTCAACAAAACCTGACACAGGAATTTGGAAGATTTTATATTTTACATATTTTTAATTTAACTAGAAGCTTTATCGAGGCTTTGCATATATGTGCATACTGTACATGTGTCATATTGTTATTGTATGTTGTATTCTTGCATCCGAAAGCATCTCTGTGATATCAGTACTGTGGCAGCCATTAGCCTTTAGCCTTGTGTGCTAATTGCACCACAATACGTTGGTCTGTGACGGCTGTGTCGAGTTTCTTACTGAACTTCAGACAGTGGTGACACTTCTGAAGAGATGGACTCTGATTTGGAATTGAAATTCACTCACTGATATGTAATATTGGGCCGTTTTCCTGAATAAAATGTCCAGAGAAGAAACTCTTCAACAGCTACAGAACCAAAGAAATAAGAGACAAAATGACCAGTTAGAACAATAAATAGGTTATTTATGGGCTATTTAACAAAAGCTTTAATGATTCAAAGAGAACTTTATTCTGGTTGGTGGTCATTGAGTCTAAAATCATCTTTGAACAATCAATGATCAACAGAGACACTGTCTTAACAAACATTTTAGCAGAAGGACCATTCTTATCTGCATTTTATCCAATTTCACACTCTTGATTTCAAAAAGCTGCCAGTTCAAACAAACTGTCTGCATACTAGAAGGAGAATCCTTTTTATAGATGGTAGCAGAAGCCGTTGTTTCCCCTCAACAGTCACCACATATTCAAGTTCAAGTGTACAAATATGCCACTGTGTGGTTAAGTCACACAGACACAAATAGACTGGGGGACGCGTCATACTCTTTGGTGTCGTGGGTACAGCAGGCATGAGGAAGCGGCAGCAGCTTGATGTGGCAGCAGGAGTAGCTGTTGATCCAGCGCAACACCCTCAACGCCCATCCTACTGAGAATACACTCTGAACTATCCAGCACACGCTCTCTCTCGAGCTGTGTGTGATCAGTTTGCAACCTTTCGGAGCTTGATGGCATTCAGGATTGAAACAGACGGAGGATTTAATCCAAGATGCCCTGTTGCATCATGGGAGTCCAGCCTAGTACAATGTCCAACTGCAGTAACAAGCCAGGAGATAAGCTTTAGTTTGTAGTTAGTCACCAGAATGACCTGGGTAATTTGAGCTTATTGGGGATTGGATTTAGCATGACTACTTATTTCTCTTATTTTCCTGCCAAAATAAGAATATTCATTTGCTATCTCTATGTATGCATTAAATTGTAATTTTATTAGGTTTCAGGCAGGTGCATATAGCTGCCAGTCGATTATAATGCTTTCTGTTAGTTTCAAGAGGACTTATAGGTATTGAATACTACTGTATACTGTCATGAGGCTCTGTTCACACCTGGAATTAACAGGGTTATGAATCATAACCATTTAGTGCCCAATTGAATGTGTATTTCTAATTTCTGTACATATTGAATATTTTTCAGCCCATACAAATAACATTGACCATTGTCTTTCTTTTTGTGAAAACGTAATTGCTGGGCTCACAGCGGCATTTAATGTGTATCTGAGGATGTGATAGAAGACTAAACTTCTTCGGGAATCATGGCAACAGCCCTCACAAAAAAAAAAAATCCCTCCTTTTAAATGGACCAAGTCTCCAAGTTGGATCTACAATCAATAAATACAACCAAACGACCGATTACAGTTAAACATTCATGCTTTTCTTCTTCATCTTATTTGAACATTTAAATCCACAAATATGTCCACAGCACCATGATCATCGAGGCTTTGTTTATTTTCTTGATATAAATTGATGATAATTTACTTTGGTTTACAGAAAAGCAGGCTGAGGAACCAGAAGGACCAAGAGATAATGTTTCCTTCCTAATAGTACATAGCTTCCTCGTAGCTCTTCGTAAAATCGAAGCAAACAGTAGTTCTTCGTGGCTTCCTAGCCTCACAGCTAATAGTAGCGCTGTATAGCTTCCCAGCCTCCTAGCTAATAATAGTTATTCATAGCTTTCTAGCCGCCCAGATAATAGTGGCTCTTCCCATTTTTTTGCATCATGAAAAGAAACTACTGCCACCTTCTGGTAGGAAGAGATATTTCCCTTCATGTAGACAGAGCCAGAGCTTGTCACAGGCCGTTCTTTGATTTGGTTTGTGTCCGCAACGTGTCCCAGTGGTGTTTATTGTTCACTAAAATAAACATATGCTGTGGTAGACTCTGCTGTGGCTTGGTCTGTTTTCATGTATGATTAAAAAAACACAAGTTTCAAATAGACACAAAAACAGGTTGACAAATCGCTCATTGACCCTCCAAAGAGGAAGGAAGCTTGCATGTCTCCGCCTTATTTCTATCTGTCAGAAACCACATTGACTACTGTTGTGACTGCCAGAAGTCCGGTGAACATTACCTTATCTGCTGGCATGTTTCATCGTGTCTGAAGCCACAGATTAGATGAGCAGCGATGGGTTTAAACACAGCAGCGAGTGGATTTGGCATCATTCTTCTCTCTTTGTCAGGTACTGTACGTCTATATTCACTGCTTTAAAAGAGAGGGATGTGGAGGTCTGTGGGATTTGTGAAATTTGTCTCATTCTTGCATGAGGTCCATTGGTTTTGTGGAAACCTGCTGGATAGTGAATGAAAACAGTATTCCTGAATGAATAGTTATGAAAAGTGAACAAAAACTTTAATGTTGAGGTCTGGTTCCGGTTGTCTACCAGTGACGCCCGTCTGCAGTCACTGGTAGACCACAAGACACTTATAATTCTGTGACTTAAAAGCTAAGGAGGATGTTGCACAGAGGTGTTGCATCAAATTTGCTGAATTTCTAACAAGGTCTGTTACAGAAATTACTCTTTTCACAAATGACAGAGTCACTGGAGTCTTGTTTAAAGGTTTTACTTGCAGCAAGGAGTCGATGCATGCACTGTAGCAAGTATAGCTTCTACGTCTGCTTTGTGATTTCCTATTGAAACAGGATCAGTTCCTTTTGTGTGTGTTGCACATTTGCAGATTGACACTTTTCAGGCAGTTATGCTGCCATTAAGTCTAAGTCTTTGTGATTAATAGGTTTTCCAGTTGATGTCATCATGCCTCTATTCTTCCATTGTTGTGTAAAGACATGTATTGTGGAAAAGGCATATTGTCTGTCAGTAAAAATGTTGGTAGTTTTGTCTTTTGTTATTTGGCATGGCTTAATAAGTGCGACTAGTTCTGCTGCTTGAGCTGAGTAATTTTTAGGTAGTGGTTTTGCTTTTAACGCTTCTGCCTGACGTACCACTTCACAGTCTGTAACATTTGCACCACCACTTCTGTTATCACCATTAGAGTGCTCCTCTCTGTGTCCTTCACCAAAAGACACTATAACCAAGCCAACTAACAAGTAAACAAATGGTACATATGTCCTTATTGTATATTGGCACTGATAAAAATCATATGCCTCAGCTTTGACGGGCTGATGCGATTTTTTCTCTCCGTGACTAATACTGTTCACCGCTGGCTGCTGTCTTAGTCAGTCAGCCACAGCGTCCATACGCGAGCAAGGATGAACGAGCTCAAGGAGAAAAAAAAATAGCAATGGGAATTGGCTCTTCGGATCCACTACCGAGCATCGGCTCTTAGTGCTCTCTCTTTTGCGCATGACACATCACTACTCTTTACACAACAATTCAAGTTGGGTCGACCAAGTCGAAGGATCAAGAATGTCACAGTTACTGGAGTCTCCTTCAAAAGTTTTACTTGCAGCAGTGAGTTGATACATGCACGTACAGAATCAACTGACAATAGTAAGGTTACATTCACTCATATACAGTAAGTCCTGCCCTAGATACGGTTACAGAGAGACAGCATTGTTGGAAATTAACTAATCATAACAAAGGAGCTCCTTTGTCCTCTCTACAGCTCTCTAGGGATGCATTTGTACCTTATCTGTAGGAAATTTCCCACTATTTAATGAAAAATAGAGAGAACATCTTGTGCAAGTGTTTAACCTTGTATTTTTCCAACAAGGTCCTTTTTATTTATTTTTTTTATTGTTGGTATATGATGAATCACGTGACCAACCGTGCCACCACTCGCGTCCAAGATCTTATTACGCTCTGAAGAAACTAGTTCTGCATAAAACATAGACGCATCGGCAATCGACTGGAATTTTTGCGACGAACTTTTTTTGGGTAGCTTAGCATGACTCGTTATGTTTTATGAACTAAAGATTGTGTAGATGCCAGACTGTGGAGCGGGATGAAACGATAACAGGGTTCACTTTACGGCCTAACAAAGCTGGCTGCAGACATCATTAGGAGGTTGGTAGCCTACTGCTGCAAATGACATTTGCTGCCGCTAGGGTGCGTGGATTTCTAGGCTATAGCCTACTGCTGCACTGAATTCAACGTTAACGTAAGACAACAATAGAAGCGCACGTGTAACAAAAAATAAATATTTCCCGTTTCCCGTCATAACCTTTCCCGGCGGGAATCGGGAAATAGTCTTGATCAGATTTCCCGGGAATCCCGTTTCCCGGGATTAAACCCTAGATGAAACGGATCTGTGTGGACGCAGATATTCCTGAAACGATGCCATTGAAAACGGAGAGGGAAAAGATCGTTTTCGTACGTGTGGACGTGGCCAAAAAATGACGCTGCAATGCGGTGAGTGCGCCCAACTTTAGACAACAACTTAAGTGTTTCTCTCGGGGGATTTACATGATCGGGATATGACGAGAGTATTTTCGTGGGCTCGGGATGGGATGGGAGCGATGAGATGGACAGGTTTTTGACGGGCTCGCAAACGCAAAGCTGTTACATAAAGGGGGGGGGGGGGGGGGGGGGGGCGTCAAGATTTTCTCATGTACCAAAGGGGGTCAGAGCAGGGAAAGTTTGAGAACCACTAGCCTAAGGTCAGAAGTCAAAGTGTAAATTAAATGTGTTACACCAATCCTGCAACACCTTCACTGGCTCCCAATAAAGCAGCATATCCACTTCAAGATCCTCCTAATCATTTACAAAGCTCTCAATAATCTTGTGAAGTGTATTAGTTTTATTGAAAGTGCTGATGAATAAAATGTGTTATTATTGTTATTACTAAAAAGGGGAAAAATACAATTTATACAAGCAAGATAATATTTCTGAGGCATTCAAAAACATTGAATGCAAAAGGGCTTATCCACACACCAATGTGTATTTGCTGTGTCGGGCTAAAATATTATGCTATAAACCATACTAAATAAAGAGCTGTTAAGGAGATGTGTCAAAAGAGCTCTCTCAGAAAAGAGCCGAACTTCCCATCACTAGAGCCAAGGTTCCTCCTCCTATTTATTGGATCCTTCTGATTACCCCAGATCAGCTTCACCTGAGGCAGAGATGGCAAGATTTAAACAGTCTTTACTGCTCTTGACCAGCGAAGGGAAACACCAGAGCCTGTAACATTTTCTCTGCTGAAATGTTTTGCATCAAGGATAATTAGTTTATTGCATTTCTGTTCCTTCACTGCAGCTTGTATGTCCTCTTCCCTCATTGCAAACTAAGATAAACTGCAGAGATCATATGAACATCTGACAGTCTTCAACATAATACAACATCGTAATTAATGGTTTAAAATGAATGAATGGTATTTGAATGTTTAAAAATAGTTCACGCTAATTTTACTGCAGCAGTTTGTAGAAACAACGTGAAGCTGAAACACAAAGAAGTCATAAAGATACTGTATATTATTGATGAAATGCTAAATGTTCTCTGTGTTACAGTGGTGCAGGGTCAGACTGACTGGCCGGTGACTTACACTTCTCCTTCCCAGATTTGTGCTATAAAAGGATCAACAGTGGACATAAGCTGCACCTATACATACCCAGCTAAGATAAATGAAAAAAAAACAAAGCTTGAACAAAGATTCTGGTTCGTTAAAGAGAGCAATAATGTTCAGACTGGTGTGAAAACAGACCCAGACTACAGAGGTCGTGTTAAGTATCGTCATCATCAGAAGAACAGCACTCTGAGAATCTCAAACCTGAGAGAGAGCGACTCAGCCGAGTACAAGTTCAGATTCATAACAAACCAACCAAGGGGAATGTTTACTGGTTCACCTGGAGTCACTCTGACTGTCACTGGTAAGATTTTCTTTCAAACACTTTATAGTTCAGTTCCAAATGTTATTTACATGTATATATGAAGATAAATTGTGTTTGTTCAGGTCTCCAGGTGCAGGTGATCAAACCGGTGTTGAACTCTGGGCAGAGGGCAGAGCTGAAATGTCTGAGCAGTTGTCTACCTGATCATCGTTCCTATGTCTGGTTTAGAAATGGGAAAAAGATTTCATCATCATCAACTTTTTTAACCCCAGTTCATTCTACAGATAGATATTCCTGTTCTCTAAAGGGATACAAGAAGTCCTCCTCTCCATCAGTATGTGAGTTGGTTTTATTCATAAGTGATTTTGATCCAGAAAAGACAAAAGTTTCAGATACTTCCACACAGAAATATACATCAAACCAATTATAATACATTGAACGTGTCCATGTGTTCTCCTCCAGATGCTCCAAGGCTTCCCTCAGTATCAGTGAGTCCCTCTGGTGAGGTAGTGGAGGGCAGTTCAGTGACTCTGACCTGCAGCAGTGATGCTAACCCAGCAGCTAACTACACCTGGAACAAGAGGAATGGTCATAAACTTCTCAGTAACAACTCAGAGCTTTTCTTCAGCTCCATCCAGCCCTTTGACTCTGGAGAGTATCAGTGTACAGCTGTGAATGATCTGGGGAAGAACAGGTCTGAATACAAACTAATTGATGTGAAATGTGAGTGAAATATCTAATTTCTTCTCTAGAGTGTCCAGAGTAGCTAGAATGAATCCAGTAGTTAAGCGGGTGCAAAATGTGCCCACTAGGGGTTGAACAGACTAGCAGACCAGACAGTTAGTCGACTTCACTGCAGTACCATAACGCTTTAAGCATCATGTGGACTAGTCACTGATCAGGTGACAGTAACAACATGGACGCCTCCGAGAAGACAGGTGAGGAACCTAGTGGGTCATTGCAGCAAACTAGCAGTGCTTCATCAAGTGTATGGAAATACTTCACTCAAGATGAAGCCCATACTACAGTGACATATCAGTCCTGAAATACAACTAAAGTACTACTGAAAAAAATAAATAAATATATATATATATATATATATATATATATATATATATATATATATATATGTATATATGTATATCCCCTGATGCTAGCAGGGGAACAGTCCAAATCCTCGGGACAGCAGTCAGTTAACAACTTCACCAAACGGACTGAGGTAACAGAGAGAAGGACGCTGCACATCTACTATTTGATAAAGTTATTTGACCTTTAGCTGCAGTACACGGAGAAAGCTTCAAAGAAATACCTGCTGCACTATGTGGAGTACTATTAAATACTACAGATGGTGCTGACGTGCTGCCTGTTTTTATACAGGCTATACATGTCTGCAGTTCACAGTATGTAGCACATGAACTGTCTGTTCTCAGCATATGTTTTCACATCTAGAATACAGATTTCATTACTTTCTATTTGGTTTTTATTAGTGACATTATCAGAGACTCGTCCACTTGACTTTCACACATAACAGTTGAGTTGAACAAATTGTGCAACCCCTAACGGCCACTGATTCAGATGTTATTTTTTTGTACAGAGAAGTATTGGGGATTTGCTGTTGTCATGACAAACACATGTAACCTTTAATCTAAATGTTCTCCAGATCCACCAAGGCTTCCCTCAGTATCAGTGAGTCCCTCTGGTGAGGTAGTGGAGGGCAGTTCAGTGATTCTGAACTGTAGCAGTGATGCTAATCCAGCACCTAACTACACCTGGTCCAAGAGGAATGATCATAAACTTATCAGTAACAACTCAAAGCTTTTCTTCAGCTCCATCCAGCCCTTTGACCATGAAGAGTATCAATGTACAGCTGTGAATGATCTGGGGAAGAACAGGTCTGAATACAAACTAATTGATGTGAAATGTGAGTAAAATATCTAATTTATTCTTGAGAGTGTTCAGAGTAGCGAGAGTGAATCCAGTAGTTAAGCGGGTGCAAAATATGCCCACTAGGGGTTGTACAGACTGGTGGACTAGTCTGTTAGTCGACTTCACTGCTGTACCATGACGCTTTAAGTATCATGTGGACTAGTCACCGATCAGATGACAATAACAACATGAATGCCTCTGAGAAGACAGGTGAGGAGCCTAGTGGGTCATTGCAGAAAACTACCAGCAGTTCATCAAGCGTGTAAAAATACTTCACTAAAGATGAAGCCCATACTACCATGACATGACAGTCCTGAACTACAACTAAAGTACTATTGCAAAAAAGACATCCCCTAATGCTAGCAGAGGAACGGTCCAAATCCTCTGGACAGCAGTGAGTTAATAACTTCACCAAACGTCCTGTGGTAACAGAGAGAAGGAGGCTGCACATCTACTATTTGATAAAGTTATTCGACCTTTAGCTGCAGTACACGGAGAAGGCTTCAGAGAAATACCTGCTACACTATGTAGAGTACTAATAAAAGGTACTGATGGTGCTGGTGTGCTGCCTGTTTTTATACAGGCTATACGTACCTGCAGCTCAGAGTCGCACATGAGCTGTCTGTTCTCAGCATATGTATTCACATCTAGAATATAGATTTCATTACTTTCTATTTGGTTTTTATTAGTGATATCACCAGACACTAGTCCACTTGAATTTCATCATATAACAGTCAAGTTTAACAAAATTGTTCAACCCCCTAACAGTCACTGATTCAGATGTTTTTTTGTTTGTTTGTTTTTGTACAGAGAAGTATTTGGGATTTGATGTTATAATGTCATGAGAACACATGTAACCTTTAATCTAAATCTTCTCCAGATCCACCAAGGCTTCCCTCAGTATCAGTGAGTCCCTCTGGTGAAGTAGTGGAGGGCATTTCAGTGACTCTGACCTGTAACAGTGATGCTAACCCAGCACCTAACTACACCTGGTCCAAGAGGAATGATCATAAACTTCTCAGTAACAACTCAAAGCTTTTCTTCAGCTCCATCCAGCCCTTTGACTATGGAGAATATCAGTGTACAGCTGTGAATGATCTGGGGAAGAACAGGTCTGAATACACACTAATTGATGTGAAATGTGAGTAAATTATCTAATTTCTTCTCTAGAGTGTCCAGAGTAGCTAGAGTGAATCCAGTAGTTAAGCGGGTGCAAAATGTGCCCACTACGGGTTGTACAGACTAGTGGACTAGTCCGTTAGTCGACTTCACTGCTCTACCATGACACTTTAAGCATCATGTGGACAAGTCGCTGATCACATGACAATAACAAAACGGATGCCTCCAAGAAGACAGGTGACGAGCCCAGTGGGTCGTTGCAGCAAACTATCAGCGGTTCATCAAGTGTGTGAAAATACTTCACTAAAGATGAAGCCCACACTACTGTGACATGTCAGTCCTGAAATACAACTAAAGTACTACTGCAAAAAAGACATCCCCTAATGCTAGCAGAGGAACGGTCCAAATCCTCTGGACAGCAGTCAGTTAACAACTTCACCAAACATCATGTGGTAACAGAGAGAAGGAGGCTGCACATCAACTATTTGATAAAGTTAACAGACCTTTAGCTGCAGAGAAATACCTGCTACACTATGTGGAGTACTATTAAAAGCTACTGATGATTTAACGAATTGTTTTGCAATTGATTCAGATGTTATTTTTTTTTGTACAGAGAAGTATTGGGGATTTGATGTTATAACGTCATGAGAACACATGTAACCTTTAATTTAAATGTTCTCCAGATTCACCCAGGCTTTCCTCAGTATCAGTGAGTCCCTCTGGTGAGGTAGTGGAGGGCAGTTCAGTGACTCTGACCTGTAGCAGTGATGCTAACCCAGAAGCTAACTACACCTGGTACAAGGAGAATGAAGACTCACCAAAAGCTTCAGAACAGATCTTCATCATCACTGACAGCAGACCTGAACACAGTGGGAATTATTACTGTGAAGCCCAGAACATAAGAGGACGTCATAACTCCACCTTACACCTGACTGTTTTTGCAGGTATTCTTTTACATTCACTTGAAGCACTGTGAAAAATTCATGGATTTTGTCATGGAGGAGGTCAGTTTGGTTTGAGCTGCTCGTTGGAAAATTTACAGCAAACAATGACCCTGTTCAAACCTGGATGATCTGATTACAAGTGACCACCTTTAAGTTCCTGTGTTCACACCTGGTATTAAAATGCTTTTCCATGTACTTCCCCAGCCAGCGCTTGAGATCTGATATCAGTTTTGTGCTCTATTTTTTAGTCTGCCCAGATCTCAGAGAGAAATGCAGTTTCATTCTGTCTCTATTAGTGTTGTATGTATGTCAAAATGACAATAGAGCTTGAGTTGATTTGATCATTTGAAGCGTAGTAGAATATTTGATGTCTCTATTGCATCTCTACCTCACATCAGCTATTCAGGTGATCATTTCTAATAGTGGTTGAATGATTGAGTTAAACTCCTCTTCCACAGATCAGCCCTGTTGAGCAGGTGGTCTTTAATGTGACCCAGGACTTGTTGTGTGTTCACACTACCAAAGGAAGGAGTTCACATGTGGACTGACACCAGATCAGTGTTCACACCTGAACTTTAATATGGTCACATGTGATCAGATTCCCCAGGACAGATGTGAATATGATGTCTGAACGGGGTCTTAGAGACACATAGGCAGGACTTGATCTGGTGGGGAGTCCTATACTGAAGCAACTACTGGCTGATAATGGGCCTAATGTTTGGACGTGTAACCACAAAAAACAACATAAATTCAAGCACAGTCAAAAACTGTTTGCTTCCCCATCAGCCTCTTTCTTACAGTAATCAATGAATACCTGTCACAACCCCCAGCCTCCAGTGAAAACACTGCTTGGCTGCCCTCTAGTGGCTCGGAGAAGCCTTGCACTTAAACTTAAATAATGGCTCCTATACTTGCATTTAAAGTTTGTTCAGAATTTGAAAGCTTTTGAACGTGTTGTTTTTTCTGTCTTTCTTTGATATTAGTTTTCTTCATAATATATACACATGATGGCTCTGTGCCTGTTTTATCATATATCACCTTGTGGGAGCAGTGGTTCCAATCTGTATTTATTCCCGATTTATTCTGATCACTCTTTACCCAGGAAACGGAAAATATACAGCTGCTGGAGTAACTGCTGTCATTCTCCTGATTCTCATATTCCTCTCTGTCTTCCTGTGGACTCGGTGAGTAGTTCTGTTTATATTGTTGGTTATTAAATCTGCTGATTATTCTTTTAAGGAATTACTAAATTCAATTATTTTTTCATCTGAAATTCTCCTAATCAGAAGAAAGTCGAACAAGTCGGATGAGTCTGACGAGAACGTAGACAACAGGGAGCAGGTGAAAACATTCATTCTGATATAAAAAAAAAAAAAAAAAAAAAGATTTATCTTCAGATAAACTCATTTTACCATGTTTCAAGCATATGGCTGAAAGTAGTCGTGTCATTACAGACTCTACCTGATATGGGACAACCAAAACAGGATAACCTTCAATATTCCAGCATTGTCTTCTTCAACAAGGAGCCAGACTCTCTGTACTCCAACATCAGAGTGACCAGACCCCACAGAAAAATGGAGGAACAGGAAGTGACTGAGTATGCTGCTGTTTCCTTTAACACCACCCCCATGTGAGCAGCTCTACTCACTACAAGATTCAAATATTTAATTAGTTTTGAATAAGGTGTGTCTTCTGAATCACCTGATTTCTCTCTCTCTCTGAAACAGATATCAGGAAACTGGAGAAAATCCATTTGAGTTGTACAGCACAGTCAACAAAACCTGACACAACAGGAATTTGGAAGATTTTATATTTTACATATTTTCAATTTAACTAGAAACTTTATTGAGGCTCTGCATATATGTGCATACTGTATATGTGCCATATTGTTACTGTATGTTGCATTATTGCACCCAAAAGCATCTCTGTGATATCAGTACTGTGGCAGCCATTAGCCTTTAGCCTTGTGTGCTAATGTGTTAGCATGATTGTGTAATTGCGCCGCAATACGTTGGTCTGTGACTAACCGGCTGTGTCGAGTTTCTTACTGAACTTCAGACAGTGGTGACACTTCTGAAGAGATGGACTTGAAATGTCTTCCGAATTCACTCACAGATATGTAACACTGGGTCATTTTCCTGAATAAAATGTCCAAAGAAGAAACTCTTCAAGATCTGGTGCTCTGCAGCTACAGAACCAAAGATAGAAGGGACAAAATGACCAGTTAGAACAATAAATAGGTTATTTATGGACTATTTAACAAAAGCTTTAATGATTCAAAGAGAACTTTGTTCTGGTTGGTGGTCATTAAGGTCTAAAATCAATGACCTACAGAGACACTGTCTTAAGAAACATTTTAGCAGAAGGACCATTCTTATCTGCATTTTATCCAATTTCTCACTCTTGATTCAAAAAGCTGCCAGTTCAAACAAACTGTCTGCATGGCTGCATACTAGAATGAGAATCCTTTTTATAGATGGTAGCAGAAGCCGTTGTTTCCCCTCAACAGTCACCACATATTCAAGTTCAAGTGTAAAAATATGCCGTGGTTAAGTCACACAGACACAAATAGACTGGGGGACGCGTCATACTCTTTGGTGTCGTGGGTACAGCAGGCATGAGGAAGCAGCAGCAGCTTGATGTGGCAGCAGGAGTAGCTGTTGATCACTCCGACTGAGAATACACTCTGAACTGTCCAGCACACGCTCTCTCTTGAGCTGTGTGTGATCAGTTTGCAACCTTTCGGAGCTTGATGGCGTTCAGGATTGAAACAGACGGATGATTTAATCCAAGATGCCCTGTTGCATCATGGGAGTCCAGCCTAGTGCAATGTCCGACTGCAGTGACAAGGCAGGAGAAAGCTTTAGTTCATAGTTAGTCACCAGAATGACCTGGGTTATCTGAGCTTGTTGGGGATTGGATTTAGCATGACTTCTTATTTCTCTTATTTTCCACCCAAAATGAGAATATTTATTTGCTATCTGTATGTATGCATTAAATTATGATTTTATTAGGTTTCAGGCAGGTGCATATACCTGCCAGTCGATTATAATGCTTTCTGTTAGTTTTAAGAGGGCTTATAGGTATTTAAGTAGTTGTAGTGGTGTGCACATCCCCACCGGTGAGGTGCAGGGCAAATGTAACTAGAACTCAAAAAAGGAAATAAAATGCCCGCACTCTACTCAAACACTCCCATTTTTCAGTAGAGTGCGGGCATTTTATTTCCTTTTTTGACTTATAGGTATTTAATACTACTGCATGATGTCATGAGGCTCTGTTCACACCTAGAATTAATAGGGTTATGAATCATCACCATTTAGTGCCCAATTGAACGTGTATTTGTAATTTCTGTACATATTGAATATTTTTCAGCCCATACAAATAACATTGACCATTGTCTTTCTTTTTGTGAAAACGTAATTGCTCTGCTGGGCTCACAGCGGCATTTAATGTGTATCTGAGGATGTGATATAAAACTAAGCTTATTCGGGAATCATGGCAACAGCCCTCACAAAAAAAAAAAATAAAATCCCTCCTTTTAAATGGACCAAGTCTCCAACTTGGATCTACAATCAATAAATAAAACCAAACGATCGATTGTAGTTAAACATTCATGCTTTTCTTCTTCATCTTATTTGAACATTTAAATCCACATATATGTCCACAGCACCATGATCATCTAGGCTTTGTTTATTTTCTTGATATAAATTGATGATAATTTACTTTGGTTTACAGAAAAGCAGGCTGAGGGACCAGAAGGACCAAGGGATAATCTTTCCTACCTAACAGTACATAGCTTCCTAGCCTCACAGCTAATAGTAGCGCTGTATAGCTTCCCAGCCTCCTAGCTAATAATAGTTTTTCATAGCTTTCGAGCCGCCCAGATAATAGTGGCTCTCCCCATTTTTTTGCATCATGAAAAGAAACTACTGCCACCTTATGGTAGGAAGAGTTATTTCCCTCATGTAGACAGAGCCAGGCCTTTTCACAGGCCGTTCTTTGATTTGGTTTGTGTCCGCAACGTGTCCCAGTGGCGTTTATTGTTTATTAAAATAAACAGGTGCTGTGGTAGACTCTGTTGTGGCTTGGTCTGTTTTTATGTATGATTAAAAAAACACAAGTTTCAAACAGACATAAAAGCAGGTTGACAAATCGCTCATTGACCCTCCAAAGAGGAAGGAAGCTTGCATGTCTCCGCCTTATTTCTATCTGTCAGAAAACCACATTGACTACTGCTGTGACTTTCAGAAGATCATACCAGATCAGCCACAGATTAGATGAGCAGTGATGGGTTTAAACACAGCAGTGAGTGGATTTGGCATCATTCTTCTCTCTTTGTCAGGTACTGTACATCTAAATTCACTGCTTTAAAAGAGAGTGATGTGGAGGTCTGTGGGATTTGTGAAATTTGTCTCATTCATGCATGAGGTCCATTGGTTTTGTGAAAACCTCCTGGATAGTGAATGAAAACATTATTCCTGAATGAATAGTTATGAAAAGTGAACAAAAACTTGTTGAGGTCTGGTTCCAGTTGTCTACTGGTGACGCCCGTTTGCAGTCACTGGTAGACCACAAGACACTTTTAATTCAGTGACTTAAAAGATAAGGAGGATGTTGCATCAAATTTGCTGAATTTCTAACAAGGTCTGTTACAGTAATTACTTTTTTCACAAATGACAGAGTCACTGGAGTTTTGTTTAAAGGTTTTACTTGCAGCAAGGAGTCGATACATGCATTGTAGCAAGTATAGCTTCTTCGTCTGCTTTGTGATTTCCTATTGAGACAGGATCAGTTCCTTTTGCGTGTGCTACACATTTGCATATTGTCACTTTTTTAGGCAGTTATGCTGCCATTAAGTCTGAGTCTTTGTGATTAATAGGTTTTCCAGTTGATGTCATCATGCCTCTATTCTCCCATTGTTGTGTAAAGACATGTATTGTGGAAAAGGCATATTGTCTGTCAGTATAAATGTTGGTAGTTTTGTCTTTTGTTATTTGGCATGGTTTAATACGTGCGACTAGTTCTGCTGCTTGACCTGAGTAATTTTTAGGTAGTGGTTCTGCTTTGAACACTTCTGCCTGAGTTACCACTGCTACCTCTTTGATGAACTTAAAAAAAAACATGGAAAGAATTTCCACATAATAAAATCATTTTATTTAAGCATTAAACAATTCTGTTGGTCCATCTTAATGTACTTGAGTTGAATCAACTTAATTTATTATGGTTGATTCAATGTATTTACTAGGATTGAGTCCAACTTAATTTACTTGGGTTGGGTAAACTTAAGTTATTAGGGTCAGAACAAATTATTTACATAGGTTAGCTCCTACTTAGGTTTGGGCAAACTAAAATTATACTAGTAAATTAAGTTAATCCAACCCAAGTAAATCAAGTTGGCTCAACAGAATTGCTTAATGCTGAAAGAAAGCCATTTAATCATATGGAAGTTAATTCAAAGAATTACTATTGAGTGTAAACACTCAAGAAATGTGAACAATAAAAATATAGTTACAGTGAACAGTAACTGAAACTTGGTGTAAGTTTCACAAAGTCTACAACCTGTTTGCTGTCAAGGGTGAAAACATAACAAAACAAATGGGTGATGTTGCAATCAAATTGTATTTCCCAAAAGAGGCAATAATCAACTGGCAGTTGGCTTGCAAACATAAAAATTTCACTCTTTTGTGAAAAACTGACAACAAAATACAGCAAACTGCTCCAATTATTTAAATTATTTTAAGTTCTAACAGAAAGATCACTGTACTTTGTACTTTTAGAGTCAGGCACTGGTGCAGCTGAACAGCAGACACAGATGCAGTCTATGCAGTCACACAGGACACTCTTGAGGTTGGATGATGTCACAGGACACTTCTGCAGTTACAAATTGCTGTGAAAAAAAGTTCAAAAAGAGTATTATGAGTCAGACATCACTGCACTGATGCAGACAAATAGAAATATAGATAATAGTAAAATCACGTATAAAGAGTCAAAAAGCCCAGTTTCTCCATGTTCCATCCATCATATCTTGAATATGATGAACAGCCCAATCAGTCTCAAAAAGAATGAAAACTCAACAGCTCCAGTACAGAGTACCATTCAGTGGATGTAAACAGGAGGATTAGCAGACCACAAACTGTTGCTGTCCTTAATTTTCTGGACGACTAACAAGTAGAGCGAAAAAGGTCTGCCAGAAAATAAAATAAAAACAAACCTGCAGTCAGTCACTGGTGCAGATGGACGGCAGACACAGGTGCAGTCAGTGTGGTCAAACAAGTCACTCTTAAGGTGAGATAATGACACAGATCACTACAGTCACAATTTTTGTTTAATACGGATGAAAATATTAGACATATTTCCCCCAACTTATCTGCTTTCTGCCTGTCATCCATCCTCTTTGCTCTTAAAACTGAAAGCTTGTGCGTAACTTTGTTTCATTATATGGAAAATGTTACAGTGTTTCAGTTTAATTCAAATGCGAGAGTGCGTTGTGATCGTGATTATTTTGTTATATGTGTGCAGAGGTGGCAAAAGTATTCACTTTCTGTACTTAAGTAAAAGTACGGATACTTGTGTAAAATAATACTCTGGTAAAAGTATAAGTACTGATTCAACTTCTTTACTCAAGCAGAAGTAAGAAAGTACAGGCTCTGAAATGTACTTAAGTAAAAGTAAAAATGATTTTGCCATTAATGAAACAATTCATCCGTTGATAATTTTGCAAAATGAAAAAGGTTCTAGCAGAACCAGAATCTTGACTGAACTGACCAGAGGTCCTTCATGTGCATCTGGATAATTTTTATGTGTTACTGGGTTGTTGTGAGAGTAAGCTAGCGTTAGATGATGTGTTCCCATAGCTGCTAACGTTGTAAACTGGCTTCCAAAAAATGCTCCAAAATAGCAACAGAAACCACGCCATCTCAGTTTTATTTTTTTTTAAAAAAGCTAATGATAGCAACAGAAACCACGCCATACCAGAAACTAAATATGACGCGATTGGTCTAATTCTAGGCTTAGTTTGTCAGTCCTGTGTGAATTTCCATCGACTGATAACAGGCACCTTCAGCATCAGGTCAACAGGTATCACCAACAGGCCTGTCATTTTGTGAGCGTAGTCCATCATCGACTTTCCCCCTCTATTCCGGTGCTCTAGTCATGTCCGATCATGTCACGTCTTTTACGTCATGTCATCCATAGAGATTAAAAAAGTAAAAAGCCTGTTTTTCCAGTGTAAGGAGTAGAAAGTACAGATATTTGTGTACAAATGTAGTGAGTAAAAAAACGCGTATGTGCGTGTGTGTGTTTGGTAGGGATGTGCGATATTTTGTCGTTTACGATATATCGTCAAAAACATTCGCCACTGTAAGACTGTAAGTCCCTAGAACCAATATGAGTGAATGGAGTGAACTTTATTAAGCGTCTTCTACAAAGTGCTGTAAGTTAATGCCTCTCATTTACATATTCACACACGAACGTATATATTCAGGAAACTGACACGAACCAAAAACAACGTCTGATTGCATTCTGAGTAGTTAATGTTACAGACGTTGTTTTTGGTTCCTTACGTTCCGTGTGAATGTGCAAATGCTTATAGTACTTTGTAGAAGACGCTTAATAAAGTTCATTCCATTGACTCGTATTAGTTCGCGGGACAGATCCAGTATGGCGGCGATGCTGATGTACAGTCCAGCGCTCAGTGAGGGGTCTATGTATGTCTATGGGTACGCCGGGTAGCGAGGAGCTCGTTCCCAAACAAGGCTCCACCTCCATTATCTGGAACTGGTTTAGTTTTAAAAAGTCTGATGGGGAGCAGCAAATTACAAAATGCAAGGTTTGCAAACAAATAGTGCATAAAAAGGACAGTAACACCACTAATTTGTTCCGCCACCTCAAACACAAGCACAAACCAGAATATGAAGAATGCCAGAAAATACGCAAGGATGCAGAAGCACCGTTGACTTCATCCAAAGAGTCTGGTAAAAAAACAACAACAACTCAGATAAAACTTGCCGATGCATTATAGTCAAAACACTGAATTGGTGTTTATTTATCGTCATTTTTATCGTTACCATGATAAATACCAGAAATTATCGGGATAATTTTTTTAATCCATATCGCCCATCCCTAGTGTTTCGTATTAGGCGCAGCCAGGATGTCTAAAAAACGAAAAATGGACATGAGAGACTTCTTTAATTCAATTAAATTCAGTTCAGTTTTATTTAAATAGCATCAGTAACAATGCAAATCATCTCAAGACGCTTTACAAAACCCGGTGGCAAGGAAAAACTCCCTTTTAACAGGAAGAAACCTTGAGCAGAACCCAGCTCATATGGAGGGACCCATCTGCCTAAGGCCAGAAGTCAAAGTGTAAGTTACTCAAAGAAATGCGTGACACCCATCCTGCAACACCTTCACTAGCTCCCAGTAAAGCAGCATATCCACTTCAAGATCCTCCTAATCATTTACAAAGCTCTCAGTAATCTTGTAAAGTGTATTAGTGCTGATGAATAAAATGTATTATTATTATTATTACTAAAAAAGGGAAAAATACAATATATACAAGTAAGATAATATTTCTGAAGCATCTCATTTTTCTCAATGCCAATATGCAATAAGGACATTTATACTGTTTGTTTACTGAGTTCGGTTCTGTTTTTGCTTGTGTGGATTTGACTGCATTTGTTTGCACAATGTTATTGAAATATCAAACAAAAGTAAGAATGTTTTTGTAACAGAATAACTTCACAAAATGAGACAGTTACTGGGCTTCTCATCAAAAAAATGAATGCAAAAAGGCTTATCCACACACCTATGTGTATTTGCTGTGTTGGGCTAAAATATTAGGCTATAAACGATACTAAATAAAGAGCTGTTAAGGAGCCGTGGCAAAAGAGCCAGCTCTCAGAAAACAGCCGAACTTCCCATCACTAGAGCCAAGGTTCCTCCTCCTGTTTATTGGATCCTTCTGATTACCCCAGATCAGCTTCACTGGAGGAAGAGAACGCAAGATTTAAAAAGTCTTTACTGCTCTTGACCAGCGGAGGGAAACACTGGAGCCTGTAACATTTTCTCTGCTGAAATGTTCTACATCGAGAATAATTATTATATTTCTGTTCCTTCACTGCAGCTTGTATCTCCTCTTCACTCAGTGCAAACTAAGATGAACTGGGGAGATCATATGAACACCTGACAGTCTTCAACATCAAAAGTCATAATTAATGGTTTAAAATAAATGAATGATATTTGAATGTTTAAAAACAGTTCAGGCTAGTTTTACTGCAGCAGTTTGT
The DNA here is from genome assembly GCF_963514085.1 of Chelon labrosus. Taxonomy (NCBI): domain Eukaryota; kingdom Metazoa; phylum Chordata; class Actinopteri; order Mugiliformes; family Mugilidae; genus Chelon; species Chelon labrosus. The sequence continues at coordinate 5,923,669 of NC_140338.1, read as the reverse complement.
AGAAACAACCTGAAGCTGAAACACACAGAAGTGATAAAGATACTGTATATTACTAATGAAATGTTGAATGTTCTGTGTTACAGTGGTGCAGGGTCAGAATGGCTGGTCGGTGACTTACACTTCTACTCAGATTTGTGCTGTAAAAGGATCAACAGTGGACATGAGCTGCACCTATACATACCCAAACAAACAAAATGTAAAGGTTAAACAAAGTTTCTGGTTCGTTAAAGAAAGTAAAAATGTTCAGACTGATGTGGAAACAGACTCAGACTACATAGGTCGTATTAAGTATCTTCAGATGAACAGCACTCTGAGAATCTCAGACCTGAGAGAGAGCGACTCAGTTGTGTACAAGTTCAGGTTCATAACAAACGAAACGGGGGGAAGGTTTACTGGTTCACCTGGAGTCAATCTGACTGTCACTGGTAAGATTTTCTTTCAAACACTTTATAATTCAGTTCCAAATGTTATTTACATGTATATATAAAAATAAATTGTGTTTGTTCAGGTTTTCAGGTGCAGGTGATCAAATCAGTGTTGAATTCTGGGCAGACAGCAGAGCTGAAATGTCAGAGCAGTTGTCTACCTGATCATCGTTCCTATGTCTGGTTTAGAAATAGGAATACGATTTTGACAGAAACATCATCAACATTTTTACCCCCAGTTAATTCAACTGATAGATATTCTTGTGCTTTAAAGGGACACGAGACATTCTCCTCTCCATCAGTATGTGAGTCAGTTTTATTCACAAGTGATTCTGATCCAGAAAAGACAAAAGTTTCAGATACTCATACATGAGACCAATTATAATATGATAAACATTTCGATGTGTTCTCCTCCAGATTCTCCAAGGCTTCCTTCTGTATCAGTGAGTCCCTCTGGTGAGGTAGTGGAGAACAGTTCAGTGACTCTGAACTGTAGCAGTGATGCTAACCCAGCAGCTAACTACACCTGGTCCAAGAGGAATTATCATAAACTTCTCAGTAACAACTCAACGTTTTTCTTCAGTTCCATCCAGCCCTTTGACTCTGGAGAGTATTACTGTACAGCTGCGAATGATCTGGGGAAGAACAGGTCTGAATACAAACTAATTGATGTGAAATGTGAGTAAAATACCTAATTTCTTCTCTGGAGTGTCCAGAGTAGCTAGAATGGATCCAGTAGTTAAGCGCGTGCAAAATATTCCCACTAGGGGTTGAATAGACTTGTGAACTAGTCCATTAGTCGACTTCACTGCTGTGCCTTGACGCTTTTTAGCATCATGTGGACTAGTCACTGATCAGATGACAATAGACGCCTCTGAGAAGACAGGTGAGGAGCCTAGTGGGTCATTGCAGCAAACTAGCAGCGGTATCAAGTGTATGAAAATACTTCACTAAAGATGAAGCCCATACTACAGTGACATGTCAGTGCTGAACTACAACTAAAATACTACTGCAAAAAATACATCCCCTAATGCTAGCAGAGGAACGGTCCAAATCCTCTGGACAGCAGTCAGTTAACAACTTCATCAAACGTCTTGTGGTAACAGAGAGAAGGAGGCTGAACATCAACTATTTGATAAAGTTATTAGACCTTTAGCTGCAGAGAAATACCTGCGACGCAACAGTTGAGTTTAACAAATTGTTCAACCCCCTAACGGCCACTGATTCACATGTTATTTTTTTGTACAGAGAAGTATTGGGGATTTGCTTTTATATTGTCATGAGAACACATGTAACCTTTAATCTAAATCTCCACTAGATCCGCCAAGGCTTCCCTCAGTATCAGTGAGTCCCTCTGGTGAGGTAGTGGAGGGCAGTTCAGTGACTCTGACCTGTAGCAGTGATGCTAACCCAGAAGCTAACTACACCTGGTACAAGGAGAATGAAAACTCAGCAAAAGCTTCAGGACAGATCTTCAACATCACTGACAGCAGACCTGAACACAGTGGGAATTATTACTGTGAAGCCCAGAACATAAGAGGACGTCATAACTCCACCTTACACCTGACTGTGTTGGCAGGTATTCTTTTACATTCACTTGAAGCACTGTGAAAAATTCATGGATTTTGTCATAGAGGAGGTCAGTTTGGTTTGAGCTGCTCGTTGGAAAATTTACAGCAAACAATGACCCTGTTCAGACCTGGATGATCTGATCACAAGTGACCACCTTTAAGTTCCTGTGTTCACACCTGGTATTGATGTGCATTTCCACATGCGTCCCCAGCTAGCACTTGAGATCTGATCTCAGTTCTGTGCTCTATGTAAAGTCTTTCAACTATTTTGCTAAGTCTGCCCAGATGTCAGAGAAATGCAATTTCATTCTGTCTGTATTAGTGTTGTATGTATGTCAAAATGACAATAGAGCTTGATTTGATTTGATCATTTGGGGTGCAGTAGAATATTTTAACAGCTGCTGTCTCTATTGGATCTTTACCGTTGTTTCAAAACCAACAGCACTGTTTTTGTAATTATTTCAACATCTGAACAAAACTCAGATTATAACTTGTACCCTGGAAGCTTCCATATGCCACGTAATCTCCAGTAATTATTTATTTAGTTGTTCAGGTTGTTCAGGTGATTATTGATTGTGTTAAACTCCTCTTCCACAGATCAGCCCTGTTGAGTCGGTGGTCTTTAATGTGACCCAGGACTCATTGTGTGTTCGCACCCCCAAAGGAATGAGGTCACATTTGGACTGAGATCACATCAGTGTTCACAACTGAACTTTAATCTGGTCACATGTGATCAGATTCCCTAGGACAGATTCAATGTCTCAATGGGGTCTTAGAGACACACAACCAGAGAGACGTAGAGTGGCTGTAATGGAAAGGAAGGTGGTAGAAACAGATGTAATGCTTTCTGGAGGGGGCTAGGGACCAGAGGCAGGACTTGATCTGGTTGCTAAGACAAAAATATTGAAATACTTGCTGTAGTGACAGAGTCCTTTACTGAAGCCACTACTGGCTGACAATGGGCCTAATGTTTGGACGTGTACTCAAACAAAAGAGTCCAGTCTTTTCCAGCTTTTCAAATTCACAATGCGTTTTATTTCTTTATCGCATTTCTGTTCAATAAATAGTCCGTCACTTCCAATAGGTTTGACATAAACATCAACCACAAAAAATAACGTAAATTCGAGCACATTCAAAACCTCTTTGCTTCCCCATCAACCTCTTTGTTACCATAACAAATGAACTCATAACACCTGTCACAACTATGGTAACAACCCCCAGCCTCCAGTGTAAACACCGCTTGGCTGCCCTCTGGTGGCTCGGAGAAACCTTGCGCTTAAACGTAAATAATGACTACGCTTGCATTTAAAGTTTGTTCAGAATTTGAAAGCTTTTGAACGTGTTGTTTTTTTCTGTCTTTCTTTGATATTAGTTTTCTTCGTTATATACACACATGCTGGTTCTGTGCCTGCTTTATCATATATCACTTTATGGGAGCAGTGGTTCCAATCTGTATTTAAGTTTGATCACTCTTTACCCAGGAAACGGAAAATATATAGCTGCTGGAGTAACTGCTGTCATTCTCCTGATTCTCGTATTCCTTTCTGTTTTTGTTTTCCTGTGGACTCGGTGAGTAGTTCTTATTATTCTTATTGGTTATTAAATCTGCTGATTATTCTTTTAAGAAATTACTAAATTCAGTTATTTGTTCATCTGAAATTCTCCTAATCAGAAGAAAGTCGAACAAGTCGGACAAGTCGGATGAGTCTGACGAGAACGTAGACAACAGGGAGCAGGTGAAAACATTCATTCTGATATAAAAAAACGAAACCTTATTTATCTTCAGATAAACTCATTTTACCACGTTTCAAGCGTATGGCTGAAAGTAGTCGTGTCATTACAGACTCTACCTGATCAGGGACAACCAGAGCAAGATAATCTTCAATATTCCAGCATCGTCTTCTTCAACAAGGAGCCAGACTCTCTGTACTCCAACATCAGAGTGACCAGACCCCACAGAAAAATGGAGGAACAGGAAGTCACTGAGTATGCTGCCGTTGCCTTTGACACCACCCCCATGTGAGCAACTCCACTCACTACACGATTGAATTAGTTTTGAATAAGGTGTGTCTTCTAAATCACCTGATTTCTCTCTTTCTCTCACTGAAACAGCTATCAGGAAATTGGAGAGGCTCCATTTGAGTTGTACAGCACAGTCAACAAAACCTGACACAACACGAATTTGGAAGATTTCATTTTTTACATATTTTCAATTTAACTAGAAGCTTTATCGAGGCTTTGCATAAATTTGCATGCTGTACATGTGCCATATTGTTACTGTATGTTGCATTCTTGCATCCGAAAGCATCTCTGTGATATTAGTACTGTGGCAGCCATTAGCCTTTAGCCTTGTGTGCTAATTGCGCCACAGTACGATGGTCTGTGACGGCTGTGTCAAGTTTCTTACTGAACTTCAGACAGTGGCGACACTTGTGAAGAGATGGACTCTGATTTGGAATTGAAATTCACCTACAGATATGTAATATTGGGTCATTTTCCTGAATAAAATGTCCAAAGAAGAAACTCTTCAACATCTGCTGCTCTACAGCTACAGAACTAAAAGTGACAAAATGACCAAAACAATAAATAGGTTATTTATGTACTATTTAACAGAAGCTTTAATGATTCAAAGAGAACTTTGTTCTGGTTGGTGGTCATTAAGTCTAAAATCATCTTTGAACAATCAATGATCAACAGAGACATTTTAGCAGAAGGACCATTCTTATCTGAATTTTATCCTATTTAACGAGAACGAGAATCCTTTTTATAGACGTTAGCAGAAGCCGTTGTTTCCCCCCAACAGTCACCACATATTCAAGCGTCATACTCTTTGGTGTTGTAGGTACAGTAGGCATGAGGAAGCAGCAGCAGCTTGATGTGGCAGCAGGGGTAGCTGTTGATCCAGCGCAACACCCTCAACACACTCCGACTGAGAATACACTCTGAACTGTCCAGCACACTCTCTCTCGAGCTGTGTGTGATCAGTTTGCAGCCTTTCAGAGCTTGATGGCGTTCAGGATTGAAACAGACGGACGATTTAATCCAAGATGCCCTGTTGCATCATGGGAGTCCAGCCTAGTACACTGTCCGACTGCAGTGACAAGGCAGGAGAAAGCTTTAGTTCGTAGTTATTCACCTGAAAGACCTGGGTTATTTGAGCTTGTTGGGGATTGGATTTAACATGACTACTTATTTCTGTTATTTTCCTCCCAAAATAAGGATATTTATTTGCTGTGTGTATGGATCTATTAAATTATAATTTTATTAGATTTCAGGCAGGTGCATATATTATATTGCCTTTTTTTTGTTTCAAGAGGGCTTATAGGTATTTAATACAACTGTATGCTGTCACAAGACTCTGTTCACACCTGGAATTAACATGATTATGAATCATAACCCAATTGAACGTGTACTTCTAATTTTATATCTGTATATATTTAATATTTTTCAGCCTTTACAAACAACATTGTCTTTCTTTTCGTTCTGGGGTGTGTGTGTGTGTTTACTGTCTTTGCTTTGGCGTCGTCCTATTTGTCACAGATGGCAGATCTCTGCATGAAGTCTTTACTGAGGACCGACGAAGAGAATCAGAGCTGTATGATTTCACAGCAAAGGATACCAGCAAAGACCATGAGAAAACTCTGTAAAGACCTGTGGGTTTGTTTTCGTTTTCTCTAATCCTAAACAGGATTAAACATGTTTGTTCTTCATGAGGTTTATTCATTCTTATATTTTGCCAGTATTTTATAGTCAGCATTTATTGTTGTTAATTGTCTATAATTATGTATGTATTATAACCTCAGACGTAAATACTTAAAACCAATGTTAAAAGGTTGATAATATCATTAAAGCACAGTCTCCAAATAAGATGTAGTGTTATTGCAAAACACCAGTGAAATACATGATGATATAAATTAACGGCATAATAAATATACAGCATCTGTAGTCTGAGAGTACAGCACTCTGGCGTTTTTTCAGAGTGGTTCAAAGGTTCAAATACTTGTTTTTTTACCAAAAGTACCATTATCCTGGTAAAATGTTCACCTTCGATTCAACTTCAGCTATCAGAGAGATGCCTTTGGACTGGTTCCTCTGGACATTAGAGGGTTGTTAAGAGTAAATCAAGACAAAATCAAATCAGATTCTTCCAGCTACAGGTAATTAACTCCTCCACCAGTCTTTAAGAAGACTTGGATGAAACATCCTGGTTTCATGTTGATTTTGGATTAATAGATGATTGTTTGCTGGTGCAGTCTGATAAATGGGAAATGAGGCTGACACTAAATGATGGAAAGCTGAAAGCTCAAATTAACCTTTGATTTTTTGTTAGTAGCTTTTGTACTGTAAAACTGTTCACAACCTCAACAGTTTTTACCCACAATCCTCTGGGATAAAAATAAAATAAAAATAGACATCATCCTCTCCCAACTGACCTGACCTTTCAGACTAATGAAAACCTGCAAGCACACAACGCCAACATATCTGTGACCCCTGACCTCTGCACAGGCAGTGATTACAGGAGGAAACAGAAGCGAGGGGGAAGTTGAAACAGACGTGAAGGAGGATGTCAGTGTGGTTGACTGATATGAATTTAGTTGCCCTGGAAAAACGAGGGATATATTCCAGAATGATCTGATAATTGAGCAGGAATATTTGACAAAAAACAGTGAGCCTATCTAGCTTCAAAGAACCCACAGGTATCTTCAAACTAGTGTTTTAGATCAAAAACAAAAGAAGATTTGATTCAAGGATACGAGGAAAATATTTAGGAACTGTTATCTTATAACACTGGAACTCACTCACTTTCATCCGCTAAAGGATAGACAGGCTGAAAAGAGTTCCGAGATTAAAAGTCTGTGAAGGTTCTCAGTCATCCAGGTCATGGTATATCCAAAAAAAAAAAGCATTTAAAAAGGCACCTGGACTTGTAGAGTTTTTTGAGAAGACGTTTCACCACTCATCCGGGGTAGCTTCTTCAGTTCTAGGGGACTGGTGGTTTGAGGTTTGAGTAGGAAACTTGCTTTCGGTTAGCTACTTGTCTGTCGTTGAGAGGGAGGACTGTTTTGTCCCCCTCCTCTTCCTTATGAATGGTGCTCTAACGACCCTTGTCTGTCAGAGGCTCCAGTCTCACTGTGTGAATGGGGCTGACACTTCTTAGGGACAGAAGTTAAAACTGTATTGTAAATATTGTCCACCTCCTCTGTTTAGATAAGGTTTTCCCAGTCTGACATAGATGGTTTCCTTTACTTCTCTTTTAAACCATCGGTCTTCTCTGGCTAAGATTTGGACGTTGCTATCTTCAAAGGAGAGTCCTTTGTCCCTTAGGTGTAGGTGGACCGCTGAATGGTTAGCTCATGAGCTGGCTGTCCTGTGTTGGTACATGCGTTTGTGGATGCGTTGTTTGGTTTCCCCCAATGTACACATCTGTACATTCATCCCTGCACCGAACAGCGTACACCACATTACTCTGTTTCGGCCTGGGTGTTTTGTCTTTATGGTGGACCAGTTTTTGCCTAAGTGTATTCCCTGGTTTGAAATAAAGTGGAATGCGGTGTTTCAGAGATTAAATGGAGAAGATGCTTGAAAGAAAACTAGTTGTTGCACATGTCTGTGTTTATCCGAAACCTTGTGAATTGCCCTTGTTCTCATTTTAAGCATTAACTAAACTAAAGCATGGTTTATACCTCGACATAGACGCCGTAACCTATGCACGCAGCCTACGCTGGTAGAGAGAATCATCAGTATCCATAAAATGCTGCAGGAAAACTCTTCAGATATACAGGTCTGGTATGGTGGTCGATATCTCAACTATGGAGCCCAAGACGTAGCTTTGACGCTGTTATTGTTGGCGTAACCCTTTAACATACAAGATTCATCTGATATTCTTGTTGTCAGAAAACAATTTTGGAATTAGGGTAATTGACTATATGTGTGCTAATCCAGTATCTCCTCATGTCCTCTCTGCTCTCACGTGCTGTCCTCATTATCCTTCCTGGGTTTGAACCACCTCCAGTGGCTGCCAATTGGAGAAAGTCCCAACGATGAAGGAGAAATCCCACGTCTTGTACGCCAGCAACCAGAACTCAGAGTCAATGCAGGAATCCAATTCGTCTCTTTCCCTTTTTCGTTTTCATTTAATACGCCTCTACAGACACAACGGGGTCCAAGAACTACACTTGGCATGTCGGAAATGGGCTGGAAGGGTTTCAGCTGTAAACCTGAGCTTTCAGTCATTCTGACAGACCTCCACAAATCATCCAAATCGTGATTGTCCCAGCTCACAAGGAGCAGTTAACTCATGTGTGATTGTGTGGACTCCAAGGCTTCATCTTGCTGGCTACCAACAAAAACAGGACGGAGCTCAAAACAAGGGAGCTGCGGTCACTGAAGCTTCTCTGCTTGGCCAAAATCAGAAAATACTCTGCCACTCTGTCGGCCATGATTGTTAGAAAAGTAAAGACCGAGTACTTTAGGACTCGTTGAACCTGTTGGCTTCAGGTCGGCCAAAACCTAGAAAGCCTAAAACATTTTTTACAATAATAATCAGGACGTCCAACTGCTTCTTAGGAAATTCTATTTAGGATTAGCAAATGCTGGAAAAATGTTTTTAAAATTCTAGACTAGACTAAAACTCAATACCAGACATAAATTCATAGATACACACAGTTTATCTCAGGGGTTTTTGTCTATATTTTTATACTGGTAGTATTTACATTTTACTTTTTAAATTTAAGTTTGAATAAATGTAAATTTATTCAGTTTTGCCATTCTGAAAACTAGTATTAGGTGAGTTACTCGTGGAGTATATATATATGTATATATATAGCATATATTTTAATTATTAAATGTAAATTAATCAGAAACTCTTTAAAATATATTAATTTATTCTTACATTTGACTCTTATACACCTGAAAGCCCCTTATTGTTACATAAAAATGACTCAAAATGTTGTTTTTATAAAACATAGTAAGACTTAAAGTTAACCAAAAGTATGTAATGAGTTGAGAAGTATTAATTATAGTACAATTTCCATTAACAAATAAAGAATTCACTCCAGAAATCTGCATTTCAGAAGAAACTGTACACAGTAACATAACGTTTATTAACACAGACATTCCTACACCACATTATTAGATACGCATACCCAAGACTAATGCAGTACAGGCCACATACTGTATCTGAAACATCTCTCAGTATACAACAACTCAACAACCGCGCCATCCATCTACAGAAGTAATTTTAGGAAACAGGCCTGTAACTAAACAAGAATTCAATTCATCGTGCGAGGTACAGAATACATGAATGTTGTATGCACAGCTGATGACCATATGGATGCTATGAATCAGTTATTGCTGCAGTGCAGGAGTACATTAAACGTGGGTGGTTCTGAAAAACATTTGTAAGTGCTGCCGTTGTCAAATAACTTCTGCAGTGAAATGTTCCCGGTACCACAGTTAATGTGCATGTCCGTTACTGAGCAACACAAGTGTGGCAAAATATCAAAGGTGTGTTTGGTCATTTTTCAGCAACCACAACCAAACATTACCCAGAACAGATCGATCCCAGATGTTTGAAAGGAGCAAACACAAACGTTGGAGTGTCACGAAACACTAAAAGCCTTTCGGCATTCGGAGATTATCATTATGTGATGAAAGCCGACTAGTCTCTGATGACTTCACTAATAAAAACACAGTAGAAAGTAATGCCATCTATATTCTTGACCTGAATACATATGCTGAGAACAAAAAGCTCATGTGCTACATACTGTAGATATGTATAGCCTGTATAAAAACAGGCAGCATCTCAGCACCATCAATAGCATTTAATAGTACTCCAGAGTGTATTGTTAGATGGTATACGATACGATACGATACGATACGATACAACTTTATTTGTCAGTTTGTGCTGAAATTCTTTTTGCATCCCTGGGCAGCTCATTTAAGGATGTAGTGTAGCCGGTTATTTATGTGAAGCCTTCTCCATGTACTGCAGCTAATAACTTTATCAAAAAGTTCATGTGTAGCCTCCTTCTCTCTGTTACTGCAGGGTGTTTGGTAAAGTTGTTAACCGACTGCTGTCCAGAGCATTTGGATCATTCCTCTGCAAGCATTAGCGGATATATTTTCAGACGAGTGTGTATTGCAGTAGTACTTTTGTTGTATTTCAGAACTGACATGTCTAGGGTGCGTCCATGTTGTTATTGTGAGTAGTTGACATGATGGTTAAAGCATCATGGTACCAGGGGTCGCGTTAACCGAATATTTTCTGTCATAGACCTTTTTTTTTTTTTTTTTTAAATGTGACAAATCTGAAGGTCGTCCGTCATTTTGACAGATTACAATTCACACCCCTGACCACTTGGTGGCGAGTGACCTGATTAATTGGATCTTGTCTCTCATCGCAGTTTGCGTTCCAAACATCGTGGAACTTTAAATGGTAACAAAAAAAAAAAAGTTCGGCTGCCGACACGTCTTGTCCGTACTCGGAACGGGACTGCTAGCGTAAACAGCTCTTAGACGGTACTGTAGGGTTGAAGTGCTTCGGTGGTATGCAAATTCCATTTTGGTAGCCGTTAGCTGCATAGACATAGACATATATACATATATATTGTATATATGTCTATGGTCTATGTGGTTAGCCAAGCTCTGACGTGTGCATCAGTGTAATCGGTGTACCAGGAAATCATGCACCAATGGTGTCGACAAACTAGACTAGTCCACTGGTCTGTAGAACCCTTAGTTTACGTAATGGAACTCAGCGGCTCATGTTGGTGCTTAAGTTAATAAATGTGGATCAGCAGTTATTGAAATCACTGATGTTACAGCTGTCAGAGGAGTGACGCATGTCTGTAAATTAAGCTAAAGTTGCATTAAATTTACTTCCAAGCTGAAATTATATCACTTTATGTAATTCATATGGAAATTCAGTAAACACATTTGGTTTCATTTGTTGTGCTTTATCAGATTTTTCAACTTTTGATGATTTGAAGATTGCACGACGGTAACTTTAGAAAACTGGAATGATCTGCAAAAAGGCGTGTCCACATTTAAACTAGTGCTTAACCCTCCAGACAATACAGTATAGTAATGGATGCTAATGCCTTCACTGTTCAGAGTACCTTGATACCTTAAGAGTACAAGCCTCACTCACAAACTATAACGAAACACACACACTCTGAAACACCTAAACACCTGCCTGTAGACACAATTGGTCAAACACATGTTTACCACGCCCTTCACTAGCCAGACCTTTTTTTTTCCCACAGTCTGTACCACTTATTAATGCAGACATGATAAATGAGACACGGTGGAGGAAACTGACACCGGGTCAGCCCTCTGCTAGTTGCCTTGAAAACCCCCGACCTCCGCTGGAAACACAGACTTGATGAATAAGTCAAGAGCTGAGCTGTTTTCCGCTGTAAATGTTTAATCTGCATGTGAAAGAGGACTGTTTCCCAAAAACAACAAATTACACTGACTCACCGCTGCTCATGTATGGTATTTTTAGATTTCTAATCTCTGTACAGTGCCACTTAAAAAGTATTTTCTGCATTTCTGCAAAAAATGATTCAAAACATCAGCAGATTTTTCACACAAGACCTGAGAGTAGACAAAGAGAACCCCATCACACACATGAAACTGAAATATTATACTTTCATATTTTTGTAGTTAATAAAATGAGCTAATATTACATATCAGTAAGTGAAGCCCGGTTTTCAGTATCTGCTGTGACCTCCATACTAAATGTTTCTGGTAACTGCTGATCAGTCGTCTACAGCAGCTTGGAGGAATTTTAGTCCACATTCCTAGTGGATTTAAGATCAGCACTTTGACTTGGTCATGTTACCATGAACTGATGATCAACAGCAATTCTTTTTTTTTTTTTTAGCTCCTCGGAAACCTCCTTTGTCCGACTGAGGCTGAGACAAATCCCTGATTTCTTTTAGAACAAAACGAGGCAGTTAACAACACCTGAGTCTAATTACACTCATTGGGAAAAATTCTCAACAGCCGGACTCTAATATGGTCTTTAAATGAACTTGTAATCCTAGAGATGCACATTTATTGGCACATTTTCTTGAATAAACAAATAGACAAGTATAATATTTAAATTTCTCGTATTTGTTTGGGTTCTCTTTGTCTGCTTTCAGGACTTGTGTGAAAATCCGCTGATGTTTTGAGTAACTTTTGTGCAGAAATGTTGAAAGTTCTTAGGGTTGTAAATACATTTAAGTGGCACGATACGTACATTATTCAAATTAATATACAGAAGTTGTTCTCAAAGAACAAGAATTGGGCACTGGAAGCTTTCTGGTGTCGGGATTCAGACATGCAGCAACAGTTAATCAAATTATAAATCAGAGGCCAATTAATGATAGTTATTTGGATCCCCCTTACACATACACTAAATAAATCAGTCCACAAATAATTAAAACTATCAAACGCTGTCACTTTGAATGAATCTTTGCACATTTGAACACAATATAAGTCAACTGAAGAGACAACAGGATACTGTGATTAGGATTTAAACATAGATTTTTATTGTTGTTATCATTTATTTCAATGATAGAAAGATAAACTGGAGGAAGATGTGAAAAACCGACAAAGTCAGTCCACTAAAAGTCAAACTTGGCTGTTGTGTTTGCACAGTCTGTGTCGAGAGTTTGACACTGACAGAGGATTTCTGCACCGATAACGTCGGCGCTGGTTAGGCCGAGCAGCGTGAAGAAGCCTTCGATGGGAGATTAGCACGCTGCTGCTCTCCGAGGACTTTAAAGCCGACTGTGGCGCCTCGCTGCCACGAGCTTCCACGGAGGCTGAGTGATGTGCAGAGACAGATTTCTATCACATTAAGACCTCGCTGTTATGACAGCTGCTTGTCAGAAAGTGTCACAGAGTCAGACAGACATTTATCTCAGCGGACTGATCATCTCGCAGTATTTCGGTGGAAACTCTGACACAGTTTCTTTCACAGTTTGCATGGTGATCGGATTTTTTTGTTTTCTGAAGGGGCTTTGAAAAACAGCTGAGACGTGTGCGTCAGAAGTAAGTGATCAAGTTGAGGAATGTGGAGGTACTCTCAGTTTTAGCCATCCAAATGTACCTGTTTTTTGGCGCCATCTATAAAGACAAACAAAAATAGCATCAGCTTTGTCCCATTTGTCAGCAAGATTAAGAAAAAAAGCCTATTAATTAGCACTAAAACCTTTGAGTCCAAATCTATTGAATATTCTGGACACAAGTTTTGGACAGGCAGACTTTCTGTCACCAGAGCCAACAAAAAAGGTCAAGTGATTACAAAATGAACATTTAATAACAGCAAAGACGGATGAAAGATACACAATTTTTCCTGTTGATTTAAGCTCAGTACATCATGGACAATCCTACACCTACTCCTATTCCTATACCTATTGCACCATAACTAAAGGATGGTTTAACATTAGGATGTATGTGTCTCTGTGTATTTATATATTGTGGTCATCTCCTCAGCCAGCAACTGGAACTCCATCACCTTGTCCTTATTTTCCTAAAAACGAGCTAAACATTTATTCATGCCGATATTTGGATTGGAGAGGATTCACGGATCAGACGATGAAGTAAGATGCATTTTGCAGGTGTAATGTAGGAAATTAGGAGATAAAAGTCTTCGTTCAGACCTCGTATTAACTCAAGTGACCATCTTTAAGTTGCCTGTGTTCACACCTGGCAATACATGCATCTTCACCTGCGTCTCCAGCCAGCACTTGAGATCTGATCTCAGTTTCACGCTCTGTATGGAAATAAAGTCCGACATCATTTGGGGTGCATATAATATTGTAACAGCTGGTGTCTCTAATGGAGCTCGACAACTGGATCAACAGCTGTTCGTTGTGTGTGCGTCTTGAATGGGGAGATGCTATTTATTTTGGAACAAGCTGTAAAGTCTCTCTCTCTCACACACTAAAATATTTATTTATTGTTAAATGAAAGTTTCATTTGTTCTACATTTCTTCTAAATTTCACATTGCACTTTAAATATAAAATCAGTTCCAGTCTTTGATGTGTGTGTGAAGACAAAGAGACAGTGACATACCCTGTGGATTATTATTATTTATGTCACACACACACACACCTGTGGCTAACCTCTGAGAACACAGCTGGTCGTCTTCACCTTCTCAGCCTCCCACCCATGCGTTTATTATCACCACACACACCTGCCTCGCCCGCATCCACCGTCCTTCAGTCGCCCTCACGTTTGAGTTCCTCAGCAGCTGTTGCCACGGTTACCACCGGGGACCACACCCAGTCGTGAGATGGAGGCTGCAACCGCGGAGACAAAAAGAAGCAGGGTGAAGACGGGGGATGGGGGATGGGGGTGAGGGTGCGTGGTGAGAGGCGGGATCGTCTGGCTGAGAGACTCTGCCGGTAACAAGGACGGACGCGCAGCAGAGCAGCATCTCAGACTGTGTTTCCAAGGCAGCAGGTAACAAAGACGCTCAGAGGCCAAGACGTCACCATCTAACACGATGACGTTTGACCTAGATTATACCCAGCATGCTGTGTGTTACTCCCAATTTGGTGTGTTGTAATTTGCTGGAAGATTCTTCCAAATATTTCTGGTTCTCATCGTCTGTACACCTTTTATAATCTATTTATTTAAGATACACACCAATGACCCCATTCAGACCTCGCATTAACATCTGTCCTGGTGTGAATTCACAAGTGTCCAGCGATAAGTACTTGTCTTCACACCTGATATTAAAATGCGTCCCCGGCCAGCACTTCTGATCTGATCTCAGTTTGTCTGTATGCAAGTAAACATGGACATCATTTAGGACACAGTAGAATATTTTAACATCTGCCGTCTCCAGTGAATCACTGTATCAGAACCATGAACAGCTGTTGGTTGTGTTTGCGCCAGGAGTCGGGGAAATGATACTTATTTTGGAACAAGCTGCGAAGTCTTTCTCTTTAATTGAAAGCGGAACGTTATGATTTGTGCACTGATCTCCATCCTGACTTTAGTTATTTTAGAGACCTGCACAAAGCTCAGATTATAACTGAACCCTGAAACTTTGCACCATAATTCCACCACCGCTGTGCTGTTGGAAGCAGCGACAGAAAAATCTGATTGTGTGGTCGCACTACCACTACCAAGGAATGAGATCAAATGCGTCTCCAAATGTTTTCTGAGATGTGATCAGTCACATGTGCCCTGGCTTCACATGAGTATTTTAACATGATCACTTGTGACTGTATTGAAGAAGTTGTGAATAACAACGTAGATATTCATATTCTCAGGTGAAAACTTCCTTTGCAAGACGACATTTTAAATTAAATTAACATTTATACATTATTCCGTGTCAATCTGAAAGGCCTGAATTCATCAAAGGGCTATAAACAGAATAAACAGTTAGTATCGACATCTGCTGCATGTGTTCAACTGCTGAGTAAACGAGGACCATGTCAAGAGAAACAGCGGCGACCCTACAGTGAAATCAATGTCCCTATGACAACGCTGCTGTAAATGGGTTTGTCTGCGCGTCCTCAGTTGACTGACTGATTCTGTATCGACCTGCTGACAGATGAGTCAGTTTTTCAGTTGTTCTGTGTGATAAGACCTTTGCTCCAGACGAAGTTGGACACCACGAGCTGAAACTTTAAATATTTGTGTCAAATTTGTTCTGGTGCATTTGTTTGTTTTCCTGGTTTAAAACGTCAGTGACCTGAAAACTGATCCACATATGTTTTGTTAAAAGAAAAAGTTCTTAAAACTTTAAAAGGGTGTAAATTTATTTAGGCTCCCATTACTTATTTTCATATTATATTTCCATCTTTGAGTTGTTTCATGATCATTTTGCATAATCTAATAAATCTACCACCTAAATGTAATCTGTGTGAATAAACATTAATGTTGAATTACGTCACCATTTCCACATCACTTTCTATTGTTTGAGGTTTAACCAGCTCTCTGCTACGGTTTATTAACTGTGGGAAGAATGAGTGTTACTGTAAATGGCACTGAGAACGGATGAAAAACAAGCATTTTAGAAAATGCTTTAATTCCCACATTAGCTCCGCAGAGAAATGATGTATAGTCCTGCTGGATCAAAAATAGGAACATTCTTCCCCGTGCAAAGAGAGTCCAGAGATAACAAAATAACAGCTTGAATAACAGCTATATTCATAGTGTCGCTGATGGAGGGCAGTTTCAAAGTGACTGACTCAGAGATGAAAACATGACTCTCCATCTGTCCCTTGTTATCACTGTTATCTTGACTGCTGAACTGTGGCCCGGCCTATAGACTGGACCCTCTTCAATTTCTCTACAACAAAACAAAAACAAAATGGCAGCTGCACGGTTTCTGAACCCCTCGCCTGCAAAGGGAAAACAAATCTTCTTGGAGCTTGTCCAAACACTCGATTGGCTCGGTCTAGCTGGAGATCTGTCCTGAGCCGTTGTGTCCTGAGCAAGTGGATGAGAGAAGTCACAAATCAGCCAAATATACACTGATCAGACCACCTTCCTAACTGTGTAGGTCTCAACTTGTGCCTCCAAAACAGTTGTGACTCATCAAAGAATGGACATGGGTCTTCTGAGGATGTCCTGTGATGTCTGGCAACGCAATCTTGTTAGTGGGGGCCTTTGAGGGTAGGGGCCTCTGTGGATCATCCCATAGATACTTGATCAGTTTGGGATCTAGTGAATTGGAAGCCAGGTCAACACCTTGTGCTGTTCTTCATGTTTTTTTGTTTTTTTTAGTTGTTCCTAGAGTGTTTTTGTGTGTGTGTCTGTGTCAGGCTGCATCCTGCTGGGATTGGCTGCTGCCAAGTGTCATTGCTATGGGATGGGGGTGTCTGGTCTGGTCTAGGTGGGTGCTACATGTCTAAGCAACATCCACATGAATGAATGCCAGGTCCAAAAGTTTCCCAGCAGAACACTGAATTGTCACAAGATGGTCAATGTTATTCACTTCTCCTGCCAGTGGTCATAATGTTTTGGTGTAGGTTCACCTTTATGTTTTTTTTTTTAAATCTCATTTCTCATGTCTGTTATTACCACCGTGCCGTGGCTTGTTAGCAGTTTAAGTAATCAGTGCCTCCGTTTACAAGCCTCTTTATCACCACCAATGACTTCAGAAGTAAAGATGAACTCTGGTCTTTTTAAACAATCAATCACATGATAATGGTTCCTGCTCCCAGACGGTTGGACCTCCAGAGGTCGTAAACCTGTCGGCAGCTGATCGCTCCCACAGCGCCGACCTATTTCAGTTAAACCCTTGAAACTCAAGCTGTTTAGGCCCCGAATGCTGAGGAGCCACTTGCTGCTGCACAACTCTCAGACGCCGTTCACACCTGGCATTAACATCTCTCTCCAGATCTGATCACATTGTGCATTCTGTATGCAAATAAACACCAACAAATACCATCTCTAATGGATCTCTACCGCTGTTTCAGAACCAGTTTTATTGAAAAATTGCAGTTAATGCCATCTATGTAATTTTTGCACTACTCCACCAGGTTCAGGCTACAGTGTGAACAAAGATGTTTTTCACTGGAAATGTGACCCACTCACCACCAACTGTGGCCATACACCCACAAACACATCGCCTGGTGTCAAAAGGTGATCCTTGCAGGCTGTGTTCATGTCCGCTGTCACCCCGCATCTGAACAAACATCACTCCGACTAAACCAGCAAATACTACACCAGATGTCTCAGCTCATTTCTGCAAAATACCTCCTTGATGTTAAAACACCAGCATGAGTGACTGTCCTCCTACACAACAGCCAGAAGTTCAACCAAGTAACTATTAATCTGGATTATTTTCACAGAAGTCAGTTATTAGTCAAAATGATCACAGACTTCAGGAAAGTTCTGTCTCCTATTTGCATTGGATGAGCTGCAGATGAGGTCATGAAACCAATCAAACAATCAAAGGGAAAAAACACAGAAACTGATGCAGGACAAAAAACAACAAGGAACCCAATAGGATTACAACAGAGGTACCAAAATACAAGATCATGACACACTTTACATCCCTCCTCTCAGGTGTCATCCTTGACAGTACTCTACCTCTAGAAGCCCACCTCAACAAAATCACTCGCTTAGTTCCGCCTCCACAACATCAAACGACTTCACCCATCCCTAGCTCAGAACACCACTGTCATTCTTGTCCAGGTCCTCATCACCTCACGAATTGACTACTGTAGCTCTGTTCTTTTTCAGTCTACCCTCCAACATAGATTTCAGGTGGTCCATAACGCTGAAGCCCATCATCTGAAGTCCGTCCATAGACCACATCATCCCAGCTCTTCAGCAGCTCCACTGGCTTCCAATGAAAACCTGAGTACAAGTACATCCCATTACTGTACCTTCACAACCAAGTTCCATCATATCTTCTCAGATCTTCCTCGCCCATCCAACTTACCGCACGACCTTCCTGACTGTCCCATCTCCCAAACCAGTCGTTCACACTCTCCCACCTGACATCTCAAACATGGACTCTCTGACAACCTTCAAATCCAGACTCAAAATGCTAAATCTAGTTGAAATAGCCTGCTTAATAAATCTGCTAGGTGAACACCACAAATCCAATGTATTTCTATTATTATTATGAGCTTAATAAAGACCCATCAAGGGTATATCGAGGAGATGGAGGACTTTTACCACAGCAGATGCAGTAAAATGGCTGCTATCATCATGAAGTACTTTTCCCATTCCACTCAAGGACTTCTAGCCTCCTCCTTCCCCGTGATCAGAGCTGTCACAATATTACTATAACTGTACATACTTGGCAAAAATTAGAATACAATTTAGAATAAACATTAAAGAAATAGAAAACATATCAACAGTGAAGCTGCTGCATTCGTCCTCTGAGCATGTTGGAATCAAACTGGTTTTTATTTTGTGAAAACATGTCCAATGGGACATGGAGGCTGTGTAATTCTGCCAGAGGAGCCTCCAGCAGCAGAGAAGAAAGAATTCAGCCTCGCTTGCATCAGAGTTTCATCAAGCGTTTCCATTTCGGTTCTCAAATCTGAATACGGAGAGCATGATAGTGAAAGCTGACAGCACAAACCCACGGGGGGGATTTCATCATCATAAGCTGGCACGACCAATCAGGGTCACGTTGCTCTTTGCTGTACACCTCCACCAACTAACGTCAGTATAGCTCCAACTAACGAACACATCAGTTGGCAGAAAAGCTACAGTATGAACAAAAACAAGCCCGTGTGTGCAACACCAGATGCCGACAAACAAAAAAGGTGGAGTCCACTAAAAACAGTAACTTGTGGGTCGTAGCTCTGTTTGCTTTCTCAGCTGCTGATATCCTGATCTTCATCACTGTTACCCCATTCAGACCTTGCATCGACATCTGTCCTGGTTAAACCAGTCGCAACTGGACATCTTAAAGTACAGGTGTGAACACAAACAGGACACATTGAGGACATATTTGAACCATCTGATCTCAGTCCATATGTGGAGGTGGTCTGAGATGCATCTGACCTGATTCCTTTGATAGTGTGAACACACAATAAAATCTGTTTCAATCCTTGCTTTGAGCGAAGACGGACTAAAAAACAAATGTTTGTGTCTCTGAATTTCTCCTTTGAATTGATAAATATGTATATTAGATTGGTTACGATACCCATTTAATTGTGTTAGTGGCAAAAAGACAATAATTTAATAAGTGAACCTCTGCAAAATGAGTTAGCATTGATAACTAATCAACATACATATTTAAAAACAAAAATCACAAACATGGAATAAATATACATCAGTTAGAAACATTGGCTAAAAAAATTTAAATTCCCAAGCATAATGGAGGTTGCATCTTGGAACACGTTACAGCAGCTACTGAGGTAAATGATCGGATAAGATTAGTTTAGATTCAACTTTATTTTCATTACACATGTTCAAGTACAAGACAACATAATGCAGTTAGCATCCAACCAGAAGTGCAGAAGCAGTTAGTGCAGAGTATGTACATGTGTACAGGTATACATACAGATATAATTTAAATTACATCAGACCGTGTTGCACTGTACACAGTGATTATAGACACCCGGATGTGTACAGATATTGCAGGTTATTTACTGTATAGAACTTTGGTTAACAGAAACTAAAGCAGAAAGTGTTTATAGGTTACTTCAATTAAGTAAATAGTCATACTGAAATCAGTAATCAATATAAAAGATATTCTTACATAAAATCTTTCAAAATGACATCTTGCAGCAAAAAAGTGAGAAAGTCAGTGATAGCAGCCATTTTGGAAATAGCTGCCAAAAGCTACTGAATGCAGAGCATGGATAAATCCACCAGGGGGTAGATGACAAGGATCTAATTGTATAGAACAGTTTTTTTCAGGTAAGTATTTATTATATGGGTGGAGAAGAGGTCTTAGACACTTGTGAATTTGAGACATTTGGTGTTAAAGATACACAGTATATGTAACAGGTAAATCCAACTTTGTGGCCTTGGATCTCTTCAGGAAGCTCAGCATTTGGCATTGTCAAGGCATGTTGGTTTCACACTCTTGTAAGAAAAAAATGTGCACTTTGGGACACTGGTTGTAGTGTGATATTGTAATCTCACAAATCTCACGTGAATCCATCTTCCTCACAAGGTCATACTTTGTAATGATTAAACTAATACATAATAATATAATATTACCTACAAACTTTTTCTTTTCTCAAAAAATCAATCTTCTCAGCGTTTGAACACAAAAGAAGAAGACAAAACATGAATAATGGATAAAAACTCAGTGGTGTTCAACTTCATAATCAGAGGTGTAACACACATTAAAACCTCTAGGTGGTGCTATCAGAGCTTTTCATATTAATGACAAATGACGAAATGACATACAGATTTTTTTTTTTTTGTGATTCAGTATGAATAAATAAACACTAGACACAGACTGTACCACTTACGTGTGTTGTTAGTAGAATCAGCCTGAAGTGTGAACTGAATTAGACACGTTTCTTGTACCTCGTCCTCCTTGATGTTTGCCAGCAGGTCAAAGCAGAGACGCTGAGTGTCACGCCGCATTTGTTGTGAAAGTCTCTGTGGTTTTACTGTACAGGATGCAAAATGCAACCACGCTGTCATCTGCAGACAACACAGGGTGTTTCCTTCCGTGTTTGGTATCAACAACACAGCACAGAGCAACCAGGTCACTGCGACATCACGTCAACCACGAGAAAAGAAAAAAAAAAGGCGGGAAAATCCTGCAACCGTCAAACTTCAACTGAAGTCATTGACTTGCCTCAAAAATACTTCCCCTTCCATGTGACTCTCGTTTCCTCTGTAATGAGCGAGAGTCTCAAGGTTGCGTCTGTAATCTTGATCTTGATTTGAAAGTTATTCAAACGTTATGAAGACGTGATTGCCTGTGAGCAAGGGAATTTAAACAGACCTCTAAAATGTTAGAACTAATTTCACTGTATGAAAAATGATCAACACTCTACTCGGGTCTATAGTGTCAATGTCAGTTTATTTGCACATTTTAAAACAACAAATGTTGACCAAACTGCTGCACAGAGTAAGTCTGGAGGAAGTGTGGGCGGGGCATCAATATCGTGGCTCCACCCTTGGATTGTACTGCGCAGACTCTGGGAAAATAGCGTCAGTTTGGCCAATGAGAGGAAGTGGGGACCCATTGTCCATGTTTATGTACAGTCTATGGTCCAAATGTGAAGGAGATCCAAAACATGACAGAAGCTCCAACTCTGAGAAAGACATCAGGACTGAGCTGGACAAACACAAAGACACATGAACGATGACAAACAAGAGGGAGACGATGGAGGAAATACCACAAATCTCTGGAACCAACATTAGTTTTAGTTTTAGGTAAAATATGAGTCAACCTTGTGTCTTGGAATCCAATCAGTTCAAGAACCTATGGTGATACACAGCCCTATTAGACACTAAACTGAGTGTTTTTTTTTTTGTTTTAAATCGTACAAAACAAAGACTGTTTAATTGTTTCTACTCCTTGTGTATTAGGTAACCGTTCCGATGTCTAAACACAGATACCAAGATCCTGAAGCAACCTAGCTCTGTGTGGTAACCAGCCCTCAATACCTACAAGCCTGACCAATTTAGGTTTGGTAATTACAGCGGCCAAAATAAAACAGAGACATGGAATATATCTGCCCAAGAGTGTCCAGAATATATGTGCAGCCTCCTTCCAAACCACTCAACCACTAGGACAACCAAACCTTGCATTCTTGTAAGTTTACTGTGATTCTGTTTCAGCCGTAAAATATTTCTGCTAAATTACTTTCTTCAAACCTCTCTGGTCTGAGGGAAGCAGACGTGAGTGATTAGTGGCTTGAGAGAGGCTGCGCTTCTCAGGGGGACTCCAGCCAAAGAAACCGATTTAAAAAACAATTCGACGCCTGCTTCCTCCTTGGCCGCTGTGAACTCAGCTTTCTGTGACATTGTGGTTAAAAAAAAACTCACAACAACACACGAACCAACTGTTGTCTCACTTCCTGTAGTAAAACGGCCGTCTGCTCGCAACCTCCAAAACAGGAAGAGAGAGCATGACGAAGCACAATGACAAACGGACACAACCTCAGTCGCTACAACAACAACAACCATGGCTGCAGGGCTTACAGTTTTAATATAGTTTGAAACTATCTTGTATATAAATAAATGTATTATTATCTGAAATTTCTTTATTCCTAATTATCTTAAAAATGAATGGCCACTTCTACACCACACCATTAATTTCTGGACCCAGTCACCCTTTGCTGAAACACAATTAGTTTTATGTTGGTATTTTATCACAGCTGGGAAGCAGAAAAATAGGATTTTGTACATAATTGACTGAGCAGAAAAAGGGAGATAATGGCTCCAGCATGAGGTTAGCACACGGTTGAGTCAACTCAAGGTCAGATAATGTTCCCAACACAAACGAACCACTCCAGAGTTTGTTTGGGACCAGATCGTGACCAGTGTTGCCAAATTGGGCAATTTTTAATTATGCAGTTTTTTTAAAAAAAGATAGCTTTTATTCAGCTCTTTCTAAACAGTGGAAAGGTTGCACTTGAGTGTGATTACTGCGTTCACAGCTGCCCACACAAACACATCAGTTAGGGTTATACATTTACTCAAACCTATTATGCATAGTGTAGTTATAGCACCGTGGTTCCTCTATCAAACAGTAATTTGTCGTTTCGTTCAGGAATGTTGCAGAGAAATCTGCACAGAGAGGAAACACACTTACATGAATATGGTTTGGGTTTCATTAATCAAACTGCATATTCGAGATGGAGAGACAAGCCTTTAATCTTGTTGTATGTTGTTGTTAAAATGAGATTAAAACTTGGTAAATACTCCTGCAAGCGTTCTACACTGAGTTTCTGGTGTAGAAGGATACACTGGTGAAAGTATTTATACCTGTGCACTGGTGCGTCGGCACTGAAACGCTAGGCAGTGTCCAGTCAGCCGTGTTGAGCTTCACTCTGCACTTAATTCTGCAACGTTAAAAAGATTTAAAAAGCTAAATAACAATCCTTAAGTGAAAATCAGTGACCTTAGAAGTTTGATTTCTGGTTGAACTCTTGTTGCTTCATTATCATTTTAACAACACGTGTGTCATGGTTTGCGCTTAGTTTCCCTGGGTTTCTGTTTGATTTTGTTTAAGTTTTTGGCTTCCTGCCTAGTGACGTTCCCTGTGTTTTCCCCTTTTGTGTCATAGTTAGCTTGCCCTTCCTGTATCTTCCCGCCTTTGTGATTGTCTTCCTCGTCCTGATCGTTTTCACCTGTGTTTCGTCACCACCATTTCCCCTGTGTGTATAGCCCTGCCTTCCCCTTTTGTCTCGTCATGTTTAGCTCTATAGTCATGATTCTTGTTACCCGTCATAGTTTTGTGTTGTCATATCATGGATTATGTTTCATAGAAGTTTTTGTTTCGTGAAGTTTAGAATACGGTTACGAGTCATTTTAATGTTGATTCTTTTAGTTTTTGTCTTGCTTTTTTCATTAAATACCCTTTGTCTACTCCTGCCTTTGCCGCACAGTCCTGCATTTGGGTTCTACCCCCCACTACCAGCAAAGCCCACCTTGACAACATGAGGGTTGACATAGACCAAAAGAGAAATCAGTAGCTTTTAACCATCGCTAAGTTGGACTGGGACATTTTGTATTTGGTGCAACCTGATGTGTGAAAGTGCTGGACTGTTTATTGCAGACAGACTGTGGTTTTCTACCAAAGATAACTTCTGGTGCTTATCCGGCTGCAGTACAGTAAGAGCTTTGTCTTCTTTAGTCCCGTTTATTCCTTTACGCCCCGTCCTTGGAGACCCTACTCTCTGCTTCTTCTAAAGTCTATGAATAGGATTATGATTCATGTTTCTCTAGAATTTCTTCATCTTCCAAATACTTTTAAACTAAAAATAAAGCCTCCCTCAGTGATGTTCTGTTTTGCAGTCAAGTCTCCCACACATGGGATCGACGAGGCCATCAGTTATTTTCTGTCACCCGGTGTCACCTGATCTGCTCTTTAAGTGGTCAGCAGGTTTCTTGGCTTGTTGATTAGCAGATTTGACTCGTTGATGGATTGATTAATTGGTTGATTGGTTTCGGGGCCATGTCAGCACGTTGGGATGCTTCAGCGTTGTAGTGAAACATGAACATGAACTGTGATCATCTCAAAGTCTGACAACATGGAGGTAATGAGGCACAAGACTTCAACGGCTGCTGAGGCAGCAGGTTAATGGGCTCTAACTGACCCGTCTAACCTCTCGCACACAAGCATCCACGCAGATAATCCAGATTTACATCAGGTGTTGTGTACCATGACACTGATAGAAATGTATTTTTGCATCTCTGAGGCCTTAAATATTTTATCCTCAGCATAGTGTGGCAGTGATGTTTGTGGATGGTGAGGCACTGACAGTCAGATTTGCAAATATGAACCCAGTGGAATAAATTCAGTTCACCATTTAATTGTCTGCTTCCATATTAACTGGTTATGTTTCAAATCTCAAATGAGAATTGAAGGTACATATATGGCCAAGGACGAACAACATAGAAACCCAAAACAAACATATTATAAAGGAGACTACACATAAATTTGAATCTAAAACCTAATATGGACCTTCAACAAAATATTGAGTGATTAAAGTTTTATATTCTGATGATTTGTTCCATTTGTAATACAGGTTGTTCAACAAAAGCTCTTCCTTTATTTACCACTTCCTGTTTTGACTGAAAGTCCTGTTTTGAGAATTTTTTCAAGCTTGGATAAGTAATCTTGATGCCTCACAGCGAGAAGGTCCCGGGTTCGAATCCATGGGCCGACTGGGCCTTTCTGTGCGGAGTTTGCATGTTCTCACTGTGTCTGCGTGGATTCTCTCTGGGTACTCCGGCTTCCTCCCACCATCCAAAGACATGCTCATTAGGTTAATTGGTGATTCTAAATTGGCCGTAGGTGTGTGTGTGAGTGTGAATGGTTGTTTGTCTCTGTGTTGGCCCTGCGATAGACTGGCGACCTGTCCAGGGTGTACCCCGCCTCTCGCCTGATGACAGCTGGGATAGGCTCCAGCAGACCCCCGCGACCCTTAATAGGAATAAGCGGGTACAGAAGATGAATGAATGAATGAATGAATGATATGTAATCTTTTATTTTTGTCAATTAGTCAAACTAGTGCAGTGCCCGTCGGAAGTATGTATTCCTATAGTGGGAGCCTACAGGTGCTGTGTATGAGGATTAGTGGAAATATTAGAGCGGAGAAAACCTTTTTTACCGATAAATTTTACATTTCTTATCCAAACAACGTCAAACTTTGTAATGCACATCTTCGTGCCCGTAGCGAGACACCTGCCCAGTTTCTAATCCATCGGGCCAACGGTTCGCGAGATATGCGTGCCACAGACAAACAGACACACAGACAGACGCTCCTTGCATTATTAGATAGATAAATGGACTGTGATGGTGAACTTGACTCAGCGTAGAAGAAGAAGAGAAACAGCAGAACAACATGAACCAGTGGCTCACTAGCGCCCCCCTCCCTGAGGCAGAAGTACTGTCTGCCTCATCTTGTGCTTTTTCAGTGTCAGATTAGCAAAACTAAATATGTTCCACACACACATCAAAAATTATGAAGACTATGGAGTATATAAGGGACAGACAGAAGCACGAACCAAACCCAACTTGTAGGAGATTGAGCATTTTGATGCACTGACTCAACTTACGCCTGTATTTGAACAGGAAATTTAGCAATTTTGACTCAAAATGACCGAATACACAGCGTTTCCCACAAAATTTCATGAGACCTCTACGACTTAATAAAAGCCCCTAATTATGATGCTATCCCAAATATTAAAAACTATTTATATACTATACAGAATACGGCACATCAAATAGGAGCATGCGTTTTGTATCAGTCCGTCTTTAAATTACCGTAATAACGCGGATATTGCATTTGGCGGCAAATAGTGGAAGCCTGTGCTGTCAATGTACATTGATACTAAACATGAGCTGTTGAAATGTGCCATTCTATGGGCAAATGTATATACGATTAAATAAAGTATCAGCAAATAAAACGTATTTTAAGAAAACTATTGAATTTCAATATAACTTTGCTAGCTAGCACTTAGAAAGATAAGCTGGTTAACATTACATCTGGAGTCGTTTCCTCCGGCTTTGACCAGCTCTCTTTAGATAATTGCAAATGTCCATGGTCTAAAAAAATCAAGAGCACAAACATCGGGCTTTAAAAAGTTCCTGAGGGTTTAAATATCTTTTAGGAAACTATTTTCTCTGAGCTCCTGTCTTCTGTGACCTACTCCATAGGGTGGAAACTGGAAGTCCCCACATCTTGCGTCTCGTATTTGGGTCAGAATAGTACGACACGCTCCAGTCATTTATCGCATGACGACTGCTCGTCTGGGTCAACGTTAAAAACAGTACTTACATAGCTATTTGCATCTGAAAATTCACCACGAGTTGACATCATCAGAGAGACCGTATTCAGACGGTTTCATCACATTTTCGGAGCTGCCTGTCACAAGAAAGTGTGTTTCTTGAGATGAAAGAATCTGCGGTGATGAGTAATCTCACAACATGAGAGAATGAGAGGGAGAGAGAAAAAAAAAGATAGAAGCTGGGAGGGAGAGTCAGACATGATGGAGGTCTGGCCAGGAAGATAAAGGGACGAGCCTTCACTCGCTTCCTCTGCCTGGTGCTCCCCTCACGCTCTCCCACCCGAATCCTCGCCAAAGAGACGTTTTCAAAGCGCCGGAAAAGTAGGCCACAAAGTTTGAAGAGAGAGAGAGAGAGAGAGAGATAGAGATGGAGAGAAAATGAGTTGAGTGAACTGAAGCTTCAGTTCACGTCATGCAAAGCAAAGAAGGATGTCACGTCTTCACAGACTGAATCCAGTAATCCTCATCTACAGTCACACATAAGGACGAAGCGTACGACACCAATGTTCTCAATGCATCTACATTGACTGCATACGTATTTTCGGATCAACTGGCCACATATTCAAAATCTAAAATCTAATACTTTGCATTAATGTCCGCCATCTGTCCTGGGCAATCTGATCACAAATGTCCAGCTTTAAGAGCC
The DNA here is from genome assembly GCF_963514085.1 of Chelon labrosus. NCBI lineage: Eukaryota > Metazoa > Chordata > Actinopteri > Mugiliformes > Mugilidae > Chelon > Chelon labrosus. The sequence continues at coordinate 5,896,108 of NC_140338.1, read as the reverse complement.
TGTGTTCACTCCTGGCATTAAAATGTGTCTCCACATGCGTCCCCAGCCAGCACTTGAGATCTTGATCTCAGTTTGAAGCTATATATGCAAAGAAACACTGGCATCATTTCCAGAGGTGGGTAGAGTAGCCAAAAATTGTACTCAAGTAAGAGTACTGTTACTTTAGAATAATATGACTCAAGTAAAAGTAAAAAGTATTGTCACCCTGTGTTACTTGAGTAAGAGTAAAAAGTAATGGGTGAAAAAACTACTCAAGTACAGAGTAACTGTCGAGTAACCTCTTTTATTTATCAGGTCAAATAATGTCAAATAATGCACATGATGCATGCACAAAAATATATTATGGCAATGATAATTTTCAGAGCCGGATAATTCCCTTAGACAACTGAAACAGTTTATAATAAACAATAATAAATAAATAATATAATAACTTAAATCTTTACACAGTAACATAAATTTTAAAATAAAATACATTATACATTGCATGCCGTCGCCATCGTTTTGTTTCTGTGCTCTTTTCCGCCTGTTTGCCGCGGGGAGTGTGTGTGCGGTCATGTGATGGCTCGGCTCTGCCTGATTGGTGAAACGGAGTTAGACGTCGCTAGTGGCTACATTTGATTGGTGAGATGCAGTCATGTGATAGTCACAGAGCCTCTGGGAAGTCCCGACCTTAAATCATTGCTCTCCCCATATAAACAAAACAGACCATGCGGCAGACGGATCGATAAAAAAAAAAAAAATAAAAAAAAGTAGCGAGCAGAATCAGCCCAATGTAACGGAGTAAAAGTACCGCTCCTTCTTCACAAATGTACTCAAGTAAAAGTAAAAAGTATGCTGCTTTGAAACTACTCATAGAAGTACATTTTTTCCAAAAAGCTACTCAAGTAAATGTAACGGAGTAAATGTAGCGCGTTACTACCCACCTCTGATCATTTCACTGACTGCATGTAAACAGCAGTTTATTGTGTGTGAGTCATGACTTGGGGAGATGATCCACATTTTGGAACGAACTGTGATGTCTTTTTCACTGACATATTAAGTTTTTCTTTATCTAATGTAAGGGCGGAAATATATTTTGAGGCTTGCACAAAATTCTTTAGATCTGAACCCTTATACATCAACACGAACTTGAATCACTTGAATTATCAACCACATGATGACACGTCATTTACAGCAGCTTCAAGGACAGAATCTTTTAAAAGGCTCTCATTACTAACAATGAGACATCACTTATTCAGGTGATCATTTATAATAGTGGTTGTGCATTTGTTTTTTTTTGTTAATGAATGAGTTAAAGACCACCTCAACAGGGGTGATCGGTGGAAGGAGTTTAATTTAATGTGAACCAGGAATATCAAAGGAATGAGGTCAAATGTGTCCCAGACCACCTCCACATGTGGCCAGAGATCAGAGCGCTCTAATGCGAAGGGTTTGTTCACACCTGCACTCTTGGAATCAGATTGCCCAGGGTGAATGTTAATGCAAGGTCTGAATGCAGCCAAAGAAGTGGCAGATCACTAAATATTGCCACTGTTCATGTTCTTGAATGGTTTTGTGGTCATTTCATGCCCCTTTGTTATAATTTGTTGTCTGTATGTGTATATCAGTTTTTAACCTCATTTTGTGTCTCTTTGTAGCTTTAACCATCCTATGCCCCATCCAAGAGGCTAGTACCCACCACCTATTGACTGTCTCTACCATCAAAGACAAGACAGCCGCTATCTCCTCCAGTTGCGATCAACAAGATGAGGCTCAGTTTCTTTTTTCTTTTTTTTCAAAAAGCGTGCAGAGAAGACTGAGGGATGTGAACGGAGGAGGGATGAAATATGAGGGAAGATGGAGGACGAGATTAAAGACTATGTTGTTCGGAGGGAGGTGGGGCAGCTGGCAAACTGAGCCTTCTATCAGAGCAACCAGGAACAGAAATTTGGCAGTAAGGGATGTCTGAGGTTAAATATATATAAATAATAAAAGAAAAAGATGTGTGAACCAGATCCCTAAGGAGAGATAAGAAAGGAAGGAAGCAACACGGAAATAAAAGCAGACAAGGTAGAGAGGAATGAATGACAAGCGATGGGAAACAGTGAAGAAGGGATTAAAGACAACAGATGAATGACAGGAAGTAAGAAAGGTGACAGAAATGTGCGAGGAAGAGAAGAAAAATGGCAGTGAATGTAAAAGGAAAGAGGAGAATTTCAGAAGGATGATGGATGAGAAAGAGAAGTTTGTCCATCATTTTCTGGTACAAGTTCATCTAGACAAAACCACTGATACACCAGAAGACTGTGCAGTAGTTTATTTGTGGTGGTGTATGTTTGACCTAGCATTGTCTTTGGTTGGTGCATGGGCTATCAAGTAAACTTTATTCCATGTCACCTTCCCGCTGAAGGGGCTGGAGCCTGACAATGATCAGCTGGATGCACGCTCAGGTGTTCCTGAGGTCCCCAATCTCATCTACATCCTCTCAGCTGGAGGTCTGCGTGGTATCATGGAGAAAGTAGCAGCCTGCAAAACCTGTAGCCTTCCCGTTTCCCCCGGTACAGTGACATGGCCAGCAGCTTTGCCGAGGAAGTTCGACACAATCCTATGTGGCCCCGCCTTCCAGCAATTAAGCCATACCAGTCTGGAGCAGCAGCAGGACCTTTACATTAGTCATTGTTGTCACTATTTTATGTGGTAGTCGTGATAATTAGGAGGCGGAAGTAGGTTACAGAAAGAACAAAGGATTTGCTTCCAACCCTAACATCTCTGCAAACATTATTCCTCATTAAACAGTTCACAAGGAACATTAAAGAAATAAATAAACTCAGACTTATTGGAGACCTAGCCTGATCGTCTTTGTGTTAGCAGACTCCCAAAAGGCACAGAAGGCTGCTGTGTGTCTGTGCACTCTTTTTGTCACTAAGTTTATTTGTGGCTCAGCACTCAGGCAGCTGTTCAGACACCTGCAAGTTGATTGTCACACTTCTGCTTTAGCTGAGGATGGTTCTGAGCTTGGGATTTTTTATTTTTTTAGTCTGCAGATTCTTTCCACTGGGAAATTTTTGTGCAGGACAAAACGGGGTGAAACAAAAACCAGTTAAACGTCTGTCAGTCAAATGTTTGGTCGTTCTCTGTAGGCTCGTATTGTAAGACACCTTGTGCGGTACAAAATCAAGTATTATCTTAAATACTTATTTATTCTGTGTAAAGAGCATCTCATTGGGTTATAAACATGTCAAAGGTAAACCAGGCTATGGGGATAACCTTGGTTTTCATAACCCAGTAAGTAATACTATTACGTGAATCAGTGTGTATCACACAAATACAATATTTGAGTTTTTTCAGTTGATACAACATTCAAAGGACCTTTTGAGGGTCAAGATTTGGTTGCAGGGTTCAGATCTGAGAGCTGAGAGAATCTGACATGCCTGTAATTCAGGTATTCAAAAGTTAAAGGAAGGGTCATCACCAAACACTGCAGGAGCTGCTTGCATGTAAACACCAGGCTGTTGCTGGGGATATGAGTAGGACCCAGGGGCTATTTTGAGGTTAACACACTCTGCAGCCTTTCACTCTGTACCCAGTCGCCTGATGAAGGCATTCCAGCAACGTCTGCAACGTCTGGCAGCTATGGTTCCACCAGCTGATCGCCCCCTCAACTGTCAGGGATAGAGCAGGCGGACATGGCCTTTAAGAAAAAAAAAAAAAGTTCAGATGATTCCTCCTTATGTTGTATTTCATTCTCTGTCATCTCCTCAGCTTTCTATCTTCTCACCTCCTCTGGCCTGGTTTAATTAAAAAAATGGCAGCTCCATCCAGAGACCATGCCAGCGCTCAGGGATAACGGCAACATTTAACATCAGCACCGACAGTGCCAGTCAGTTCTCATTTAAGAGATTACACGTTTACATTCTTATGCCGTCAGCTGGGCATCCAACATACCACAGGATACAAGGCTAATCAAGGGGGTACAGAAAATGTCAGCAGTCAAACACACTGTCTTACACCAGTGGAAAATTCCATTAATTCCCAAGCATAACAGTGGCATGGCCCACTGAAGGCTTCAGCTCAGCCTGGTGTTCAGGCGAGGGCATTGTGGACTCATCACTGCTGTGATTTCATCTAGTTGTCTGACTCAGCAGCTTCTTATATTATAGAAATGGAGGGCAGCCACTTGTGTAGCTCAGGGCGCAAGTTGGGGGTTAGGTGCTTGCTCAAAGCACCTCAGCCATGGACAGCCTACTACTCCACACCTCCTCCTTCTTCTGAAAGACACGGAAAGAGAAAGAAATGGAAAGCAACAGCATGGAAGCACTGCGATCAATCACAGAGTCACATATCATCAACCACATCCTCCTTGTCAACAGGTAAAGCCTCATCAATCCCATGGGAAGTAAAACCAGAAGACCATCTCATTAATATAAAATACATGATCCACACAATCCACTCTGTCATGCTGAGTGCCGTTTGAAATGAGAGAAGCTACTCTTTGAGTCGATACAACGCATCACATAGCTGGAGCTAACCAGCTAGCCTCAGCTAACAAAACAAAAAAAAAACTTTGAATTTCACAGTCAGCATTTCTGAATTATTTACTCACAGTGGCAATGGACAACATATGCAATTGATATAAACACCTTTTGTAGTCATTTTGAGCCTATCCACACGCTTCTCCAACAACTATGCACCACATGGTGACTTAACTGAATCTGAGCCATGTCCTACAATTTCATACATGATCCTTTGCCTCCATGTAGTGGGCTGATAAGATAAGATCGGATCCACTAATGTTAATCGAAGGTTGAAGTGGTAAGGAGGCTGAATATACATAATAACGTTCATGAATATTATGAATTTAGACAAACTGCATGTTGTGGTCCTGGGTTTCCAGTGCTAGTGTTGTTTTTTGTTCTCTTTCCCTGCTCTCTCTCTCTCCCTCATTAGGCTCAACTGGGCAGGCAACTGGTGGGAGCACCTGACTCAGCTGCAGCCAGTTATCAATCAACTCTCTTTAAAAGGCTGGCCGTGGCTTCACTACAGTGCCAGATAATTCCGCATGTCACGGTTTGTGCCAGCTCTCCGGTTTTCACCTTGCGCCTTAAAGGATTCATCTTTTGCCAACATTGGACTCTTGTGTTTTTTTCCCTACCTTCCAGTGCCTCCCAGGGAGAGCCAGAGTCCTGCCCCAGCACCTGCTTTGAGTTTTTTTTTTTGTCTGTTTCTCCTGGAGTTTCCAGCGCCCTTTGTATTTTTGTTTTTTGTTCTGGGATTTACGTCCCAGCCGAGTTTTGCGAATAAACTCAGCTTCATTGACTTTAATACGTGGTGTTGTCTCCTGCTTTGGGGTCCGGCCACCGGCTGGACAGACCCTCACACTGCAATAGGAGTTGCACCAAGTATTGCACCAAAATGACATGAAGCAGTGATGTGAAATAATACTGGGATGAGTTGGTATAGACAGCTTTATTATGTCCTTTATATGTCCAAGAAAGAAACTCAGCAGCAGTGCTGAGAAATGCTGATGTTAAAGAGTTTGACTTGCACTGTGGGTGTCTCTGGCTGAAGGAGCTACGTAAAGTAATGGTTATTATTGTATTTATTTTATGTAGTACCGGCATCTTATACTGAAAAAGACCTTTACACCAATATGTAACATGCCTTGGTGACAATTAAAAAGTAAAGTGAGTTATGCCCAAACAAACTGCAGGTTGATCAGAAAACAACTTCTAGCAGCTGCTGGAAACACTTGAAGCAGTAAAACTATAGAGCTGGTGACACTTCATCTGTGAAATTTAACACAGCAAAGATTGCATCTACATTAGCAATAAACAAACACAATGACAGCTCAATCTTCCCAACACCTCCTGATAGTGCCTCAGCAGGATGCTTCCGGGAAACACTCAACAATTGTCACCAGTGTGGGTGCACGTAGTCGTTCTCAGTTCCCTGTGGAGTCTGGTTTACTGCAGGGAGTTTGGATCAGTCCTCCTCCACTGGTACACATCACCAGTCTGCAATATTCAGCACCTTTCTGCATTTATTTGGCAACCTTGTTTTGTTTTGTAACCATTACTTACTGATAGCATTTGTTACCCATTTGGATCCGTTTGTCATTTCCCAGAATGCCTCTTAACAGCTACTTGAGCATTTATGATTATATCTTTTATCTAATATGGGTCAGTCCTGCTGTGTCGTCCTTTGATTCTGAATACTAATGTCCTTTATACATAAATACAGGCACAAAAAGACCCCAATTTAGACCCCCGGAGGGTAGGATTCAAGGGGATCTGTTTGCAGAAAATTCATTTCCATATTTGTGTTTTCATAAATCTGTTAGCACCTTAAAATAAGAAACACTGTGTTTCTGTCAGCTTAGTAGGTGCCCTTTATATCTGCATAGGGATTAGGTCCTCTTCCATGGAGACAATGTTGTGCCACCATGTTTCTACAGTAGCCCAGAAGGGACAAAGCATATGGTGGCTCTAGAGAGGGACTTTTGCATTTTCAGCAGCAACCATAAGTCCCCCTTCAAGGAGAGAGTGAGGCCCACACTATTCACATGTAATGGCATCAGATATTAACTAAACTAAGTGGAAATGCAGTCAAGAAGTGTTCCAGATGGACTGATAGATCTCCTTAGTGGCTAAACCAGTCGAGATGTTTAATCTATGATCGTCCCCAAAGAGGATTTAAAAAAAAAAAAGAATGAAAACAAAATGAGGTCAGCGGCAGTTTTGGTTGAACACAAAAATAGGCCCAAGGATTTCCAGAGAACCATAGAGCTCATCTTTATTTACAAACCAGCTATGTTGCTTAGGTGACCATCAAGTTGTCGTGGTAAGAACAGACATACACGTCTATAAATGTATCTGGATGTGGTACTGCATAATTACGAAATCATACACTTGAAAGCAAAGAATAGGTTGAGGAAGACCTTGGAGGAGTTGAGCACCACTGGTTGGTGGAGCAGGTTGTCCACAAACCAGAGGGTTAGCGGTTTAATCCCTGTGTCCTTGAGCAAGACATCAAGTTGGCACTGGTGTGAACGAATGGGAAGACGTGTCACTGTGAATGCAAAGCGCTTTGAGCTCCAGTTATTACAAATAACTAGAGGTCCCCTAGTCCCAAATAGATCAAATTGGGCTTGATAGGTGAGTGTTTATAGTGAACACTGCAGGACGTCATTCATAACCTACTCAATCCACCTGTACTACAACACATTTCTGTAATGGATAACTCCATATTATTAATGACAATGCACATTATTGCACCTTAGTAATCCTTCCTATGTATATAACATAGATTTACTTCTGTCTCTACTTATGTCTTATTTTTACTGGTGTGTTTTATTTGCAACTGAGCTATTTAAGAGAGTCTACTGACTGAAGTTCATGCTGTACAGAAACGATTTAAATGGCCGAAATGAAAATATGTTCTAAAAACAAAAATGTTGAAATGTTGAAAGTCGTCTTTGACTCCTCTCTGCCGAGTGAAAGCTTTGGCTAATGTTCCCTCGCTCCAGATTGGGTTTCCTGCCTCAGCACTTCCTGGCTGTCATAGTGTCTCTGATGAGAATGAGGTGTCCTTGAGAGACATTCAGTTTATTTTATCACCGTCAGTCCTCGCCATCCCCCCGGTTCGTTCCCTGGCATCACTTGTGCTAAACTGAGCAGCCCGGTAACCTGAGGCAGACCAGAGGTCATGTTTTGTAGCTGTTGGATTTAAGGCAGCGCTGCCACTACATGCAGTCCAAATATAACTCACGGCTGGCTTAAATGAAGGCCAAGCTCCTCAGATTTCCATGACATCCAATAAGGGGGGGGGGGGGGGGGGGGATGCACACCAGGCCATGTGCTCCGAGCTACAGGACAGCACATGGGGACTGAGGTTTGCTGCTTTCCATCTCACTTTGTTTGTGCCTGCTGTACACCATGAGGGAAAAACATGTCCAGACATGTCTGCATGTCCACTTCCACAGCACACCAAGCCTCCATTCACATTAAAGGAACTTAACCACACTCGTTATTCAAAGTGACTCACACTTAAAGCAACAACAGTTTCTGATGTTGTCACTATTACAGACATAAGTCACTTGTGTTCATTTTTACTTTACAAATTATGGACTATGGATATCATAGAAGACCTCCGCTAGTCCCAAGCAAATATGGCTTTATAGACAATTATATTAACTTTGTTTTATGAATCCATAATGAACATATTAAAGAACAATAAAGGGCTGCCAATTCCCTGTATCTATTAGTGAGACCTGAACCTTCAAATTCATTGGAACTTGCATCAGTGAGGGTGAAACCTGGTCTCGCAACACTCAGCAGCTCCTGAAGAAACCTTTAGATTAGGTTTACCTGGGAACTTCTAGTCATTTGTAATATCTATCTCTCTATAGATCTGTCCATCTATCAATAGACCTATGTGTCAATAGTACTGCCATACGTGCCACCATCTCATCATCCTTTGTGATTTTGCTCTTCTGATGGTTTTGAGCTTGTTTTTTTTTTCTGTGAACAGGTCTCAGGCAGATTAGCGACAACCTCCTGAAAACAAAGTTAAAGTTAATGTAGTTATCTCTAAAGACCTATTTGCATGGGATAAACATTACCAAGGGACCTCGAGGACTTCTTCTGTGACCGAAACTCCTTGTGAATGTCCATAATTTGAAAAGGCAAAGTTACGCAGTGAATTTTTCGCCGCATGACTTCAAACACAGAGGTCCTCTGAACAAACCGGTCTTCTGACATGTCTGTAGTTTTATTTTTTCAGGGATTCTTTGGAGTAAACCCTGGACAGGCCGCCAGTCTATCACAGGGTTGACACGGAAAGATAATTCACTCATTCATAGGTCGCATGCATGTGAATCACCAGTTAACCTATCAGGACGTCTTTGGACTGTGTGAGGAAGCCGAAGCATTCACAGAAAAAAAATAAATAAAAAAAGGCCATTTGAAACTCTACAGGGAAAAAAGTACAGCCATGGATGTTGTGTTTTTTCTATGAATGGGTCTTTTTGCACCCAGACTGCTGTACTCTTTCATTCATTCCTTATGATCCATTACTCGTTATACCTTGGGGGGGTGGACAAAGAGGTGGGGTACACCCTGGACAGACCACCAGTCTATCGCATGCATGCATTTAGGGTCACTATTTACCTTCTTGCTGTGAGGCGTCAGTGGCTAGAAAGTGAAAGAACCTGAAATCACAGGACCTCTGAAATACGGCAAGCAACCTGTAAAGTAATAATTTACTTTAAAAAGCAAACTATGAACATATTCATGGGATTAAGCTCACAGAAGAACTCTGGTCTCATGCATTTAGGGCTTGGAGATATAACTACACTAAGCTGAACTTTGTTTTCTGAAATCCATAACGGACATCCTTTAAGGAACGCCTGCTTGTGGTGTGCAATCTTGTGGTACTCCAGCTGCTATGTTTCTGCCAAAGGTCAAAAGAGTGAAGTTCTGAATTCAGCTTCATTTCTCTGGAGTGCCTTTCATGTGTGCATTGTACATCTACGTATATGTATTATTCGCCAATATGTGTTTACTTCTTTAGCAGCTAAACTAGAGGAAATGAGGACAACACTGAGCTGGGATTTTTTTTTGGGGGGGGGGCGTGAAAAGAGAAAAATAAACCAGCCTCTATGATATTAAAGTAGGGCAGATCCGAAACAAGTAAACAGGGTCTGTTTACTCAAAGAAGTTTAGAGAGCACAACATTTAAAATGATTTAGAAAAAAATAAATAAATCAGCAGCTAGTGAAAAATAGAACAGGATGAAACTTTATTTCATATGTTTTTCTTTCACATGTTTAAATGCAACAAGCTTGTGATTTATTTAGTTATTTATCTTCTGGGGGCATCCAACACTGGAGACGGGTTGAAGGCTGGAGCCGATGAACGTCACATTTAAAGCTCATTTCCAGGCTAAAAACCAGCAGATTGGAAACATTTGATGAATGTGTCAAACATTTGAAAAACACGGAAGAGGCTGAAAGACGAACTGGTTGATCGGTGCAGCAGGGCGCTGTTGTGCTCTGCAGGAAATCTTGCAAAAACCTTTTATACTTTAAATCATAATTTCTGCAGCAAAAGACTGGTTGATGTTATTCTAATGGACTCGCCTATGACGCAGAGGACGACTTGTCACTAGCTAGAAACTGAGGTGCTGCCAATTTAAGTCCGGTAGATTTCTCTGCAAGCTAACATATGTACTCAAGATTTGCTTACTGTTGTGTATGACATGGGATAAGACCTCACAAAACAACAAAACAGGAGAATCAGTGAAACTCACTCATTTAGCTATAACCCTAAGCCTCATACCGCAAAGCTCATCAAAGAAGAGTTTTCCTTATTTTAGACACAGCTGGCTTGTTTTAGTTGTTAATTATTCATATTTGATTGTGAGTAAAGTCATTTTCATCCCCTAACTCACAGAATACTCTAGACAGTTTGAACTACTGAGGCCTCTTACAGTGAGACTGTTTAGGAAACATGTTGAGATCATTTTGTGGCTTTATGACTTTTTCGGGGTAAGACAGGTTTTAGTCATTTTGGAAACATTTTTAGAATGTGAGGACATGGAGGAACGTTTTGTCCAGTCAGCACTGTTTGATGGCTTCTACTCTGTCAGTGAGCTGAGAGTGCAGGAGGTTTCATTTGTTTTAAGTAAAGCTTCAAGTGTCCAGAAGTAGTAAAGTACCCAACTCCCTACATGTAATCCAACATCCCTACAAGTCTGCCGGTGCCTGCTGATAGGTTGGTTCGGCCCCAGATCATCCAGGGCCTGCATTAAAAGGGATCCAGCCTTGGGATCCATTTTCTGCTGCTCGCTCTCGGATGGTCCACTTGATCCAGTCTCTACTCCCTGTTACAGCTTTATCGCTTGACTGTTACTTTGGTTTCTGTTACCTACTTTGTTTGTTATTGAGATGTGTTGACCTTTGAGTACCATTTATGTTAGTTGTGGTGGAAGGTGCGGACTATAGGTGAGGTTGGGGTAGCCTATACACCTCATCACATAGGTAATCTTTGGTTTATACACACTAGGATTATTGGTTGGTGGCACCTGTGTATTTTTAAATAAATCCTGTTAAGTTTGCTTTACATGCAGATTCAACTTCATTGGTTCTCCTGTGTTCGTCCCTAAATTCCCCTAGACCCTCCTAGGGACGCAACACAAATGGGGGGCTTGTCCGGGATCTGAACCCGGGCCCTCTCACTGGCAGGCATAAGGAATGAATGGCCAGTGTTATTTATATACTCCCACTGTCACTTTTGGTTAAGTATAGCCACCAGTTTACTCTGCCCTGTGAGCAGAAGGTGGAATTGAAGTTATGGCTTGAAGGTGATGAGGGGGTAAATCCTGTTCCTAAAAGCAGGACACCCGAACGGGGAGGGCGAGGGGGGCAGCTTCACGCTCAATTGGGCAGTTTTGAATTTTATTTTGTGGGTAAAAATAGAGCTGGGCGGTTGAACAACAGTTATGGTCATCTTGGTGGTTTTTCTAATTACTTTCTGATGCTGACTTGAAACGAATATAGGGAAGTTGCTTCCTTTTGATAAAGCCACGAAATACATCTTCATAGCACAAGTCAGTGTAATTAAAAATAAATCTACACGTCGTGGTTTAAATTCACTAGTGACAGTATTGCAGTTCTTTCTTTTCGGTTTTAAAGTATAGACGGAAAGTATTAAACAGATCATGCTACTTACGTTGAGAAAAATGACTTTATTTTTTAAGGGTATTAACAGGAAATGCTTTATTTTGAAATGCAGGGAAATGCTCTGTGTGCTCTTCGATAACGGAAACAAAGGCGACGGCATTTAAAGTTGACTATCGCTGTTTCCTCTGTGCAAACTGCAGCCAATGTTCGAGCGACATCCACGTTTGTCATCATTTGAAGTGGGGGGGAGTTCTGGGACTTTAAGAGCTGTTTACATCAATCTTCTCATTCAGTTTTGATAGGTAATGATTTGCTGGTATTGGGGACCAAGCACTGGACACGAGTGCTTGATAGAAAAATTGGGTTTTATTTACTCAAACGCAGTAAAAACAAAATACAAGCTTGAGTAGGCCAATAAAAAGGGAGGTCTATGAGATATAACCTTATCCAAGTTTAAAAAAAAAAAAAAAAAAGCACAACATTTACATCCAAACCTACCAATCGGTGGAAAAACACATATCCCTGGATTATACTATGACAACAAACAAGACAAAAGTGTTGAGACACGTTCTGCTGGTGTGACAGAACATCTTCAATGTGCACAAACACCATGAAAACCTTCATCCTGCTTCATGGTTTATCCAAACAAAACAAGGACTTGTAAAGCTTCTTGAAGACGTTTCATCCAAGAATGTTCTTCAGTTTAGTTTCACTTTGGATAGACCATAACCTGGATGACCCGAAAACCGGGATGCACCTGACCTTAATATCATTCAAACCCTCCTTCTTGCTGAATCACTGTACCTATTTGTGTTAATCTATTTTACTACTTTCTAAACTTTGCATACACAACCTTTCAGTGTAGTACGTAAACAGGATGAAATGACTTCTGTTTTGCTTTGTACATCAGTTTGTATGTTTTCAGTGTTCAAGGATGAATCATCCTCCAGAGCATACCAGAACATATGCACAAATAAAACCCCCACAAAGTTCCCCAACATCCAGATTTAGAACAATTTAAAGCCCATTTTGAAGTCTGTGTGAAGCCAGGCTCTGAGTGCAGCGTCTGTGGCTTGGTTTCCATATTTTCTTTTTTGCCATTTTCCTTTGCTGTGGATGTTGGCTCCTGGTGAAAGTAGGTCAACCATACTGGAAGCTTGGCTTTCTTCCTCACAGACGCTTCTCGCTTTGGGTTTTCTCTGCAGGAGGAAAATAAAATAAAGAATCTCTTAGTCCGTTTCAAATTCATGGCCTAGACAGACCCGTGAATATGGCAACGTATAGTTCCCAGAACACCTTCTCATTGTCCAGCATCACTGGGTCTGTGGGTCTGAGCTCTTTCATCTGTAAAATTGTATTTCAGTTTTTAAATAGTTGCGCTTTGCTATGAAAGAGATTTCTGTCATTGTGGGATTTCCACAATATGTTTGCCTCTAGTTTCACGTCTTTCTTTTGTCCACCTCTTCTCTGTCATCGGACTTTAAATCCAATTATCTTTCTGTCCTGACGGTGCTCTCAGAGCTGGAGCTGCCGTCATGTTTTAGATCTCCCTCACATGCTAACTAATCTCATTGCACGGTCTCGCTAGATCTGTCGTGCGAATCCAGCCTCGTGAGACCGCAGTGAGATTTCTAACAAGAGGATGCAGTAAAGAGGATTTTATGAATCGATATTATTCCATTTGAATTGGAAAGATTAATCCAGCCCTATTTCCATTATTGCTGTCATGGTATTCATTTTGGAACATTTGTCTGTCTTTTGTTATTTTTGGATTACCCTGAAGTGCTTTGTTTTTTTACTTAATCGTAAGTTTTAATTAAAGTAAGAGGTATTATTTCATCCAGTCCTGTGTTGGGTTCTTCCTCCTTGCTCCACAACATAACAATTGCAGAATATAAAGCTGTAACGGAGCCCTACAGCCTTGTAATATTAAAGTTTGAGGGGAAATAAGCTCTCACCTCATGTTTGATGCAAATTAAGGTTTAATTTATTTTTAAGACAAAAGACAAGTTGTCAGCCGGGAAGGTAGGACCCAAATGCAAGCGCAGACATCAGAGGAACTTTAATGAAACATACTTTTAATTATAACAAAGGGCACTGCAACGATACGGCAGCATAAAACCAAAAGTCCAATCAAAAATTATCCAAAAGGGACGTAACAAGAAAATAAAAAAGCCAAAAGAAGACGGTCAAAACATGACAGGAGAAAGAAACAGGAAACGCAGATTAGCACAACTTGTATATCAAGGATAACTGATCGGACAACAAAAGGGAATGAGTGTATGTAAATTAATGGGCTGATTAACTAGAGACAGGTGAAACTAATGAGGGGAGGAGCACAAGAGCACAGGTGAGAGCAATCACACAGACAGGAAGTACAATTATTTCAATATAAAACTGAACTCAATACCATGACATTAAGTACAAATGTATAAAGTGAAAACAACATGACTATTGGCAGCTTGGAAGAGAATCATTTCAAGGAAATCAAACCTGAATTATTGTAAATCGGACTGCTCTTTAAAAAAAAAAAATAAAACACAAATGAAAACCAGTTACTTGCTGATGATATTCATCTTAAACACAGAAAAGGAGAAAATAACCTCCCTCCTCCTTCTTCTGTGTCTCTTGGCTAATATGCCTGGACTCAAACATCCAGTCACACAAATATGCACTCACCCCTCCACCCCTCCACCTCCTCCTCCCAAACCACCACCACCATCTAAACACATCCTGCCCCTGGCCTGCTAGAGAACTTTCTAGGAGGTTGACACTAGACACGTTTTTCCCCATTCCCACCAATCGTGACTGACAGAGTCGGGGGAGGGAGGCGCACCTCAGTGAATCATGGCTGGGAACCAGATGTTCACAGCTCCCAATGACAGAGGGAGAGAAATCGCTGGCGCTACAGTACATGCTGGTCCTCTGGGGATTTCAGCTATCATGCACAGGCTGTTATTAGATCACGGGTTGGGAGTTTTTTTTTTTTAAGCATGGGAACGAGATGATAACGTGAAGCTGCTGAGGGGCCGTGGTGGAAACCCTACCCCCCACATCCCACCCCTCCCCAGTAGTATGCAATACTGTTATTTTTACATGTACTATTCAGTATAACAAGCCTCACACTTGATTCCTAGATATAGAGCATATCATTGAAGCTGTGATTGATTGGGGTTCATGGTTATTGGACTCACTGACAGCTGCAAACTCACATTCTATACACTCAGGCTTCTACCGACTAGTTGAGAAAGTACTACTGCAATACATCTGAAAAGACATCCACTAATGCTAGCAGAGTAACGGTCCAAATCCTCTGGACAGCAGTCAGTTAACAACTTCACTAAACATCCTGTGGTAACAGAGAAGAAGGCTGCACATCAACTATTTCATAAAGTTGAAGTACCTGCTACACTATCCGATCTAAGAATAGGCTGTGGAGTACTATTAAATGCTACCGATGGTGCTGAGGTGCTGCCTGTTTTTATTGACTTAGATAAACTTTATTCATCCACAAGGGAAACTGCTTATACAGGCTATACATATCTGCATCTCACAGTATGTAGCACATGAGCTGTCTGTTCTCAGCATATGTATTCAGGTCAAGAATATAGATTTCATTGTTGTAAAGCATTACTTTCTTAGATCTGGATTTTTCTGAACGAATGAGGCAAAACTGTTGAACCCACCCATTTATTTCTCTTGTGCATGTTGCTAAACAACATCTTTAACATTCCCTCAGAGGGAAGTCTGTCCTGATGGAAATGCTGCTCTCTCCACTGGTGTAATCAGGGAAGATACTTGGCCAGAAGTACTTAAGTGAGCAGCTTTGAGGTTTGTTACGACAGACTTGACCATAGTGGGA
This sequence comes from Chelon labrosus, assembly GCF_963514085.1. Taxonomy (NCBI): domain Eukaryota; kingdom Metazoa; phylum Chordata; class Actinopteri; order Mugiliformes; family Mugilidae; genus Chelon; species Chelon labrosus. The sequence continues at coordinate 5,880,587 of NC_140338.1, read as the reverse complement.
GGGGACACACAAAAAAAGACTTTTCTATTGACTTTTTTTAAGTTGCTCTTTAAAAAAAAAAAAAAAAAAAAACTGTTGAGGTCCTAAGGCCTGAGTCTGCCTTCTCTTTCTCAACTTCTAAAGAAAAAAACACATTAAACAATGCAGTGACCACCTCCCAGCAGCATGTTGTTGTTACTACAGGTCTTTTGTGTCCTGTCAGAGCCCTCATTGAGGAGGAAGCACCGGGTCAAAGGCCACCAGCCTTGCAGCCAATCTGGGAGTTCACCCCAAAAACCAAAAATAACAGCTCCAACTCCACCCTGCATCCTCCATCTACCTGGTTTTCTGCAAAGCTTGGACATGAACTGAAGCCGTGGGGAAAACACTTTGAAATGATGAGACTCTGAAATGATCGTAGCTGGCTGAGATGATTAGCTCCAACCCAGCTAAATCTAAACTAGACTAAGTGGACTAGCTGGTAATGAGAGACTAATGAGTGAGGTGGATGCAGGTGAGTGGTGAGGCAGGAAAGATAAGGTGATGCAACTAGAAGGAAAGCAGGGCAGGAGGGAGGTTGGGCTAAAAACCCAAGGGAAACAGAATCAGTGCTCAAGATGGAGAGCATTAATGTCCAGTTTAGTCTGCTCCAGTTATTCCATGAAGCTCTCTTCATCATTCAAAATAAGGAAAACCACACCGAGACAGTTTGGGCATCGTTATAGTTTAGATTTTTTTTTCCCCCCGATGATGAAAAATAAGTAAATAAATAGGATTTCTCTGCCCCAGTTCATGGAGATATCAGAAAAGAGGGAGTAAAGAGAAACGAGAGCATGTGTGAGAGAGGGAGCAGGGAGATGGTTTTATCCATCATGTGAATTGTGCCCGGAATAAAAAAAAAAAAAAAAAAGGATGCTGGCACTCCCTGACATGTCTAAAAATAGACAGCAGTGGGGCATGGCGGTGGAGGTGGAGGACGACGACAACAACATTAATCATTCAGAAGAAGAAGAAGAAGAAAGGGCTGTGGTCTGCTCCTTCATTCCCTCGGATGATGTTTTATGGAGAACTCAAAGGCGGCTCCAGCCCACTTGAATGACAGTTAGACATCTGGTCAAAGACTCTGACCTTGCCTAGATCTTCCTGCTCAGCCACAGACTTTCACTACATCCTAAAAATAAACTCATTCTTCAAGGCACGAGGGACAAAGATTTAAAAGATATCCATGTTCGCAGGTACATGTGTCCTGTTTTGTGCTTTCGAGGTGCAGGAAATGTTTTCTTCATTAGTGATGCAAGTAGGGAAAATTAGAAAAAAGGTGACAGGGAAAGAAAGACTGACAATAGTATTTAGCCCTCTTATTTTTTGTATTCCTCAGATTTGTTCTATTTGAAGTTGTTTTATGGAAAATTCAACCTTTCTCTGTTCCCTTTATTTAAAAAGGCATGGTTCCTAATGGTCATAGCTGTATTCCTATTTTAAAAATGTGCATTTTTGTGCACGTATTTCCGTCATTTATTTGCAGTGATGTGGCTTCCAAAGATCATTTAATGTTAATGAACCGTTCGGCAACAAGAAGTGGGCAGGTTCCAAGTCGAAACTAATCTCAGATTTTAAGGCAACAACCTGTTGGATTGAATAATTATAGATGGATACAATTTCTACTGCACCTACTGAGTCAAAATGGAAGCGAAAGTCAAACTATGCAGCTGCATTCACTACTCATAATGCCACAAATAATATATTATCCTTGGGTTTAAATGGATTCAAACTGTAGTTCTGTCTGAGCTATGGTTGCACGGACGAGCTTGCAATGGAAACGAGGTAGAATCAAATTACAAATGTATCCTACATGCAAGATATGTTCTTCAACATCACAAGGAGAAAGGTGATGTGCAGTTTAATCAGTATGAGCTTGATTATCAACACATGGAAGTGTGTTGTGTTTCCTTATTTGTGTAAACAAATCTTTACGAGTAACTTGAAGTAAAGAGAGATGCATTGTGGATGCAAAACCAGTGTGTTTGATTAGTTTTTGAGGCAAAAAATAAACTGAATAATAAGTGGATGAAGTGAGAATTGTTGCCCAAGGTGTTGTCACAAGAAAGGAGAAGACACACAAGGAAGCAAGGTAGGATGAAACCATAGAGGTCGGATCAGTGAGATTCTCAAAAAAGCACAACATGGTGATCCATAAACCAGAAAGAGTTCAAGGGAAAAAAGAAGGAATAAAGGAAAAGAAACCACAAAGAAAACATCCAGAGAAGACGACAGAGGAACTGACAAAGGGAGAAGCAGGACTATATATACACTGAGAACTAATGAGGAAACAAGACACAGGTGAGACCAATCACAGAGGAGGGAAAACACACAAAGATAGGTAAAGTGAAACTAACTGAATGGAAAAAACAAACATGACGACAAGACAACAATGGAAAAGGTCCCAAACAGGAGTGGGTTTAAAAAAAAAACTGATTTTCAGATTTAAATTAATCGTGATTTAAAAGTTGCGATGTAGATTTAAATAATAATAATAATAATAATAATAATACATGCCATTTCCTGCATCTTCTCGCTGCAATTTTGCAAAATTAGCTTCACACAACAAATAAAGTTTAGTCCATGTGTGATGGAGATCCAAAAAAAGATGATGAAAGATGATGGGATTCACTCAAGTCTGTTAAATTCAAACAAGCATTGGCTACATGTTCAGCCCTAAACGTTTAGACCTTTCACTGTGCTTTATACTTTCTTTCACCAATCTGTAAAAGCCAGATTAGGATCATAAATAAAGTCGGATAGTAATTCATAATTTACATGACAAAGACTGTTTGAATCGTGTCGATCCTCAACAACCGGAAGAAGCATAAATTGCTCAGATTGGCAGCTGTTGGCACATCCTGGAGGCCTCTCACTTCCCATGTGTGTGTTTCAACACAAAACTACTTCCTGTAGATATCAGCATCTGATTTGTGTTTCTAATTCAACACTGGTGAAGTTCATGCACAACAAAGTGAAATTACTGTGAAATACAGAATGTCAGGAAATCTAATCTATCTTCTCCACTCTGCTTTATTATTTATGTGAACCCCTAAAGTTCTGGGCCACATTTTGACATTTCCACCAGAAGCTCTACAACTGTAAGGCAGAAGTTGATGTGTTTTATTTCCATCCAGTGTTTCATTCATTTTTCACCAAGATCTTGTATTGATGATGGGAGAGTCTGACCACTGCTCAAAGCCTTCTCCAGCACATCCCAAAGATTCTCAATGGGGTTAAGGTCTGGACTCTGTGGTGGCCAATCCATGTGTGAAAATGATGTCTCATGCTCCCTGAACCGCTCTTTCACAATCTGAGCCCCATGAATCCTGGCATTGTCATCTTGGAATATGCCCGTGAACATCAGGGAAGAAAAAATCCATTGATGGAATAACCTGGTCATTCAGTATATTCAGGTAGTCAGCTGACCTCATTCTTTGGACACATAATGTTGTTGAACCTAGACCTGAGAAACTGCAGCAACCCCAGATCATAGCACTGCCCCGAAGGCTTGTACAGTAGACACTAGGCATGATGGGTGCATCACTTCATCTGCCTCTCTTGTTACCCTGATGCCCCCATCACTCTGGAACAGGGTAAATCTGGACTCATCAGACCACATGACCTTCTTCCATTGCTCCAGAGTCCAATCTTGATGCTCCCTAGCAAACTGAAGCCTTTTTTTCCAGTTAGCCTCACTGATTAGTGGTTTTCTTAAGGCTACACAGCTGTTCAGTCCCAATCCCTTGAGTTCCCTTCACATTGTACGTGTGGAAATGCTCTTACTTTCACTATTAAACATAGCCCTGAGTTCTACTGTTGTTTTCTTCCATTTAATTTCACCAAACATTGATCACAAATCACGATCAATCAGGATTTTTTTCTGACCACATTTCTTCCTCCAAGACGATGGTTCTCCACTATCCTTCCAGTTTTTAATAATGCGTTGGACAGTTCTTAACCCAGTTTTAGTAGTTCCTTCAATCTCCTTAGATGTTTTCTCTGCTTGATGCATGCCAATGATTTGACCCTTCTCAGACAGACTAACATCTTTTCTACGACCACAGGATGTGTCTTTAGACATGGTTGTTTAAGAAATGAGAAGCTACTCATTGCATCATTTGGGGTTAAATAACTTGTTGCCGGGTGAAAGATGATCACCCATGCATTAATTATCCAGTAGGAGGCTCGTACCTATTTGCTTGGTTAAATCCATGTCGTGACTGTTTTTTTTTGGCCAGGCAGCTTATGTATACATATATGTATACGGTATATAGTCATTCACATTCTAATATATTTGCTTTTTTCCACCACTGGGCCTGTGTTACACACATGGCCGTGCATTGTACATGGCCATGTGTGTAATACAATATATCACATTGTGTAAACAGAATGTGATATATTGTACCTCGCCATGTGTTTGCCGTTGTGCATCTAATCAAAGCTTGACACTACACGCACATTAACTCTGGACTTTGTCTCAATAACTGACCTGCAGATACACACAAACGCACAGTTCTCAGTAAAGAGATGTTGCCTCATGGTGCGTGTCGTAATTTCCAGATAAGATTTGTATTTATTTCAGAGTAAAGGTCGACTGCTCACCAACAAAATAGCTGCAGAACAAAGGGTCAACGCTGAGGATGAGACAGTCTTTTACTGTACAAGGAAATACTCCCTCCTTAATCATGTGAAGACACATCTCTCTTCGGATCTTGCATTAACATCCGTCCTAGGGAATCTCATGACAGGCGTCCAACTCAAACTACAGGTGTGAACACACCGGGGAGACACTGAGGACACATTTGAGAGATCCGATCTCTGACCACATTTGGAACCAGTCTGGTTTGCATTTGTCCACATTTGACCTCATTCCTTCGGTAGTGTGAACACACAACGAGTCCTGGGTCACATTAAAGACCACCTACTCTACAGGGCTGATCTGTGAAAGAGGAGTTCAATATCATGTCCCCAAGTCATGATGCACACACAAAATCAGCAGATTGTGGTTCTAAAATATAAGTAGTGATCCATTAAAGACAGTCACCGGTAAATATTTTATTGCGCAAAACGGAGATCAGATCTGAAGAGTTGGCTGGAGACGCATGTGGAGACTCATTTGAATACCAGGTGTGAACACAGGCACTAGAAGCAGATTGAATTAATCCAGAGCTACATTACACACTCTGTAATAAATTCCTTTTTGTTTAATCGTCATTTTGATTGTCTCATTTTTCAACTTCAGATGCATTGATTGGTTTATTGTCACTGAAACACAATAGTGCTGCATCTGGTGAAAGTTTTGTTTCAAGCTTAATTTTCATCCTGCGTCTGCTAATAAGGAGGAAGTAGTATTTGTGCCAGTCATGACTGAGATCATTTAAAACCGTAACCAGAGGAAGAAAACGGCGTACCCTGACCAACACAATAAATAAACACAAAGACAACTGACAAATCTTGTATAGTTGCATGCTGATAAAATAGGGGGGAGGGCACAACTTCCTGAAGCTGATGGATGCTCTCAAAGTCTTAAATTTGTCTAGAAATTAAACCGCCTCAGATGGAAAACTTCACCACACATTTCTTTGAGACAGGTTAGCTTAGCACAAATGATGTTTATGTGAAAGCAGACAGTCAAAGGTAAGAATAAACATTGATATTTTCACTAGTTAATTTATATTTTGCATTATATGTATCTGTTTATATTCTATTTGTAGGATTTTTTGTCTATTGTTAGGGATTTGGGTAGATGGCAAAAGAAGAACTTCATTTCTACACTGTGCACATGACAATGAACTCTTTGAATCTTGAATAAAATATGTGTACCATACTTCAAAAGCCCACAAATGAACATGGTGGAACTCCTTCCATTGTCATTACTTTTGAGGCTGATACAGAAATGTGATTTACTTTTCCTTAGATAAACAGATACTTGCATTTAAAGCACAAAATGAATATATATTTTTACTGTAAAGTAACTCTTAGATTCAGTCAGTGTAGCACAAACTCGTGTTTCAAAGGTCAGACTTTGATCTGGGAAATAAATATTGAATAACCGTGGCTGAAAGTGCTGAGCAGCTGTTACACATTTACCAGAGGAAGGTTGCCGGGAAGCAGCTCTTCCTTCTTTAAGCGTCCTGTGCTGCTGTGGGGGATATTTAATTACAAAGCAGATCTGAGGATGATGATCCAGGCCCCCAAACACAGCCGAGAGCCCAGCTCCTCCCTGCACAGCGCAAACCACACCGTAGTATTTAAAAGCTAACGCTCAAAGCTGAGGCTAAACAGAAGGGCAGGAAGGATGGGAGTGCTCCCCTTTAATGAGCAGAGCTCTAAGACCTTTGCCAAAAAGCAGATGAAACAACAAGGATTAGGTGAAAAAGAAGAGAAAACAAAACCAAAATGTTGATGCTGGTTGATACCGCACAGACCGGATGGATGGCACAGTCAGGTTTTTCTTTTGATAAAAGTTCTTCAATCGTAATTACAGCCTAAACATGAAAAGCAGCACTCACGACCTTAGCCGGGATTTCCTTTGATGCGTTTGAAGATGCAAGACATTCTCCAACATGGGCAACATGTTCTGCAAATTAAAAGACAAATACACGCCGATTCTCCATACCCTCCAGAGTTAAAACAAGATCTGTTTCTTATAACAAATGACTGAAAACATCAACGGATCCTGAAAGTCATGAAAGTAGACAAAGAAAGCATTAAAAATTGTGTATTTATTTATTCAAGACAATGAATCATTTGTTTATGTCTGTGAGTTGCGTAAGAAAGTGAACTCTTGTTCTCATTATCTGCTGTGACCTCCTTGCGCAGCAATAAAAAGGAACTGAAACGTTTCCAGTAACTGCTGATCAGTCATCTACAGCGGCTTGAAGGAATTTTAGCCCAGATATTATTTATCTTAACAGGAACCATTGATGAAATATGTTTTTCAGTTAATTAAGTGTAGACCAGAAGTTTTTATTTTGACCTCACGGATCTTGGGTGTGTGTTTTAACTTTGGACTTTTTTTTTTTTTTTCCAGCAAACAGATGCTGGAGCTGAGAGCTTCCTGTCTGTTTATTGTCTGATGTGATCAGTATCAGATGTGATCTATGGCGTAATAAAACTGTCGGCCAGATAAGGTGCACCGAGCCTCTAAACCTTTAGCTTTACTGTACGACTGCCTCTCCAGCCAGCAAACAACCCAGCCTGCTGCATATAATGTAAAAGCCTAGATAAAAGGTATTGCCTCCCCCTCCTCCCTTGCCGTGGCCTTTGCTTCCTGCCAGTTCATTGACGTGGCAAATCTAGCGTCCCCTCTGTTTACTTTCCAGCCGGGATATCCAGGCAACGGGGCTGGAGCTCTCAGCCCTGGCTGCTATATTTGGGCCTCCCCTCTGTAAACCTCTTTTCCAGATAAAGAGTCAACACAGCACTGCGTTCCTTTCTTGGTGCTCACTGCTGGGAGTTCACTGATTAATGCTCCAGGAGCCTCTGCCAGCCTCGCCATCTAATTATAGAGAGTGCAGCTGCTGGGTTTGACCCACTGCCGCCTCTCTGCAACCCCTAAACACACCACACTCACCTTTCACGTTTCCCCTGCTCCTTGTCTTCTGTTTCTTCCTCTTCAGTCAGGGCTGAAGGGATTGCCAGAGGGATTTTGGTGGGTTTTGAAGTCACCTTTCAGCAAATTAGCCTCAAATTCACAGAAAAAAATACTTAAAGGAACTTAAATTATGTTAATTCAGCCTCAGATGTCTTTGTGGACCACCAAACTGTGTTCAGTCTCTCTCTGATCAGATAATATCCAAGCTGGCTCTTATTGTTATGTTTATCATGTAAAATGTACATACGGTAATAACATTTGGAATATAAGTCAGTGTCTAATTTGTTGCTGCTGTTTCTCTGAAGGTTAAGTCTTATGTGTTCTATAGGATACCTTAACATTGTGCACGAGAGCTGCCTTGCCATTGTAGTTTTGCATATTTACAGACATTTCCACTAACTCCACATGACATGCCCAAACTCCTTTATTTCACATTGCGCTCTGCTCTTCTGAACCGAGGCGTTCCTCAAGGCCCTGTTTTGGGTCGTCTTCTGTTTTGTTTCTGCATGCATAGATCAAATACCTGTGCCGTTTGCAGTCGGCTTCTTTGCACAACTATCAGTAAAAAACAACACCAAAAATGGCAGCTGACAAAAAGTCACGGAAATCCCAAATGGGACTGTAAACAAATATATTTTTCTAAAAGGCCTTTTGTGGAAACTTTGTTTCTGTTATATTTTAAATAAATAATCTAATGTTTGTCGCTATATTTGATTTGCGGTTAAATGAAGCCTTTTTTTGGACATGTAGTTGCTCAACTGTAGAAATCAGTGTTTATGTACAAATGAAAAGTAACTGTGAAGGACCTAAACACTTTTTTTTCCTGGAGCACTTCCATTTCATATCTACATGCTCCTTGGCTGCTAAATATCTGTGCCCGTGTTCATGTGTCCATACAACACATTGTGGAACTCTGTGACATATTCCTTCACATCATAAACAGAAGATTATTTTTACAACACAGTTCTGCAGGACTCTCAGTTTAGTTTAGTAATGCCGTGCACTGAGATAAACTGATTAGTACCCGATAAAGTTTAGTATTCACTACATTATCATTCTTACTTATAGAAACTTCAGATTAAAATACAACAGCGCATAAAGGTGGAAAGGTTTGCCTCGGTCACGAATAGTCACAAAATAAGATCAAATCATTTACTTTTCTGTATATTCTCATTTCCACCCAAGAATCTTTACTTTCTGGCTAAATTTGTAAAGTAAAATTTAGAATTTATCGTAACTTAATAGTTTGTTTTTATGTTTGCTTACCTGTATTATTTGTCTGGTGTGGGTTTTGTTTCCATGTGTGAAGTCATTTCACAAAAGTGCATGGGAGCAAGGTAGTCAGAGACAAATGAAACAGAAGAATTGTCATTTATGTTGAAAACAGCACAAATTGTCTATGCGTGTGGAACTACCGGGTGTGCCGGGTGGCAGATTTGTGAAAGTGCTGAGGTGGTGGGGGCCAGGCCGACCGTTGTGTGACGGCAGCATGTTCTGCCTGAGCCTGGGTCATTTTTTATGCAAGGGACTGAATGACCTTTTGAACATCATTGGGACTTGGACACAATCCAGACGGAGAGGGGCCCCAGCCTTTACGACCTGCTCGCTTGAATACAATAACGCAGAGCACATGGTAAACATGAGCTCACCCTACACTGAAACCCAGAAGCCAGCACAGCAGAGCAGTAGGGGAGGACTGGAAGCACTTGTTGCAACCGTTTAGCTGCACCCTATACAGGTTGATATTATATTACATTTGCAGTTCCTAATATTTGGAGCTTAGCACTGTGGCTAGAGTCCACACTGAACTCAAGGAGAGTTACACGAGTCCCTGACACCCTGTTCTGACCTCGATGCCCGTCCTGGGCAATGCAATCACAACTGGCCAACTTTAATTACCATAAAAAGTACTTGAGATCTGATCTCAGCAAATAAACGCCAACATTACTTGGGGTGCATGTAATAATATATACATTTGCTTTCTCTAATGAATCACCTTCCACTGTTTCAGAACAATGAACAGCTGTTTGTGTGTCTGTGTGTGCACCATGACTTGGGGAGGTGATTCATGGATTTTGGAACGAGCTGGGAAGTCTCTGTCCCGCTGAAAGGGCACAAGTTAATGTTTGTTTATTGATCTCCACTGTGACGTTGCAAAAAACCTTTATACACACTATAATCTCAGCGCTGTTGCTGTTTGAAGCAGTGACGCTTGTAGTAAAGATAAAGTTGAATGAAGACAACAGTACTTATTGAGGAAACATGTGACTTGACTACACGTCACATCTTACACATCAACAAAATCACATGCTGATGACAGAATCACACTGTACTAGTATTAAATAATGTGATTAGCTAACTCTTGTTTGGATTTATTTCTTCTTTAGTTAGTTAGCAGCTCCAAGGACACAGTATTTTAAAATTCTCTCATTGCTAATGAACAGACATCACTTATTCAGGTTATCATGTCTAATAGTGGCTGTGTTTTTTGTTTTTTTTTTCTGAATGAATGAGGCAAAACTCAAGTTATGCAACATCACCCCTGTTGGGTAGGAGGTCTTCAATGTGACCCGGGACTCATTGTGTGTTCACACTACCAAAGGAATGAGGTCAAATGTGTCCCAGACCACCTCCACTTGTGGACTGAGACCAGATCAGTGTTCACACCTGGACTTTAAGATGGACACTTGCGGATTCTCCAGGATGGATGTGAGGACAAGGTCTAAGTTGTGTAGTCTATGTGAGTGGGTGAAGGCAGCACCATATACGGGAGTCCACATGCAGACCACTTGCAATTAAATAGAAATATTATTATTTTACCATGAGTTTCAGGTGTTTACTTTCCTTTAGTTTGTCTCCACTGTATTGCAGTTTGGGTGGACCAATGGATCACGCAGCAACTCTGAAAAATGTTTTATACCCTCCAGGAAGTGTTTTCCACATTATTAACCGGTCTATGAAGAGTGACCAACGTGGGAATGACCCATCAATCAACCTGAACTATTAGAGAACGCAAAGCCACGGTGTTTTGATGGGGGGTTTCATCAGAACTGTTGTTTGTGGGGGTGTGAACAGCTGAGGTTTGTTATTCCTGATCTAAGTTTGTTTGCCGTTCTCTAGCTGTCGAGTTCAAGACGTGTTTCCTCCAGCCCCATCCTGGACTTCAGAGTCAGGAAAGAGGAGGTGGAGGAGGAGGAGGAGGAGGAGGAATTGGGGAGGAGTGGGGGTGTTGAGCTATGGGAGAGGGACAGCTGAACAAACAGAGGCAACAGAGAGAGGTGAACAGGAGGGGGGGGGAGAGAAACCCTGAGTTTTTCTCCAAGTCGAGTGTGCCACGTAATTTGAGCAAACCCATTAATCTCGGGCCACTGGCTCTCCGGGGCCCTCCGGGTGTTGAGTTTCGGTGACAGATGAAAAGAAATGAGCTGGCTAGGCTGGAATCTGAGGCCGACTGCATGCCAAAGACGAACTGGCCTGACAGAGAGAGAGAGAAACAGAGAGAGAGAGAGAGAGAGGGCGGCGGTCTAGATCTGGTTTGGACTGGGCATCTGATTGGCTGGGAGACATCAAAAGGGTCAGCAGACCGAAGGCTCGCAGACATTTCTCTGGAAGTTTTTAACCCATCCGAGGACGGGGTTTTGTTGCTCATTCAAAGGAATGGGAGGTTGAATTTTTTTTTGAGTAGAAACATTGTTCTGGTTTTCTTTTCAATACAGTAAAGCTCATGATCGTAATTTTACACCCAGTGTTCCTAAAAAGAAAAATGGGTTTGAAACGCATGCCTAAATCAAGATTTTGGACGTCAATCATCCTGGCAGCTTAATCACAGCAGATTATCTCATTATTTAAATAATGTTTAAATGTTGTACAGTATCTTTAATGCGTATTATGTTTAGTGTATAAACTATCAGCACTGTCAGTCATTGTCCCATTAGCCGAAATATAAAGAGTAGTAAAAGCAAGACAGTAGCGGAGACTCTGGGGGCCTCATATTCAGTCCGCGGCCCTTCAGGGGTCAACAGAACAGCTGCCAGGAGCAACTCAGGCCCAGTTCAGACGACGCATTAAAGATCAAACCAGTGACAGCTTTAAGTATCTGTATCCACATGTGTCCCCAGACAACACTTGACCCGAGTTCTGTATGCAAACAAACACTGACGTGATTTGGAGCACAGCAGAATATTAAAACAGCCGCTGTGTCTAATGGACTGTTGTATCAGAACCATGAACAGCTGTTTGTTGTGTGTGCGTCATGACGTGGAGACATGATAGTTATTTTGGAACAAGCTTCAACTTTCCTCTCTCACTGAAAGCACACGTTATTATTGACTTACTAATCTCTGCCAGTGTCGTGTTTGAGGCAACTCCCTGGGTATTTTTTTTTTGGATATAAAGTACAAGTATAGCATTTTCTAAAAAGGTATTTTGAATTTTAAAGGTCTTACTTTTACTTTTAAAATCTTTAAATTCTAACCAAACTAGCTAGCGTATCGAGGCTCGTGGGTTCACGTCTTTTTCACATACACACATTATGTGAAAACCATCAACAAACAAGTTTGTGGTTCTGAAACAGCAACAGGTAGAGACAGCTGCTGTTATAATACAGTAGTCCCTCGCTATAACGTGGTTCACCTTTTTTTTAGTGCAATTTTGCATGCTTTTTTTTTTTTTTTTACAGTGTATTGTTTTCTGCGTCCTGATTGGCTAAGGGACTGTAGACCATTGTCAATCAGTCTCCTCCGTACGGTGTCTCTTGTACAGTACAGAATGCGTTCAGTTTGCCAAATTTACATATACAGTATCTTTGATCGCTGGCAGTGTGACTGAAGTGCGGTATGTTTGCAAGTTATTGAGAAAAGTGCATAAAGTGTGTAGTGAGGGGTTTTGCAACCTTAAAACATTTATAATCATTGTAAAAAATAAAGCTGACTACTTCGCGGATTTCGCCTATCGCGGGTTATTTTTAGAACGTAACTCCTGCGATAAACGAGGGACCACTGTATAAGCATAGTATTTTCTAAAAAGGTATTTTAAATGTTAAAGGTCTTACTTTTACTTTTAAAATCTTTAAATTGCAGTCAAGGCAAAACATAAAAAAAGTAACCAAACTAGCTAGCGTATCGAGGCTCGTGGGTTCACGTCTTTTTCACATATACACATTATGTGAAAACCGTCAACAAACAGCCGTTTTTGGTTCTGAAACAGCAGCAGGTAGAGATGCATTAGAGACGGCTGCTGTTATAATACTCTAGCCTGGTCGTCACCATCCTACGTTTCCGCCCGAAATTTGATTTCGGTCTGCCAGGGAGTCTGGCCAAATTGCCCTTCTGCGGTTCGCGTGTAACCGCGCGGTCTTAGCCAATCAGCGAACAGTTGAGTGATGACGCGGAACTCGCCTGCCGAGTTGCTTGTAGTCCAGCGAAGCTTGTAGTTCAACAGAATAGCAACAATGGCGATGGAGGAAGAGACGCTAGAAGCCATCCGCGAAGTTGTCTCAACTCTCGAGAGCATCACGGAATTAAAACCAGAACAAGAGGCTTGTCTTGTCACTTTTATAAATGGCAAGGACGTCGTAGCTCTCCTTCCAGCTGGCTTTGGGAAAAGTTTGATTTATTTAACTGGAAGCGGAAGTGGTAAGCGTAAGAGCCTGAACTCCGGCGCACAATATACGTCATTACCAAACGTTGCTGATTGGTTAAGGGAACTCCAATGATTTTAAACCTCAAAATAAGCATCCGCCCATTACGGAGACAGATTCCTATTACACTGGGCCAGACTAACGTGCGAGACCGAAATCAAATTTCGGGCGGAAACGTAGGATGGTAACGACCAGGCTAATAATACTCTACTGCACCACTAATTATTTGCAGAGAGATCGGGTCTGAAGTGCTGGCTGGGAAAGTAGGTAAAAATGCATTTTAATGCCAGGTGTGAGCACAGGTACTTAAAGCTGGACAGTTTTAATCTGAGGACGGATGTTAATCCAAGGTCTGAACTCGGCCTAAAACACCCTTTTGGGGGGCAAAAATGTTTGAAAAACAAAAAACTAACGTGTCCACAAGCACAAAAGACTCATTGAAACTTAGTTAAAGATATAAAATGCAGAATATCTTCACAACTAAGATGATTAAACTTTTTGTTTTGTTTTTGCTTTAAAATCATATTTAATCCCAAGAAGGAAACTAAAAATATACCAAAGCTAAAAACTCTTGCGATTCCTGCAGCAAAAAGTGCATTTCTTTCCTTTTAAATGCGTCTGCAGAGGACTCTGAACGGAGCCGTCTCTGGCGGAGAAGCCGCAAGGAAAGAGTTAAACTTCTCGACGCCAGCTGAAAAGCAAAGGGGCCCCGGTATAAACACACACTAGTCCCCATTCATCCGCTGGCTGTGTGATCAGCCTTGAACAGTGGAAGGCATGTTATTGCAGCAGAGCAGGGGGGGAGGAGACAGAAGAAGACGATGAAGGAGGGGAGGACGTGACTCAGGAATTCCACTAAAGAGCACGTGACCCCTGAGCAAGGCATTTATACCCATCCACACACACACACACACACACACACACACACACACACACACACACTTAGCATAGCGGGGGCCCCTCCTTTTTCCTCTTCCTTGTTGTTTTTCTTCCTGAAGTCAAAGCCAGCCAAATGCAACGGAGATCCAAAACTTGTGCAACGTTTTAAATTAAAAACAGAAGCTACAGTCGGGCGAAAAAATGTTGCATCGGTGCAAAAAAAAAAAAAAACGACAGAACAAGCTATTTAGTTGTGGAATAGGAAGCTTGTTTGGGATTTGTTCCCATAGGGGGGCCAAAACAGGGCCCCCCCCGAGGCGTCTCCATCATCCCCGACAGAGAGTTATGTGGAAAAACTGGCTGGCTCGGCTCCCATCGTTAACAGCGGTCCCGACGGGACGCCGCTCATGACCTCACGTCTCCGCCATGTTTTCACTGGAAACCGGGAGCCGTGGGTTCAGTCCCCAACGACCGCGAAATCCTGAAGACCGAGGGAAATGTCAGTCTAAATCCAGACGTGTCGAAAATGCAGAAGCGGCTGGAAGGATATTGTTGCAGGGGACATACGTGGAGCACCGGTGGAGACGTTTGGACGTCAACAAAAAAAAAAAAAAAAAAAAAAACACCGCGCCGCGCATCGCGTTACCACAGACGACCTATTTTTAGACATCCTTATCTGTCAGCGCTGGCAGGACACGGGGGCCCCGGGCCCGCCCACATGTGATTTACTGTACACAACATTTATGCAACAAACTTCCACCCCGCCTCTTCCATCCATCCATCCCCGACTCTCTCTCTCTCTCTCCTTGACTTTTCTCCTCCCCCCCCCCCACCCCCTTTTTTCCCTGGAAGTATTGCATCATGGCTAATTCACAACCTCTCAACCCGTCTCTGGAAAATAAGCAAACCACAAGGACGCCTGGGGTATTATTACAAGGTCTGAAACTGTATTTGGCAAGTGTTGATTTTTTTTTTTTTTTGTTGTTGTAAACAAGTGCATTCATGTACAGCTAGAAGCGTTATTACCAGTTAATATTATTTGCCAAGTGCTCAGATTAGTCACATTCTACGATCGACAGGAAGCGTCTCCAGGCCTACGTCCCGTCTGCACCGACGGGTGAAAAGAAACGACTGTGATGGGAGTCCGTTATGAGGAGTACATACCTGTTTTATCTTCAAAAAAAGAAAAATATATAGAAACACAATGTACTGAAAAATCAAAAAAAAAAAAAAATTATACAACCATGTTTATGAAGCATACAGCTCTTTTTTTTTTTGAGTCCAATATGTACACGTCCATCAGTTTCTCCAGAGAGAGGGGACGGGGAGGGGCGGGGGGGTGCTGGATGATTTAAAACCTGCTGATGAAAGAAAGTAAATCTTCATTTCAAGGGTCCCTCTCCTTTTTTACTTTTATGTCCCCGGCCAAAATGGTGGCTATTTCCCCCTGCATGAAGGCCCAGGGCACGTTAGAGCCGACCAGCGGGCACCGTTCGCCGCTGGGACAGTACACCTCACCGGTGGCCCCCTGCTGCTTGATGCTCTCCCGGGAGCAAGGGAAGCAGAACTTGTGGGACGGCACCGACGGGCACTGGACGAAGTGAGTATCCTCTAGCCGCTCGTGGCACAGGGTGCAGCACAGCGGAACGCTGCCGGGCGGCACGGAAGAGTCTGGAATGGTCTGCGGCGGCGGCGGAGGGGCGTGGGGGTCCATGCCGCCTTGCCCGTGCGGAGCAGAAGGGTTGGAGCTCGCGGGGCCCTCCCTTTGGGTCATCCGCCTCTGGGAAGCTGCCGACGAGGGCGACAGGGGGCTGCCGCTGTTCCGCCGGGCCCCCGGCGTGGTGGAGTGTACCTGGTTGCCGTCCTTGGGCGAGCCCGTGCTGCCGGCGTTGTCGGTGGCGAGGATCAGCGCCGCCATCGGGGACTGGCCGTTCTGCGCCGTGGCGGCCTCGGGGGGCGTGGTGCGGGGATGTGGGGAGATGGTGGAGGTGGGGGCCGTCGAGAAGCCAGCCAGGGCTGCGGAGGGGATCTTCAGCACCTCGGAGGGCGAGGGGAGCCACGGTGGGCCCTCGTTGCCGTTCATCTTGGGGCCGCCGCCGCCGTCGCCATCCGGCTCTGGGGAGGCCTTCCTCTTCCCGGGCCGAGGGTGCTTCCCCCTGTCTGTGCAAATGAGAAGGGGAGGGGAGGGGGTATTAACAACCACACGAGAGTAAACATTTCACCATGCTGAGCTGTGAAGAATGAAACAGGAAAACTGTCAACAAACGCGATGAATTAATCATCCGGGCTGTTTTCGTTTTCCAGCATTGGACACTGAACCATGTGCATGTGCGTTTAGTTTAGTTCCTGACTCCGTTTTACCTGTTTTTGAGGAAGTAGCACTCGTCTCGTAAGCCATCACTCTCTGCATGGCGGCGTGGTCCTTCTTAAACCTGCCCTCGAACATGTTCACCGCCATCAGGTCCCTGACGGTTTTGCTTTTGCCCATCCACTCCTTGTGGCTGTCCGACAGCTCCGACAGGCTGTCGGGCCTGTGTTTGTCTTTCAGCTCTTCCGGCCGCTTACCGTGCTCCCCGGGGCCGGGATGAGCCAGAGCCCCGGCCAGTCCCATCTGAGCCGGGCGGCCGTTGAGGGGATGCACCGCCGACATTCCGCCGTTCACTAAAGGCACCAGGTTGGGAGGAAGTGCGCTAGTCCTGCGGGGGTTGGGGCTCTGGCGGTTCAGCTCCGGGGGCTCGTCGGGTTTGGGGAATCCGTTCGGCATGGGGAGGCCGTTCGCCTGCCTGGCCGCCTGATACTCCGGTCCCAGCCGGGGCGGCCGGTCAGCGGGCAGCGGGTAGCGGTCCAACGGCTGCGGCGGACGTGAGCCCGGCTCTCCGGTCGAGTGGTTGAGGTCTTTGACGGCGTGCTGGGGCTTCCCCGGGCCAGAAGAGCGGCCCTCCTGGAAGCCGTGCGCCCTCTTCAGCTGCCGTGCAGTCTCGATGACGAACTCAATCCGGTCGGCGCCCTCGTAGTTGACACATCCACGACAAACCGCCTCGGTAAAATCCCAGATCATCGCCCACGGCATGCGGGGCAAATCGCACAGATAGCAGGACTGCCTTCTGGAGGCAGCTATCACCGCGGAGGACATGCTGTAACACCGGAGCGGATGCAAAAATAAAAAATAGTGATGATAACTGTCCGTCGGTTTGTTTACGTCACCGGGAGGAAGAAGAAAAAAACTCGTAATAAGAATAAAACTCGGTATATTTCCTCAGAAGGCGGCACACTCACGCCGCGAGGAGCTCATCGTAGCTGGTGTCCGTTGACTCGGCGCGCCTCCGTCTGAGCTCGCGCTTACAACTCAGCTCGAGCTCTCAACGTAGGGCCGTGACGTCAGCGCCGACACTCGGCTCGCGAGCGTCTCTGGGTTTTCTATTTACTGGATTCTTCGACGACCGCTCTGGCGCATGCGCACCGTTTCTCTATCTTTATCCGCTTACACCCACAGATCGTGTGTGTCCGCGAAGAGCCTTCACTCCGCAAATTTTTTATCAGAAAAAACAGCAAAATTCTAGTTACTGATATTTTTAGGTGGACAAACTTGTCTTTATTTGTATTTGTGCATCATCCAGGTACATTTAAAAACCATACCGCTGAACTATTTACTCAATCATAGTTAAAATAAAAATAATCTGCATAAAAATGACTCAAAAAAGAGGACCCCAATCAAATTTAAAACCATTTATTTATCAAAGAAAATTAATAATTTATCTGTAAGTTGCAATTGTAAGTGAAGGCTTGTTTCCAGTATCTACTGTGACCTCCTTGTAACTTAATGTTTCCGGTAACTGCCGATCTGTCGTCCACAGCAGCTTGAAGGAATTTTTAGCCCATTCCTGAGATTTTGGTGGGTTTCCTGACTTGAGCTGCTTGTTTCGGGTCCTTCCACAACATTTTCATTGGATTCAAGTCTGAGCTTTGACTTGGTCGTTCCTAAACATTCATCTTGTTCTTCTTTAACCGTTCTCTCAAAATCTTCGACATTTCTGCATAAAAAGTACTCAAAACATCAGTGGAAGTAATGAAAATGGACAAAGTGAACCCAATCAATGTGCATATCTGTGACTTGCAAAAGTTCTACTAAGTCTAAACAGGAAGTGATGGAATAGGAACAACAAATGCAGTCCTTCCAGTACAAAGATTTATCTTCAACATTCTTGCAGAAAAAAAAAAAAATATTGTATTTTCATTGGATTTAATTTAGTTCAGTCCAATCTGAAAAAAAAATAAAAAAAATTAACAGTTTGATTATGTGTCATTACAAAAAGGCAGCATAGTCTGGGAGACTATTTCTGGCCTGTTTCATGAGAAATTGCAGCATCTGTTTAGAATCCCTGGAATTTGTGGCAGAGTGAGAGCTCTTACTTCCCTCGCCCATTTTAGCTTGCAGGGATCCAAAGAGGTTTTATAAATACCACAAGACTGAGCAGGGAATTCTGCTGACAGCCTCCAGAGTCTCCAGTAGACGGGGGAGATCTACAAATGCTTTAAACACAAACTTTATTTTTTGACAGTAAATTAGAATTGCCCCTGTATTTATTTATGTGAAAACACACGTTTTGCTATCCGCACTGAGAGAGATGATAGAGTTTTGAATTTTCTGTGTGTGAAAATGTTATTTTTTTGGGGGGGGGGGGGGTGAAACATTAACTCTGCAGACACAAAGCAACAAAAAAAAAAAAAAGTGTAGATGGAGGAAGTAGACTGATGTGTTTCTGTTTAATCCCTCTGTTGCATTCCAGTTCTGTTGCCAAGCACGTTGGACGTCATCGAATGGGCAGCCAATCACAGAATTCAGATGTTGTTACCAGGCAAACAGTGAATCTCCCTCCCCTCCATTCAGACTATTCCTGAGTTGTGCTGACTCTACTCAAACTGAGAGCTGCACTCTAAACATAACAACACTTTCATTTCTCCATGTGCTGCTCTCACACACTGGGTGCAAATGTTTTAGTACAGATATTTTTTGTTGTTGTATGATCAACTCTCACAGTGAATTTACAGAATCAGTTGCAGGGCTAGTTTTTCTACAACACTGTCTTACAGATTTGTACCTCATTTAGGTACATTTACAAATCATATCACCGACATACTGCTTGAAGAGTTACAGCAACATTTCTGCATAAAAATGATTCAAAACATCGGCGGCTTTTCACACAAATCCTGAAAGTAGACAAAGAGAACCCAGTCAAAACCGATGACCTGACCTCCTTGTGTAACAATTACATCAACTAAATGTTTCCGGTAACTTTTAGCCCATTCCTCAGAACAGAACCACTTAAATTCTGAGATGTTGGTGGGTTTCCTCACATGAACTGCTTGGTTCTTCCACAACATTTCTATTGGATTAAGGTCAGGACTTTGACTTGGAGGTTCCTAAACATTCATCTTGTTCTTCTTTAGCCGTTCTTTTGAAGAACCACTTGTGTTGTTGAGCTCGTTGTCTTGCTGCATGACCCAGTTCCTCTTCAGATTCAGCTCATTGACAGATGTCCTGACATTTTCTTTTAGAATTCACTGGTAGAATTCAGAATTCATTGGTCCACCAATAACGACGAGCCGTCCTGGTCCAGATGCAGCAAAACAGGCCCGAACCAAGACATTAGCACCCCCATGTTTCATGGAGGGATGAGGTTCTGATGCTAGAATGCAGTGTTGTTTCATCTCGATACATGACGCCTCTCATTTAAACCACACTATTGTACTTTGGTCTCATCTGTCCATTGAACATAGTCCCAGTAGTAGTCTGGCTTGTCCACATGATGTTGATCAAACTGCAGACAGGCAGCTCTTTGTCCTTGCCACTCTTGCCATCACACCATGGTTGTTCAGTGTTTTCCTGATTGTGGATTCATCATAACATTAGCATTAGCCAATGTGAGAGAGGCCTTTAGCTGCTTGGAAGTTCCCCTGAGTTCCTTTGTGACCTCTCAGACTATTATGGGTGATCTTGAGTGGTGGACCACTCCCATGGAGGGTAACAGTCGTCTTAAATCTCCTCCATTTGTTCTCAATCTGTCTGTCTGTGGATTTGTGGATTCCAAACTCTTTAGACATGGTTTTGTAATAAATACACAAGTATAATATTTCATTTCCATTAGTTTCATTGTGTTCTCTGTATCTTCTTTCAGCACTAGCGTGAAATTCTGCTGATGTTTTTTGTTGTTTTCATGTTGAAAATCCTGACTAACACTAACACTAAAATACCTTTTAGTGTTAGTGTTTTTGAGCAGATGAATTGTGCCTCAGTCTTGATTATAGACCGGCGGTAAAAGATGGATGTGGCCACAGTGACGTCGCCCATTGGTTTGTGGACTGCATTTGGCCGTAGGCATCTCGGTTTTTACGAAGCCAAAATTAACCATTGGATGAAAGGGAGGAGCAGTAAGTGGATTTGACTGAGGACCTAAGAATGTCTGACATATCAGTGAAGCCAGAAATGCTCCCAGACATACCTGTCTTTGAGGGCTGATACCTGCTCAGTTATGGGATTATATTCACCTGCAGGACGACCTGCACCGTCATCAGAAGAAGTTCATTTAGCTGATGACATGTGGGAAAAGAAGCCAAGACCTAAGAACTTTAAATTGCACTGGCTTCATTCCTCAGAACTGGTGGCTACAGCCATCTTTTATATATATTTTCTTTGTGTATATTGAATATAGATTAAAAAAAGAGCCACAGGAGGCAAAATGGAGTATTTTTGTCTATTCATTTGTTTCATAGAGACGTAAAAATGCTCCAGTAGCTTTGAGCCAACAGAAAGTTAGTCTGGTGTCACTCTGTTGAGAACTGACTATGCTCCAACAAAGACCTGCCAAGCCATTCAAATGGTATGGGCCATGCTGCTTCAGTGTTATAATCAGAGTTTCATCCTAATTACTCAGCCTTCTCCTAATGACCACTTACGACCTGCAGATTTAACCCTCCATCACCACACCGCAACCCCCCCATAAATCTCCTCAGTCAGCAGACCGATGAGCCGATCATGCGTCCTGTGGAGGAGAGGGAAACCCTTCATGTGATTTTACCTCCCGAATGGAAACACAAACATGAACTGACAGCACTGCGACATTTCCCACATCAATCAGTAAGAGTTTAAATACACTTAAAACATATACTTGGTGGGGTTATCATAATACAAATTCCTTTATTTAGGATTCACTGTCACACAGGAACATAACCAAACAATTTAAAAATTTGTTACCAAATGCACCAGAGAAGAGCAATTTTTCAAAAAGGTAGACAGTGCTAAAAGTAGATAAAGAAAACCCAATCAAACCAATAAAAACAAAAGTATTGTACTTGTTCATTTATTTGTTCAACAAAATTAATCTTTCATACGTATCCGCGAGTTGGGAAATTAAGGTGTTACAGGGAACAACAGTGCAAAAATACAAAAAAAAACAGAACAAGGTAAGACAAAATAAACTATATAAAAGTAAATATGTTAAGGTACAAAAAATATTCACATATTGCATCAGATATTGCATCTGATTTAAGCAACCAAAAAGCTGAAAAAATGTTTTTGGTTTATCTGTGGTGCACTCCAGCATGGCTGTGTCAGAGCCACAAATCACCTGTATGGCATGTTTAAGGGAGGATGACTTAAAAAACTTTCAGAACAGGTGTTGTTGACCAGTCATTTTAAATCCTACTTAGTCATTTGACTGACATCAACACTCAACAGGATAAAAAATCATCTCATCTCGTACTGATTAAATGCAAAATAACATTTCCTGTAACTTAAGGTTAATCAGATTTCACGCTGTGGACCAGTCACACGAGTTGAATGTGAAACACTGACAGAGCTCGGCAGGCAGACTGTGTTTTGCTTGATCAGCAAAGTCTTTATATAGCCTCCCTGTAAACCATCTGAGTGGCCCCTAGGAAGGTTATGTCTGTGTGGCTGCAGAGGTTAAGCTAGTAGGTTTGTTCAGCTTAGCAGTTTCACATGGGGGAGGAAGCCTGTGTGGTGGGAAAACAGTCCAGGAAAAGGCAGAGCTGGGAGTTAACGCTGAGGTCAAACTGGAGATTGGGAGTGCCAGACTGATGAACTGTTTGGAGTCACAGTTCAGTTCACAGAGCTCACAGCTACTAAAAATATCCTTCAGGGGATACATTACCGCGTGGGTTTCTGGTTTCTGGTCACCTCAGCAGTGACAGTTAAAGGTCTCAGGAACCATAACGTACGTCCTTAACCCTAGAACACCAACGTTAAAAAGTCGCCACCTTGATGTTACTAAGCAAATAGGTAGAAGCCTCCTATTTCATGGGTGATTATGTTTCAGCAGGCAACAAGTTATTTAACTCCAACTCATGCAATGAGTAGCTTCTCATTTCTTTAACAACCATGTCTAAAGACACATCCTGTGGTCGTGGAAAAGATGTTTGAGAAGGGTCAAATCATTGGCATGCATCAAGCAGAGAAAACATCTAAGGAGATTGAAGAAACTACTAAAACTGGGTTTAGAACTGTCCAACACATTATTAAAAACTGGAAGGACAGTGGGGAACCATCGTCTTCAAGGAGGAAATGTGGTCGGAAAAAAATCCTGATTGATAGTGATCGGCGCTCACTTAAACGTTTGATGAAATCAAATGGAAGAAAAACAACAGTAGAACTCAGGGCTATGTTTAATAGTGAAAGTAAGAGCATTTCCATATGTACAATGTGAAGGGAACTCAAGGGATTGGGACTGAACAGCTGTGTAGCCTTAAGAAAACCACTAATCAGTGAGGCTAACTGGAAAAAGAAGGCTTCAATTTGCTAGGGAGCATAAAGATTGGACTCTGGAGCAATGAAAGAAGGTCATGTGGTCTGATGAGTCCAGATTTACCCTGTTCCAGAGTGATGGGGGCATCAGGGTAAGGAGAGAGGCAGATGAAGTGACGCACCCATCATGCCTAGTGCCTACTGTACAAGCCTGTGGGGGCAGTGCTATGATCTGGGGTTGCTGCAGTTGCTCAGGTCTAGGTTCAGCAACATTATGTTGCCCAAACAGTAACGTTGGGTGAAAATCACCTGAACACGTACCTGAAGAAAAAAATCAGGGATTGGAGTGAGGAAACACTTCTGCTTTCAATGATGTCAGTGAAGATAGCCTGAAGATACCCAAGGACCCACACAACTCAGGCAGCAGCAACACAACTAAAATCGCGTGACAACAGTTAGTTTTCTAGGATTAAGGTGACACAGATTGTTGGTGGGACACTAACAGACATTTGACAGTGGAGGACCAATAATTAGTTGAAGTGTCCACATCATGACTGTTTTATTTTGTTTGTTTGATTTATAGGTGAAGTATGGACACCACATACCTTTGTGCAGGTTTGGTCTGGGACTGTCTTATGTTTGGGTTCCTTTAATTCGACATTCTCAATTAGTGTTGCGCAAGTCTACAAGTCACTTCACCCCCTCTTAGATCAAGGTACAGGCATTAACAGCCAAAAGCATATGAATATTATCTCAAAGGCTTTTATTTCATTATTTTATTTATCAAATCGTGTTTTAAGCTGATCCTACTGTGACCAAGAAGGCAAATCTGTTCCTACATTTGTGCTTGAGGCCGATTCCTATGTGTTTATTTATTTATTTTCACAGTTGCCTCAGACTGGGTCGAGATAAAATCGATATTTTTTTTTTTTTGCATCAACTGGTCCACATCATCAAAGGTTGATCTGTGTGTACAGCGATGCTTCATTTACCAAATGCTCTGTTTAAAAATTAAACCCACTTTAACACATCAAAGTCAACACTACAAAGCTGTTTGCTCAATTATTAAGAGGCGCCCCTCGCTGTTCAAGCCTGAAGCTTTCTGCTCGCAGAGTGAAGGGTCGATGCCTTACTACAGAAAACCTCCCACAGACTCATCAGGAGGGGTTTCTGGTTGGAAAGAATCGACTTGAAACATCTCTATATCATCGTTTGAGTTGCCTGTTTTGATTTAATGTCGTTCTCATGTTTCTTTAAAATATTCCATTTATATCCATACCAACTGCAGCACCATTGACCTCACACAAATATGGTCAATTGCAAATGCCTTTTAACCATTAGTCTTGTTATGATACAGATGGAGTCTGGAGGCAGTTTCCAAGTCCATTCATACATCAACTACAACATTAAAACCACTGACACTGGCATCCGTTGGTGTGGATGTTACTTAGACATGTAGCACCCACCTAGACCAGACCAGGCAGCACCACCCCATAGCAATGACACTCCTGGATGGCAGCAGCCATCCCCAGCAGGATGTAGCCTGACACAGACACAAAAACACTTTAGGAACAACTAAAAACACGAAGAACAGCACAAGGAGTCAATCTGGCCTCCAAATTCACTAGATCCCAAACTGATCAAGTATCTGTGGGATGATCCACAGAGGCCCCTCCCCTCAAAGGCCCCCCACTAACAACATTCTGTTGCCAGACACCACAGGACACCCTCAGAAGGCCCATGTCCATTCTCTGATGAGTCACAACTGTTTGGGAGGCACAAGGGAGACCTACACAATATTAGGAAGGTAGGCGTAATGTTATGCCTGATCGATGTCCTTCAAGCTCAGGTCCTCTGCCAGAGGCCTGGGAGCTTCGGGACACAGATCTTAGATGTTGTTCCTGCTGGAGTTTTTCTCTCAATCTGGTCTTCTGATCTCCACAGGGACCTCTGCTCCGTTCACCCTTCCACATCTTTTCTCATTCTTCTTGAAGCCCTTGGTGTTTCTCCACCTTCTCATGTTCCTTCTTCTTGTTGCTGCTATCACTTGGAATTTCTGCTGTTTGTCCTACACTACTATTACCATCACCAATTTGTCATACTGTGTATATAATCTGAAACAATGTTAACGATGCCAAACCCGCATGTTTGTTAAGATGGTTATGAATAGTCCTGGCTTCAGTATTTTCCATCTGATTTCTTCAACTGCGCTCAAGTATACCGGTTATTTAATACAGCCAAATTGCCAATGTGCAGAGGTCAAATGTATTTTATAAGTTTCTAGAATAATGTTTTCATTTTTTTAAGTCAAATGCTTACTTATTTACATTTATCTTTATTGTCAACCACTGACGAACTGCTTCCTGTTAACTGATTCACTTTCTTCTTCTTCTTTTCCTGCTGCAGGGCTGTTGGCGCAGCTCCAACAACGCTCTGTTTACCCTTTCAACAAACACATCTCCATCTCATTGACATTCTGGGAGCCTCTTCACAGAGTCAGGGTGCCTCTATGCAGAGTGGACCCCCCCTCCTCCTCCTCCCTTTCAACAGAGCTACACATCCACATCCTTTTCACATATAGACTCAGGAAATGACTTACTGATCTATTAATGGACACCAATACAAAAAAAAATCAGCTGTGCCAATGCCAAAAGGAGATTGGACAAAGATGGCTGCAGGCTTGACTCGAAATAACCATCCTTTGGTGAAACAGGTGGCCAATAGGTTTCGGCGTTTTCCCTCAACTGACTGCTTTACTGGGAGGAAAAGGACAAAGAATTTATTCAGATGTTGATATTTTGGTAGTAAAAAAACAATACCACCCGCAATGGAAGTAACAACAGCTGATAAAACCATCATTTGAGAAATTAAAGTTTCTCCTTCTCTCGGAAAAAAATGAGATTAAACTCCTTGGCGCCCAGTGACTGCAGGATATTGTTACCAACCCAACATGAAGTAAAAAAAAAAACAAACAAAAAAAAAAACAATCAAGTTCAATGGGGAGTTGTTTACTTTGTGCTAGCTTGTGATATCATATCTCTTGTTCTTACTATGCTGTTGTGCTGAGACACATGATTTGATTGTATAACCCACAATCAGAGGAGATGGTACCTGGTCAACAACTGCTCCAAACATGACAGCATGACATCTTATTTAATCTTCAGTCCTGGGTGATCTGATCACAAGTGGAAAGCTGAGAGTACAGGTGTGAACACCCCCCAGGATGCATTACAGTGGTCCAATCTCAGAAGTGGTCTGAAACTGGACCACATTTCTTTGGCCACTTTCTTTATAGGTAATCTGAGTTTTGTTCAGGTCTTCTCAGTCTTGTCATGACGTACATGCAACAAACAGATGTTTGTGGTTCTGAAACAACACTAGCTGGAGGTCTATTAAAGACATCTTCTGTGCCTCAAATTATGATGGTGTTTAATTTTATACGGAGTGCAAAACTGAGATCAAATCTCAAGTGCTGACTGAGGACACGTGTGGAGACACATTTTAATGCTAGGTGTGAACAAAGGAACTTAAAGCTGGTGATGAAAAGTCTGAACAGGGCCAGAGATCTACCCGGAAAAGTCTGTTTGCCGACCCCAATCAGCCCCTCCGCCTCGTTAATCAACACCAATAGACGCCGCAGTTTATTTTAATTAATCGTTGCGGACGTCTTTGTGAACTCTGCAGACTTCAGGAGGCGCCATTTTGGGCACTCGCCCCTTTGCTCCAGGAAACAGTGGTGTTTATAAAATGGACGGCCAAGTCAAATAAAGCCGGGGAAAAACACTTTTGGACACCGTGCCTCTGTAAATGGCGCTGCAGTGATGTCCCTGGGGTTGAAGTGAGAAGACAAGAGAAAAACAACAAGGCTCCCTTTTTCCCTTCTCTCCCCCCCACGCCCCCTAATCCCGTTCGCAGGCCTGCGGGGAACGGACGGCCAGCTGCCAAGACAAGGACTGCTGGGAAAATGTGGCTGCTGCCAAGCGGGAGTGGCGGCGGCAGCGGCGGCGGCGGTGTCGCACATAGCTTTGTTGTGCCAGAGGCCTCAATTCAAACTCAGAGTTTTACGGTTGCACTGGATCATCGCCAAACTGAAGCACCCACCCCACCGCCTCCATCATCGCCTCAATCTCTCACGCCCTCTCTTTTTTTTTGTTTTGTTTATGCACTTTAATTCTTGGTCTCTTCACTGTCACACATTCATATGGTCTTTGCTCCATGTTTTCCTGACTCTCTCTCTCTCTCTTAGCTCCACAGCTCGTACTCCTTCGCCTCGGCTTGAAGCCAATGGCCGCCTGCCAAAGACTCGTCAGTTGCCATGGTGGCAGCGAGAGAGAGAGAGAAAGAATAATGACTCACTCCTGGAGCCAGATGTGCATTAATGGATCTGCATTATGGTGATACTCTCTTTGTGTGCATAGGAATGGGTTTTTCTGGGGTGGGGAGGCGGGTCGAGACGCACAGAGAAACCCAGACACCGTGAGTGTAACCTGCATTTTCAAATAAACCTGACTACCGGGCCAGGGAGTTAGCTCAGACCTCTGGAGAGGAAACGATTGGAATATCCCTGGAAGAGAGAACTGTTTTCAAAAG
Source organism: Chelon labrosus (assembly GCF_963514085.1). NCBI lineage: Eukaryota > Metazoa > Chordata > Actinopteri > Mugiliformes > Mugilidae > Chelon > Chelon labrosus. The sequence continues at coordinate 5,853,101 of NC_140338.1, read as the reverse complement.
AGAAAGGACACTGGAATCTTAAATAGCAGATGGGAAAAGATCCATGCTTGGGATATTAGCCTCGTTACTGAGCTGACATGACGAGTATGATGCCAGAGTGGAGCCGTCCGGTAGTTCAGAGTCTCGCCAAAACCTCTCGTCAGAAAAATGTTTCCAGACCATTTAAGAGGTCAGAGACAAAGCCCAACAGAGACTCTGTAGTCTGTAAAAGCAGTCACAGCATCACTTGAAGGAAATTTTTTCTCTACATTTTCCTTCTCCGTCATCATTCTTTTCTTTATGATATTGTGTAGGAACAAACTGCTAAACTCATCAGTAGGGGAGTATTTAATGTCCATGGGCTCTTAAACATCCTAACTAGATCTCGCCCACTTCCCTTCTTCTTCTTCTTCTTCTTCTTCTTCTTGTTTGGTTTCTTGATTGCAGTGCCGGGCGTTTTCTATTCAGGTGCAGAACGCTCCGCTTTGCCAAAAATAACATCAGCGCCACACGGCAGAGGTCAGCCATGATGTAACAAAAACCCCTGATGCAAAAAGGCGGAAAATAATGAAGGCTTACGTAACGTCTCGACAAACCGCAGCCAAACCGAAGATCCAGGCTTCTGCCAGGAGGCCGACATCAAAAACTGAGCTCGCCACAAAGTTCAAAGCCATCAAGCGTTGGCTGAAAGGCAGATGGCAGAACATCAGAGAGAGTGTCTCCTCACATCCTGCAAAGCAACAGAAGGCATTTGTTGCTTTTGAGGATTCATCTTATCCAACATGCGCACGAGTTCCTGCAGTGCAGCAAAAAAAATATTATCCGTATGACAATAGGAACCGAGGCAGATTGCACAAGCTTCATCCTTGAAAGAAATGCCCCTGACTGCAGAGAACAGAAAAATAAATAAATGAAACTTCTGTCAGGTTTATAAAGCTAGAAATACTTTTTGGGCCTTCATTAAACCTACACCAATATTTCATTGGTGTATTTTAGTCATAGACGATGCATTTATCACCACATCCATTACATTTCAAATCTAATTATAAATTGGTGTTCCAAACCAAACAAAAAAACAGATAAAGGACCAATCCAGCACCGAACACTCATATATCATTACTCCAGTGATGTATTATAACAGTCTGATTTATACGTTAGCCAGGCTAAATATGTCCTTGACCTGCACCTGCACAGGAAACTGTGTGGAAACTAATGTTCTTCCTGTTTTTGAATAAGACTTACCCATGTTAGTTTTTGTACTCGAAAAAATAGGATTTAAACCTGAAACGTTGGACTGAAGTGATTTTTTCCTTGTTATTAAATGGCACGATGCTCCTTTAAGGCTCTTTAAGAGTACTGTGGGACCTAGACAACGTAACTTACGCACATAGCCTGCACCGGTGTGAGCCATTTATACTTTTGCGCTCGTCAGTCTGGCTCGCTCTGTAACAACGCCACCAAAAATGCTAGTCAGCACTGTGTCTCCTTTGCCGGTCGGGTTAATTTTTGTTTCTACTTCCTGCTTCACTTTCAACAACAGCAACTGAAGCTTTTGCGGAAGTTTTCGCCCAACACGAGTCATACAGATGTTTGTATATCCGAACCTCCTCGGTTAACCGGAAATATTAAAGCAGAAACACGCTACTACCAAGCGGACCAATCACAGCTCTTGTGGTCTGCGTTGCCGTGGCGCATAATTACAAATTTCTGGGGAGGTGTACGTCATTTACACATATGTTGTGATGTCGCCATTGCTTCTGCGTCAACTTAACGCGGGAAGTTTAACCTCCTATTAGAGTTTTCGATCTAATACACCATCAAGGGATTGAAAGTCATCTAGCCAGTGCTTACGTTTGAGGTACTGGAGAGAGGGAGTTGAAAAATTATCTAAGACCCTGTTCCGACCTCACATTATTTCCTCTGTTCACACCTGACATTGAAATGCGTCTGCATATGCGTCCCCAGCCAGCACTTGAGATCCAATCTCAGTTTCGCACTCTGTATGCAGTTAAACACCAACATTATTTGGGTTACATATAATATTGGAACAGCTGATTATGCATTTATTGATTTTCGTCCCGATGTTAGTTATTTTAGACACTTGCACGAAGCTCAGATTATAAGTGGAAGCCAGGCAACTTCTCTACGCACTCTAACTTCAACGCTGTGCTCAAAGTGGTAGCGATTCATTAAAGACAGAGGCTGTTCTTTCGCAAATGTGTTTTTACTTGCATACAGAACTAAGATGGGAACTCAAGTACTGGCTGGGGACGCACATGAAGAGACGTGGTTTAACACCATACGTGAACACTTATGATCAGATTGCCCAGGATGTACGTTAATGTGAGGTGTGAACGGAGCTCGGAATAAAGAACATAATGCTAGACTGTTTTGAATGTTATTTGTTGGTTTGCCAGTTACAACAGCTTGCCAGATTTTTGCAAATTAAGATTAATTGTTTTATTTTTCATCATCACTCTAAACTCCTGTCTTATCTTAAATGAAATATGCAGTCATTTTTTGGTTGGAGTGGGCGCATGGAGTCAAGCAGCTTTTCTCCAGCTGGGACTGTGAGAGTTTTTCCCACTAATTCTGTCAATGCTTCCCACCTGGTGGAAACAGCTGAAGGAAAGGTTAACCCTGGTGTCTTGCGCTCTCTCCCTCAGGCAAAGCCGGTCAAGGTGATCAGAAGAAGCTAATAAATAGGGGGAGGAACAGTGGCTCACATCTTCTTCTCTCAGCTACTGTTGGTTTTTGCAGTAGATCAGATTTATTATGATTTATTATGTTTGTTTAAGGTTTAGTGGGCTGCCACTTATTTTGACCGGCCCATCAGATTTATTGAGTTGGTTGATTACTAAATTAACCACTGTGGTGAGAGCCAGCCAAAAGTGGTTGTTAAACATCTTAAAACCTTCACTGTTTGACGCGGTAGGAGGAAGTGTCTAACTCCTGCTTTAACCTTCCAAAATAACAATTTAATCTTCGTAAAGCTGGAAAGGAAAATCACTCAAAGACAGTGAGACAAAACAAGGTTTTATCATTGTTTAAATACTGTTTTCCACCGTGCAATTTAGTGTGACTCTACTGTCTAGTATCTGATCTGAGTCCACACATAACAAATCTCAACCCACAGTCTGGTCACGCTATAACACTGAAAGAAAAAACAAAAAAAAACAAGAACCCCAGTCCCTCCCAGAGTCCTTGAGCTGCAGGAAGCAGTTTTATGATGTCTAGCACATGAATATCCTCACTCTTTCTTCACTTTTTCAGATTTTATACATTTTCCATCCTTCCTCTGCTCCAGCCCTGGTCCCTGTCTCTGTTTTTGTCGTTCGGGTCCACTGCTGGGGCGTCTGTCTGATGGGTGTGTTACTCATGACGTGGACTCAGCTCTTTGTTTTTGGACCCAAAAAGAAAATCCCACCTATTTCCGCTTATTTATTACACACATGCAAAAACTGAGACGTTTCGAGCACCAGTTTCTGATGTACAACACAGGTGCACGCATGCAGTCCATAAATAACACTCATAAACACAGACGTGTTGAGGTGAGTGTGCACCGTTCTGTGTACATGACATAAAAAGTCATGTATGTATGTGTAGACAAGGTTTATTCTAGGGGTTGCATGACTTCAGATATTTTACCGACTCGTCTCTGATGACGTGACTAATAAAAACACAGTAGAAAGTAATGAAATCTATATTCTTGACCTGAATACATATGCTGAGAACAGACAGCTCATGTGCTACATACTGTGAGCTGCAGATATGTATAGCCTGTATAAAAAGTTATCCTCAACTTCCTGATAAAAACTTAACAACTGTGGGGTGTCCATGGAATCTCTTGTCACATGCAATGGACAACTCTGTTTCTCGACATGCAAACGTTGTTGAATGCATGTATTTTTATTTTTATTTTTTTCCGGAAACATTAATCCTGTGACTTCTTTAATGGAGTCACCATCTGAGAAAGGTTTCCCATGTTGGGCAGTGAGTTGAGGACCAAGGAACTGGCCGTTGTGGTATTTTTTCTGTATTTTGTCAGCATGTAAATAAAAACAGTTGGCTTCCATTTACTGAACTTACATCCCGTTGGGCACCAGGATTTCATAGTGCCGTTGTATGTTAAAGTCTTTCATTACAGCAACGGTTCTGTTTCATATCAACCAGACACTGTATCTGAAATCTGAAATTGCTATCTCGTGTTTCTTTGGTTGTGTCATTTCAGGCCACCTGTGTCAAGAGTCATCTTTGATTAATCTTGTTTTGTGGAGAAGCTGCAGCGTTCAAGACGCTAGCGCCACCTACTGTTAGAACTAAATAGTAAAATACAGTCAAGTTGTGCAAGGGGCCATGTTCCATTAAATGCTTAGTTTGCTGCGGGCCGCTGTAGTTTGGAAACCCCTGATGTACTTGCTCCGTTGCTCCTCTACAACCTGTTTCTCGCTCCATTTCCCTCCCTTCAAAGAGGCCCGGCACTCAGACCGCTTATCCCTGGACTCGCACAAAACACGCAGCGGGTCAGAGTACACCGGGTGCCCTTGGCGAGACGGATAAGCCGGCGTTATGTGATTACGCGGCTCAGCTATTGTGCAACCCCATGACTCAGTGCTCTAATTGGCGAACGCTCTGTGAGAGAAAGAGGCAGAGAGAGAATCTCATGTTTTATCTTTTAATGTGATTTCTCACTCAGCTTTTAGCAAGAATCACAACATTTAACCAATGCACTGCCTTGATGGAGTGTTTTATATTTCCTGTTTTAATTTTACAGTGTGTACATAGTATGAAACTCTACCTAATAATTCATAACGTGGGATAACCCTACGTGGAGTTTTAACTCTATAAAATCCAACTTTGCCTTAAGAAAACAAAACTACAGTGTACATTTTTCCAGCTACAATTGCAAGACATCAAGTTTGCTGCAGATCTTGCATGAAAACGTTTAATGTTACCATGAAAAATTGCAAAGATATTTTACACTAAAGGAGAATATTTAACAATCCTGTCTGCAGCTAAAGGCTGAAGAGTGTGTGGACTATAAAGACATAGCGTCTTGAAAGTGGAACAACAAATAAACACTGACTTCGTTAGCAGGGTGTTGTCTGTCGGTACAACACTGGTTCAATCCTGGTTATAAAAAGAGAAAGAAAGTGGGACAGGGAGGAGGGTGGTAAATGGAGGGCTGGATTTACGGCTTCAGATCAACAGAAGGACAGGGGTTTTCTGCCCTTATCAGGACACACAGCTCTGCAGTAAAGTCACAGCCGTGTCATCTCATTCGCACGGAGGAGATCAAGTGATTCGGTTATGTAACCTCCGATCACATCACCGGGCTACGTGTCACTGCGAGGAAGAGCCGCAATCAGCCGGGTCATGGTTGACTGGCCAGAGGAACTACATGACCTCACCGAGCCTGCAACCAAGGCCACACTCTAAACAACCGGGAACCAGGACATGTCAAACTGTAATTAAGGCAAAAGTAAATAAAAGGCACAATTGAAAACAAGACTTGTGGAAAACTGTACAATAATGTGAGTTAGGTATTGCAGACAGACATTGCACAGTGTAATAATAATAATAGCTTGGACTTATATAGCGCCTTTCATAGTACCCAAGGTCGCTTAACAATGGGGGGGGGGGGGGGGGGGGGGTTAGGGGTCAAGTGTGTAGCTCTTGATAAGGAACATTTTGTTGAACCAGCTCCTCTGATCGTTCTTGAAGCTCGGGTTCAGCGGCCATTTGTGTGGTGGACAACGCCAGCAGCACGATGGTATTGGCTAGAAGGCAGACTGATGGGAGTTGTTGGAGAACCCTGAGAGTGTTTGGCTTCAGGACATAAACTGATGTCATTCTCAGGTCCGCAATAAAACCTTTTCATCCTTGGTGATGGGAACAAATCAAATAGTCTCGGCTGATGTTTTGGAAGGGTTACCCTACAGTTCGCAAACTTCCATTAATAGTTCACACGGCAGCGAGCACACACAATGCTGCGGCAAATCTGAATGAAGTGAAGTTTGTTTAGGAATTCCTGTTTAGAGAGCCAGGATAGAGGGTGATCTCATTGTTATTTTTCTTTTTTTTTTCTTTTGAAACACGAGAAGCATCTGGAAATAGGTTTTTAACAATCCGTCTCAAGTCCTTCGGGATGAGAAACATGCATTTGCCAAGCTGCCTTCTGAACGCGGTGAATGTTTACGGTGGATTTCCTGCAGTTGCCACCCTGACGGCAGGTGTCCAGCTGTTCCTCTGCGCCTTCGTTTGCTCAATCAGACGTTTCTGTCTTTAAACAACAGTGGACAATTGCAGGAAAAGGCAACGGCAGAAGAAATAATCACCCCCTGCTTTGTTTCTTTTCCGTTTCTTCCCGACACTGATCTTAATCTGTGGTCAGAACCCTTAAACCACGCCATTTCCCCGAACGTATTCAATTGTCTGAATGCATAGCCATAGAGATGACCAGATTGCACTTGTATTACGGCAATAGTAATGATTAGGACGGCAATGACTCGCTTGAAAGGCACTTGTCATTGGCAGTAAATCGAAACTGCCAAAACCCCAAAAGAAGACAACAAAGTGGTTTCAAGCTACTCCCAACTATAGCTGAACTGAGTATCTTTACTATTCTAGTGAATTTACTGCGATTGTTGGTTGGTGGTCAGAGCCTGGGAGTCACTGTTGTGTCTTCATCTGTTATTTTTGAGAAAACTCAAGCGCAAATCCAAATCGTGATGCTAATTGCTAGCACTGCAGTGTTATTTTCCAGTGCATTCACAAGTTGTAAGCACATTGTTTGGAATATGATTCTGCCGTTATTAGACCTTTAGCTGCAATACACGGAGAAGGCTTCAGAGAAATGCCTGATACACTATCCCATCTAACAACACGTTGTGGAGTACTATTAAATGCTATTGATGGTGTTGATTTGCTGCCTGTTTTTATACAGGCTATACATATCTCCAGATCACAGTATGTAGCACATGAGCTGTCTGTTCTCAGCTTATGTATTCATACTTTAAAACATCTGAAGTCGTGCAGCCCCTAGTCAGAAGTCAACTTGACTTCTTGTCGACTTCTTTTAGTCCCATTTGATGTGTAGGTTTACACTGCAGCAGAAGTACCGAGGGATAAAAACGCTGCGTGTTCCACAAAGCTTCCTGTCTACTGTTACCAAACAGGAGTCTCGTCTTCAGACACCGAACATGAGACTCTCGTCAACCAGAGCCGGTTTCTGATGGATCCTCGTCCCCGTCAATGCTCTGTCTGTCTCGCGTCTGTGTATCCAGGGTGGCTCGGGCCTCTCATCTGTCCCGGTCGCATTGTCCCACCGCTATTCAAGGAAGGAGAGTAAACCAACACTGCCGTTCCCATTCAGATCCAATATGGCCGAGATCCGACACCATGTGAAGCAACAGCTCGGCTTCTCTCAGAGGGATCTTGTTGCTGAGGCAAAAAGAAAACCCACCAAACCTTAAATAAAGTAAAACACGTGTAGAGCTCAGGTCCAGCTCAGCGTTTGAGAAAGGGAACCTTGTCAGCGGGACTGTAGGAAAGGAAGGGGCGTGGAGTAGAATAATGTGAGGATAGTGTGAGCATTATAACTACAAACAAGAGTACTGTTTTGTTTTGTTTGAGAATCAGTTTAGTGGCACACTTGACTCTGGACCGTATTCTGAATGAGGCGCACACATTTAATTTACGTTGTATACAGTTCATATATAAGTCTAGCTTGTCATTTAACCATGTTATTGTCCTAAATACAGATTTATTTATGGGTTATTCTCATATTTGTTGTTATTTCAGGTTATGAACTCAATGAATTGGAAATGGAGGCGTTGACTGCATCCCTGTTGGTACAATTATCCCATTTTAGATGCATAACTTGATATATATACATTACCTATCACCAAATTAGTAAATTATGGGCAAATGTAAGTCTACCAAATGTGTGGAGAAGCCTATGCCTATGTCAAGACCAAGGCCAAGACTCCAGCGACATGTTTTCTGTTTTCTGACGTGTTTTGGCTTTTACGTAGCATTTAAACCAGACAGGTACACTGTTAAACATTACAGCCCCGTTAAGTTATGTGAATGTTTGTCTTCTCTTTAACTCCCATCGTGATGACAACTTTTTGATATTAAACTCTGCATCACTGCCTTCACAACTCTCAGTTTTACAGATAAAACTGAGATCAGATCTCAAATGGTGGCTGGGGACGTATATGGAGACACATTTCAATACCAAGGTGTGAACACAGCTGGCTAGTTGCAACCTGAAATTTGCTAATGCCAGGTCTGAACGGGCCCTAAGACTTTGTAGTGAGTAGTTCATTAGTCTATTTATAGTCACTTTACCGGTTTTGCTTTGTTTTTATTTGTTTTAACAAAAAGTAAAACCTTTTGTTACAGTTCTATTTGAACTTTGCATCAAATACATTTATTTTTGTCATATCTAGATACTCTGGATGGGTTTTGTTTCTTCTTCTAGTGTATCGCCTCTAATGCATGTTCATCTCAATGTCCAACTCTCCAACTCTCTCAGATCAGTATTTGGGGAGCAGAGTCTAGTAGCTCTGGTGGTTTCTGTGCATTTTCCATCATGTTTCAGTCGCAGCCCGCCCTGTGGTTGTGTTGTTGGGTGCGCCCAGCGTACACGCCCTCCTGTTATGGAAGTTCGTGAATTGAGCCGACTCGCTTCATGGACACAAGTAGGTCAGGAACAACACAAGAAGTCAGCAGCAAACACATACGCTAAATGAGAGGGTGTGTGCTGTATGTAAGCAATGAATGTTTTAATTACAATCTTTATTTTTAGAGCATTTATGAGCTTGTTTTATCCAGGGAAGCAAATTAAAACAGACAAAGCCTAAAATGACTTCAAATAAGTTGAGAAATTCAGATGAAATCTCAGTGAATCAGTCCACATCCTCGGACACGACTGTAATATAATATAGCTAATACAACTCCAAACGATCTTAGAATACACAGTGGCTCATAAATGTATTATAAATACATTATATAGTTACATTTCTGGCGAGGTTCACGTCTCTTACATAGGGGTCTGCCCTGTTGCCGTAGCTTTTGCGTCAACTTAGCTTTGGTGTCATTTGGTGTTGTTCGGAAGATATTTAGATCCAGCGGAGCGCCGCGTATATTCATGTAGTGGGAGTGACTGGGGCACCGAAACGCAGCGTCTAAATAATGCATTATCTGCCACGAAACTCACTCATTTCACCAATATTTTGTTATGAGACGCTAGTGCTATTCCCCGTTGAGTCCAGAGTTACCTGTTACCATCATCCGGGGTCTGTAGATTGACCCACTAACTTCTCACCTGGATGATGTAATCTCTGAGCGCTGCACGCACCCGCAACGGTTGGCGTATTTACCTGTAATTTGCTACTGCTAGTTTTTTGCAACATAGCTGAATATTTTTGGACGTCCTTATCGTTTTGAGCCAGAGCATACAGACGAGAAGCTCATTGAAAGGAGGATGCGTGGGTAGAGCGAGGAACAGCTGGCCAAAGAACAACAAACCGCTGCACGTCCGCGAATAGACAACAGGTAACTCCGGACTCAGCGGGGAATAGCACTAGCGTATCATAACAAAATTGGTGAAATTAACCAGTTTCGTGGCAGATGATGCGTTATTTAGAGGCTGCGTTTCGGTGCCCCTATCACTCCCACTATATGGATGTACGTGGCACTCCACTGGATCTAAATATCTTACGAACAACTCCAAATGACACCAACGTTATATGGGTGAGTAAACGATTGTATTTTATGCCAGAAATAAGGTCCAGGTTGTAAAAAAAAAAATGGTAATTCCCCTCCAACGCAGAAGTCTAAACCGCCTATAACAGGGTAAACACTGTTTGCATCACGTACCACAGATGAATCATACACTAGTTAATCTGCTCCAAGCTGACGAGGAAAAAACGAAAAGAACAGCCCATCCCACCTCAGTGCAACACCACTGAAGAGCCTGTATGAGACCTCAACAGTGGTTCTCACAGAGATACAAGAATAACAACAAACACACGCACAACCTTGTAATTATATGCGAGTCACAAACGCATCCGCACACACAGACTAGTCCACAGTGTTCTGGTGATCCATGCGGGTGACAGAGAGGTCATGCAGCCTCCTTGTTTTCCCTCCTCATGTGTCCTTACTCGCTTGAAAAGGCCAATGTCTTTTTCCTCTTTCATCCTCTGACGCTCATATTAGCGAGCGCATGTGCACACACATCAATTTGTCCCATTATCCTTCTCCCGCGACTCTCTCCAACAAGGCCGACCATTCATCTGCCAGGCGGGCCGACGTGCCTTGAATTGGATCGCCGCTCTTTTTAAAGCGGGCGAGTGAGCGAGCGAGCGCCACAACGGCCAGACTGTGTTCGTGTCTGCGATCGAACCTGAATACTAATAGAAGAGCATTACATTATGTGACTCAGTGAAAATAAAGGAGGAGGACCTGGGGCAACTACAGCCTGTCAAGCATTGGCCAAACTGACCCATTCAAAGTAAATACTGTGGTGACCCATCACAGTCTAAATTCCTCCTTTGTGGTTTCAAAATGAAATCATTTTGCCATTACAATCACAAGAATTTTAACTTTCGTATGATGCGAGTCATGTGATTTTCCAGTTGTGTCCGCTGGCTGCTTGTGATTGGATCACAGAGGAAGCCGAGGACTGAACATGGCCCTTGTTTTGCGTTTTTCTAACTCCCTTTTTTTAACTGTCCTCATGTCTTTTGGTTAATTTTGATCCCTTGTGTTTTCCCGTAGGTGTAATTGTTTGCTCTCCCTTATTGCCATCACCAGCGTCTTCCTTTTTTGTGTTTTGTGGATTTACGTTTGTTGGACTCTATATGAATTTATCACTCTGTAGCACCTTTTGTTCTCCGGTAAATGAAATGCATTTAAAGATTTACGTCTGCGAGAGCCACAGACTGACAGATTAGACGGGCTTTAACGTTTTTGTTTTTTGTTCTTTTTTAATACCGTTACTCTTTTGTGTTCACGGTCTGCAAAGCTTCTCTTCCCTCTTTGTTCGTACCTGCACTGAGCGACTGAGTCGGTACAAGCTCAGACAGCATCAGCTTTCATGTCATGCTCATGGCTGCTACTCCTCCTCCTCTTCCTCCTCCTCCTCTTCATCCTCTTTATCAGGTGACCTTCACGCACCCATGTTCTCATCTGTTACCTAGCAACCCAGATTTGACACAGGGCCGCGTTGCCGTGTCAACATCGATGCGTATAGCCTTCATGTGGGTGAGGGAGGGAGGGGGGGTTTCCACAGATCAGAGAGGAGTACTGTGCCGTACTCCTCTCTGCAGAAATTATTACACCAGTCTTTTTTTTTTTTCATATCTCATGTTCAGGCTCAGACAAGAGATAGATTTTAGAAGTCACCTGTTGCCTCCTGTCAGGTGATATGTACCTCTGCATTCCCAGTGCCCAAGCAGTGGAAGTTCAAGTGTCTCTTGCTGGTGCAGGGACTTGTTTACCTTAACCAGCCGCACCTTAGAAAGGTTGGATAAAGACATGTCCTTTCAACAGCTTGTATTTTGTCTTTTTTTTTCATTGAAATAAACCCTTTATTTAACATTCTAACACGAGTGTTGTAAAACTTTTGCTTTTCCTTCATTCTTCTGCAGCCCAACTCAACCCAAACCCTCTCAGTTAAGGTTTAAGTCAGTAACTCCTGACACTATGCACGCAAATTATGTGGGAATGGAAATAAAGGAAATACTATTGGCCCTAAGACTGAGCCCTGAGGCACACCATACGTCACAATACATATAGATGATTCAAGAATTATTCACAGAAACTTAAAACCTTTTATCTTCCAAGGAGAACAAGTTGAGGGCTGTTCCCTGATATTCCTGCTCAGTACCTCTAGTGATGATAAATTAAAGATGAGTATCATACACACAGAGAATAAACAAGGCGGCCATCATGAGGTAAAAAAATAATCAAGCATCCCAAATTGCTTAGATTTTAAGCACATATAAATAATATTTGTGTGATTCTCAAAGAACAGCTAACCACGTCCTGTGCAATCGATGTAGATGATAAACTGGCATCACCCCCGCAGTTTAACATTAAGGATTTTTGGCGAACGCTGGAGCCTGTCCTCCTTTTTTATTTGCTCTGTGAAAAACATGAAGACGGAGAGGTCCGTTGCTGCGGGGGGAAGAGGTTCAGCTGTTTCGTTTCAAAAGCAAACAAGGCCGCAGTCGGGGGAAAACTTCAAAGCTCAGCGTGACATTTCAGATGAAGACATCCAACGGAGAATATCTTTTTGAGACGAGGGCTTCTCTTCGTCTTCGCCCCAATTGACGCTTTTCATTGACTGGTGTGACGTGTTTACGCCTAAAAGCACGCATGAATCTATTCGATGTTTCTGAACAATTTTAAATGAAACTGAGGTTCCCTCTAGTTTCACAGCTCTTCTCTGTCTTTGTTCAGTCCTGATGTTTCTCTCACAGCTGGAGCTTCTGTCATGTTTTGAATCTCCCTCACATGTACCTTGCTGCATGGTCTCGCTAGATTTGTCCTGCATAACCACACTCGCGAGACTGCAACCAGATTTCAAACAAGATGCAGGAAATGGTGTGCATTTTATGAACTCATATTGGATCTTTCATATCAAGATCAATTTGAATGTGAATTTGTTGTTTTTGTTGTTGTGTACAATGCAGAACAAAGACCCATTCTTCATTTTATACAGTATTTTAATCTAGCTGAATTCCCAATAAAGCTTAAAGCTGCCTGCATTTATTAAAGATTTTAGTGTTGTCAGGTAACAGAATGACTCATTTTGAAGCCATTACCAAGCTTTGCGCAGCTACTGTAGCTAACCATCATTAGTTAATGATGGTAGTATTGGTTGTTGGTCTGGAGTCTCCCTGTTAGGAACTGATTCTGCTCCTGCAAAAAAATCTGCCGGGGCAATCACATCATTTGGGCGGGGCTTAATGTGGTGATGGACAGAATAGTAACATCAAGTTAGTCATCCACGTCATCTGAGGGACGTGGAGTTGAAGTAAATCAACGATACAGCTCTGATTTGTTGGAGGATTACCCACTTCGATGCAGAGATATTTTTTCTCTGTATAGAGCTCCGGTAGCTGACGTCACCATGCACCAGCAATCACATCGCCACCATATTGGCAGGAAAGCACGCTTTGCTAATGACTACTCACTTGACAACTGCAAGCAACTAACTTGTCCTACTACCAGTTATATCTAAAAATGGTCTACAGCCAGAATAGATGGGGACAAGCAAAGGGGAAATCATTTTACAGGATTCCCAAAGATCCCGCAAGACGGCAGTTGTGGATTACTGCAATAAAAAGTGCAAAACAGTACATTTAAAGCGTGCAGTTAAACTCTGACGGCCTGAAATCAGCACTGGCACCTTTCATTTTTCCTCAGAGCTTTCCTGCCAATATGGCGACGTCAACAAAAAAAAGTCACGTGACATCCAGATCTCTACTGGTTGAAACACGCCTCATAATGGTCCCCATCCCTTTTTGTGCTGCAGTGGCTTAGAGTCATTAACAAAGCTGCTATTTTAACATTAAAAGCAGAAGAAGGGAACATAAAAAGCTCCCTCACGCGACGATTTTGCTGGGCATAAAAAGGAAAGAGTGGTGCTTGGAAAAGAGAGGGAATGAGCAAGAGAGAGGTTCACGGAGGACAGATTGCATCATCACAGTTTCCACCACTTCTCACCAGACACAGGTCAGCATTCGACCAAACCAAAAAAAAAAGAAAAGAAAAAAGAACGAAAGAAGACGGAGGATTCCATCATCTGAATGTTTCTGCAGATGTCCTCAGAGGAGATGTTAGATTAAATATCATATAAAAGGCTGAATGAATATAGAAGACATGGTTGTTGTATTGCTATGCATACAGGAGAGCTGCAATGACCGGATTAAACTAAAATACTATAATAATAATGATGGAGCTCCCTCTAAAAGAGTTTCACAAAAAGTGGACATTGAAGCCTTTGGGAGGGGGGAACGGGAAGGAAGATTGTACGATACTGTTGGAATCACAGCTGGAGCACAAAGCTGTGACTGAGACGTTTTGGAGGTTCCTTTCTCTCAGAGTAAACCTTCAGTCTTCTCACAGAGAGAGAAGCGAGAGACAGAGGATGCTTAAAAATGAGTCTGCTGCACTGAACCACAGCGCCCCCTGCAGGAGCAACGAGTACCCTGCAGCGATGCAGATGCTTTACATTTGGCTCATGCAAAATACAAGGATCCTCGTGTAGTAATTAAACTTAGGAATTATGTTTGAATATGTTTTGATGATACAGGCCAGCACAGGTCTGCTGTCTGTTCCAGGGGCCCGGCTGTAGACAAAAGGACCCCTGGGCTGGGACTCTGTGATGTCTCTATTTAATATTGGAGGCCTTTACCACGGTTTAAGAACTAATGTTAATTTAAAAAGTTCATGTCACTTAACATAAAAGTGCTCATAAAAATAAAAATAAATAAATGAAAACATATTCATTTTAATTTTACAAGTAAAAAAAAAAAATATGTTCACAAAGAAAGATTTTGTGATTTAGGAAGATTTACACATCTGAATGAAACCGATTCAGATTTAATTAAGTTCTGTAATTTAAAACAGTATTTTAAAATCAGTAAAAGAAAAATGTCTTTAGTAATATACTATATCATATTTTTGGCTATAATAAAATAATTTCTTGTCAATAGATAGATAGATATCATGTTGCTGCTGCTGTGAGACTAAACACTGAGGTTAAACATTAAAAGTACATTTCAAATCAATCACTTGTTGTGGTCTGTATTTAGATTTCTGGAAATTTAGACTCCAGCTTAACGTGAAGTATAAATGAAACATTTACTACTTTACAACACGGCACAGTTCCAAATTACTGCAAACACGGGTCATCGCTGGGTCTGTCCGCTAGTTTTCTCCAACTCTTGAAAAGATTTCCTCGTGTCAGGACTGAAATAAATCTCATTTTCATTTACATTTCATCAAGGAGCATTCATATTATCTCAAGATGCTTTACAGAACTCAGAGTCTGAACCCCAGAGCAACACTAAGACTACAATCTGAAAAAGAATTAAATGAAATTATTGACTATGATAACACTGACTGATTCTGTTGTTACATGTGGTTAATTATTGATGCATCATGTTGATGTATAAGGAGCAGCGGAGTTGAGTTACTTTCTCCTCATTTCCTGGTGCTTTTATTTACCTTTCTATTATGATGTGGAAGGAAAACAGCTCTGTTCATGGTCCTGAAACAACAGTGGAGATCAGTATAAGCCCCAGATGATGTCAGTGTTGATTTACTTACAGAGAGCTGAACGGAAATCAGATCTAGAGAGCTGAATGGAGTGTTAATGCAAAGTGTGAACACAGGAACTAAAGCTGGCCAGTTATGACTGGAATAACCAGGATGGGAATTAATGTGAGGTCTGAATATGGTAAATATGGGATCAACTTTACAAATTTGATTATAAATATGACAATTTAAAAGACAGAGAGAGAGATTTATTTACTAAAATACTTTATTTTCATGAACACATGAGGCACATAAAGATCAGCATAGTAATAAGACACACAGATTCATACAGTAAAAGTTTGTGCAAATTGCAGTTCTTCGTCTTCCACAGTGCAAATAACATTTTTACAGCACCACTGTTGTTCAAACGTGTCTAAGTCTGCCATCATCTTATAAAATCTGAACTCCAGCCAAAGTCTGGACCTGACATTACAAAGCCACACTGAAGTGGCCACTCTGTCCTCCATTTTGTTCTTCCTGCCCACGTATATGGCTAATTTAGCCTCTCCTGACAGGAAGTTCAGTAGCTGCCACTTTTTCTTTTTGTAGCCTGCACCGAAAATGAAGCTGGTCTCAGAAAACTTTTCACCAAATTGTCTAAAAACAACAGTTAAAAGATTAAAGAATTCAGTGAGTCTTGTGCACTCAGTGAAAAGATGGAAGAGTCTCATTCAGGTCACAAAAAGAACAGAGATAAAGGCATTTGAAGCAATAGCACCATGTAAAACCCTCCACTGGAGGTCAGCTGTCCTTTTCTTGAAGGGGACGTTTATATAAAATTCTCCACTGTGGGCTCAGTTTGTTTGAACATTTAATAGGCTACAGTCCATGTACAGAGTTTTTTTTTTTTTTTTTTTTTGTCCGCTCTGTACAAGCTCAGTTTGTCAGGGTTATATGTGTTCATTGGGGGGCCGCTCAGCCCCCCAAGAACAGGGCTCAGGACGATCTCAGGGAACGGGTCTCTCTCTCTCTCTAGAATTTCAAATCAGTCAGATAATGGCGGCAATGACGGTTAAACTGCGCATGCTCAGTTGCTCTTTGAAACTAACCAATCGTTTGCGAGCAACAGCACAGTCTCATTTACATGAAGTGAATATAAAACGGCGGCTCTGCGCTGCCAGTGACTTATCCGTTTGTGTAACGCCAACGTAGAGCCATGCCTGATCCAGTGAAAGCACCCAAGAAGGGCTCCAAGAAAGCCGTCTCCAAGACCGTGACTAAGACCGGCAAGAAGAGGAGAAAGTCCAGGAAGGAGAGCTACGCCATCTACGTGTACAAGGTGTTGAAGCAGGTCCACCCTGACACCGGTATCTCCTCCAAGGCTATGGGCATCATGAACTCGTTCGTGAGCGACATCTTCGAGCGTATCGCCGGCGAGTCTTCTCGTCTTGCTCACTACAACAAACGCTCCACCATCACCTCCAGGGAGATCCAGACCGCTGTCCGCCTTCTGCTGCCCGGTGAGCTGGCCAAGCACGCCGTGTCTGAGGGAACCAAGGCTGTCACCAAGTACACCAGCTCCAAGTAAACTCATCAGCTGTGTCCAAAACAAAGGCTCTTTTAAGAGCCACCCAACTCTACCTGACGAGCTCATGATCCTTTATACACACACAAATGCCGTCTATAATGGATCAATATGTTGAATTAGTATTAATACTAGTTAATTCTGTAAGACTTGTTAAATTTAATACAAGAGTGTATGTGCATATAAATGTATAAAAGACATAATTTCTATGAGATGTGTTTAGAATTAAGAGTAGTTCAATATGTAGATGATGTATAAGATAAGTCACTTTATTGACTATTGATCTGATCAATCTAAATACTTTATCACCTTTAAGTGTTTTTGGGATTTTCCTTTTGGATTATTAATCAGTTAAAATCCAGTACAGAATTTGGGCTAAGTTTGTAAGTAAATAGAAAATATCAAAAGTTTTTGTCCATGAGCTGTTTACAATAAAGAGATTAATCTTTAGAAATATATTTAGTCAGAGTGTGAGACCATCCACATAAACAAACAATAACTCTGCACTACTGTGTATAGTCACTGTACAAATGGTTTGGTGTATCTGCTCTTATTCCATATTTTATGTGTATAGATTGAGATTTATTTTATTTTTAATTTTCTTTCACTTACTTAAGTTTGTGTGTTTATGTACAAGAGAGTACAGTTACTGGAATCAAATTCCCTGTATGTGCTCATACTTGGTCATTAAAGCTGATTCTGATATGTAAAATATTAGATATGTTTCAAATAAATGAGGTGGTGTAAAGACTCAAAATGGAAACTATAGCAATTATTTAAACATAGACACAAATTTAGCCTTTGCAGAGGGGTTTGCATCACTTTCATCTTTTGTGTTTTAAAAACTTCTCCATAACTTAAGCCAAAAGTTTGCAGCTACTGCTTACTGGAGACTGTGACGCTGATGCCTCACTGCCACCAAGCGGTGGGAAGCTGCATTGCGGTCCACGGGTGCAGAACTGAAGGTTTTTTGAGGCCCATTAGTTGGAGCTCCATGGTTAAGAATCACTGATCTAGGACATATTTCTCCAAGCTGCTGTAGACGACTGAACAGGAAACATTTAGTTAATGTTATTGCTGCACAAGGAGGTCACAAGGATTCATTGACTTTTACGCCCCACATATGATTAATTTTCTTGATAAGGTTTAGTTTGATTGGGGTTATTTCATCCACTTGTAGGACGCCATCTCTTGTGGTTTTGGGTCATTTTTATGCCAACATATAGACAATTAGCAGCTCACAGATTATCTACAAATTCCATTTCGATTTGGTTTATACATTTGGTTGGGGCAGAAAGGTAAAGGCTTGAACTTTTAACAGAACTCACTGCAGTCCTCAAGGACAGACACTCCCCAAGACTACATCATTGTGTCTAACTTTAAAAAGTTATGTTCTTTTAAGAAGGAATGATTGCTCTGCCTCTTTAAACACAGTTAGCCAGTTGAAGTAATGTTGCTTTCATAGCATACGAGCTGTTGTGACTTCTGCTGGTCAATGTAATTACTATTCCACAGTATTACAGTATAAAGAGGTCTGTCAACATAAACATTTACATACATGTATACATATTAACACCCCAGATATAAAAATAGAAACACAGAGATAATTTTCATACATCTACAAATCAATCAAGTGCACAACAACAGAAGTAAAGGGTTAAAATACAGTCAAGAGCAAACATAACAACTTACAACAAGAGGTTCCAGGGCAGAGGACTGTTGGTCTTTGAGTCTATCATCTTCCTCCTCCTGAGAGCTGCTAAAATGTTCCTGAAGACAGTGTCGTTGTTGATCATCTTCTGTTCAATGACTGTTTTAGATCTTGTTTTCCAGATGTGACAGTTGATGATACCCCAGCCAGAACAGACGTCTCTTATAATCAATGAAACTCTCGTTAAAAAGGCCGTGACAGATTTCTCATTGATGTTAAACATTAAAGCCCACGGTATTCATTTTGTTCCCGATTTTTGTTCTAACAGTCTATTATGTTGGAGAGTTTCATCCTCATCACAGTTTGACATTGGACATTTTTTTACATAGCAGCTCCACTGGACCATACCTCTAACTGGGAGTCTGTTTACTGAGATCTGCCACATGGTGTCTCTGAGGTTATTGGATATGAGTTTGTGGTTGATGTTTTTACTTATTTGTTGGTGTTCGTTTTTATTGTCGTTGATTATCTTACAAATGTCCTTGGTGGCAGAGTCAGTCCAGTTTATGTTCAGGTTCATCTGGTTCATAAAATCTCCAAAGAGGAGTTTATAATACGGAACATTGGTTCTGGCTCTGCCTCTTAGCTTGTTCCAGTGGCCTTTACTAACATTTGTCAAATGAGCTCTTCTGCTTTGAGCTACAGCTATGTTCTTTACAAAATGGATTTTTAGGTTGATTTCACAGTCAGGTGCTCCTAGACCACCAGTGTTCTTACTTTTGTACATGATATAACTTTTTGTCACTTCTCTATTGGTTCCCCAGAGGAAACACCGTACATAGAAAGAGGAGTTTAGACATGATATGACTTTTAACAACGTTTAAGCAAGCTTTATAGTTTCTTTTATTGTCCCACTTTAATACTTTATCTCTTATTTCATTTTCTTTTTTGGACCAGTTTGAGAGGCAATAGTCGTTTCCACTGAACCAGATACCAAGGACTTTAATTTCCTCTTTTACCTGGATGTTAACTTTTGGTTTATTCAGTTCATTTCCAGTTCAGACCCTTTTACAGCCCACATCACAACTACATTACGGCAGTTAGCAAAAACTAATTGCCACCATATGTATATCTTATTGTCAAATTTGCCCTGTGTCTAACGTTTCTATTTCTCACAATTTAATATAAATGTGGTCTACTGCCCATGGATTTACTATTCTTTTACTTTTGTGATATTTTCCATTTACTTACAAACTTTGCCCAAATTCTGTACTGGATTTTAACTGATTAATAATCCAAAAGGAAAATCCCCAAAACGCTTATGTCATAAAGTATTCAGATTTAGATTGATCAGATCAATACCAATTAATAGTTAATAAGGTGACTTATCAAAACTATTGCGTTTCCATCGAGTCTTAACACATTTTTCTACATATTAAACTACTCTTTATTCTAAACACATCTCGTAGGAATTACTTTTATAGATTTATATGCACATACACTCTTGTATTAAATTTAAGTCTTATAGAATTAACTAGTATTATTAAGTATTCAATTCAACATATTGATATATTAAAGACAGTATTTTTGTGTATAAAGGATCATGAGCTCGTCAGGTAGAGTTGGGTGGCTCTTAAAAGAGCCTTTGTGTTGGACACAGCTGATGAGTTTACTTGGAGCTGGTGTACTTGGTGACAGCCTTGGTTCCCTCAGACACGGCATGCTTGGCCAGCTCACCGGGAAGCAGAAGGCGGACGGCGGTCTGGATCTCCCTGGAGGTGATGGTGGAGCGTTTGTTGTAGTGAGCAAGACGAGAAGACTCGCCGGCGATACGCTCGAAGATGTCGCTCACAAATGAGTTCATGATGCTCATGGCCTTGGAGAAGATACCAGTGTCAGGGTGGAATGAGGAGAAAGTAACTCAGCTCCGCTCTTTGTTATACATCAACATGATGCATCAATAATTAACCAGAAAATCAGTGTATTCATAGTCAATAATTAAATTTAATTGTTTTACAATTGCATTTAGTCTTAGTGCTGCTCTGGGGTTCAGACTTAGAATTCTGTAAAGCATCTTGAGATAATATGAATGCTCCTTGATGAGGTGTAAATAAAAATGAGATTTATTTCAGTCCTGACACGAGGAAATGTTTTCTAGAGTTGGAGAAAAACATCAGACCCGGTGATGACCCATGTTAGACTTAGATAGTTTTTAGATGTGTGTGATTAGTGTTTGCAGTAGTTTGAAACTGTGCCGTGTTGTAAAGTAGTAAATATTTCATTTATCTTCACTTTAAGCTGGAGTTTAAATTTCCAGAAATCTAACCGTTTGGGTGATGTGGTGCAACGCTCCTTGAGGCCTCGTCTACCCATCACTAATTCGGCTCCTGGCTGCTTTCTTCTCAGCGGAAGCTCTCTTGGCTG
The DNA here is from genome assembly GCF_963514085.1 of Chelon labrosus. Lineage (NCBI taxonomy): Eukaryota > Metazoa > Chordata > Actinopteri > Mugiliformes > Mugilidae > Chelon > Chelon labrosus. The sequence continues at coordinate 5,832,180 of NC_140338.1, read as the reverse complement.
CCCGCCTAACCAGTTTGCGGTTATTGGCTGCTCTCCTCTTAGCGATGGCTTCCTTGTTCTTCTTAGCAATTGCTTTTTTCTTGGCTCTAGCAACAGCTTCCTTCTTGGCCTTAATTTCAACCTCCTTGTTCAACCTAAAGGAGCCACTGGCCCCGACCCCCTTGGTCCGGATCAGGATCCCCTTTTCCACCAGGGACTTGAGGCTGTTAATGACTCGTTTTCTGTTTCCCTCCACATCGTAGTCGCCGGCTGCCAGGGCTTTCTTGATGAAGTCTAAACTCAAGCTGTACCTTCCGTTGGTAGCGGACAGAGCTTTAATGATCATCTCGCTGACGGGGAGAGCCTTCGTCTTGGCGGTTGCAGCAGGAGCTTCTTTTTCTTCCATCTTTCCTTTGTGTCGTCGCTCGTCAGACTGTAGTGACGTAAGATCCGGGGCAGGGGGCGGGACTTAAACACTGTAGGCGCGTTCGACTTGATGCAGATCTGAGCAGATCTGACTTGACGTGATGCATGCTGGGTAGAACAAGTTCATTTTAACCAATCATATTCGAGATCTATGAGCATGACAACCCAGCATGCATCACCAGGGTATATGCAGGATTCACAGAGATGAATTTACTACCTTTTACTACCTTTTTTACTACCTCCACAATATTTTTTACTACCAACACGACATCAACCAGCAGCCCTTTTTGGACTACTAATTATAAGGTATAAGTGTGACACTGTCAGACCCATCATACATATCAGGTACACTAATGTTTAATTGTGATCATTAAATATTGTCATTGTCAATTATGTGTTTTTTGTAGTGTCGAGTTGATTCTTAGCCCTAATTAAGTGAGTAATAACCTTTGCACTTCTTAAACACAATAACACCTAACAACCATAAAGATTAATAAGAAAGTGTGTCACATCACACACACTTACCCACAAACACGCATTCTCACACATGCAGACTTTAAGCAGTTAATTACTGTCAAAAGAGCAATTTATTTAATCACAAGAAATACATCACAAGGGGTAACTTGTAACAATAGCTTACACTGGACTTAAAAACTGTCCAAAGAGCCCATGGAGTGGTAATGGATGGTAATCATGGGTGTTTAAAAGTTGATGCATGACATTCATTCGAGTTGAATGAATGATGGTTGGCTGCTGTGTTCAGGCACCAGAGAACCTCAGCCCTGAGGGCTGATGTTTGTAGCGGTAACGTCTGCTGTTTGGCTATCGCAGCCGTAGTGGTGCTGGTGGCACTGGTTTGCTGCTGAAGTGGTGCGACTACAGCTGATAAGTTGGCATGATTTGTGCGGTGCTGCTGCTAGCATTGCAAAACAACGACATCGGGAGCTGCCCCCCCCCCTCACCCGAAGCTGCTGCTGGTGAATACTGGATCCACTGTGTGACTTGATAGCCGTAATGCCGTTCCAGGTAATATTTATTGTTTTTTTGCAGACACTGCAAAATGCCTCACGGTCATTTCCCATGACGGGTTTAAGCCAGTCTTTATATCAGTGTTTTTCAACCTTTTTTGAGCCAAGGTACATTTTTTTCATTGAAAAAATCACAAGGCACACCACCAACCGAAAATGTTAAAAAAATGAAGCTCTGTAGCCTAAAGTAACAATATAAAGTCATTCTTGTCAAAGTGTCTTGAATATGAATCAAATAAACACAAAGAAAAAAGTCTTATACCGTCTTTCGTCTAATACAGGCCCGGGCCTTTATTTTACTCAAGCGCATCGTGGTCCAGGCCTTTATTGGAAGGAGGCCAGAATTAGAGGCAGGCCTTAATTTCTATTTGAGCAAAACGAACTAGAATGAATAAAAACAAGGTTTTGTGTCTATTTGAACCTATAAAATATCCTACTAGGTTCATTTATTGAAAACGTACAGTTACCATAACATGGTATGCATAAAGAACATAACAACAAATGAGCGGCGCGACGCGGTTGGAGCGTGAGTCCGCTGCCGGTCGGCAGTCGCGCCGGGAGCGAGTGGGACCCGTCCCTCCCCGCACGGAGAGAGGGCGCAGTGAGCACTGATTCCACGACCCCAGGGAAGCGGTGAAGTGAGATGCGGGGGGTCGCTGTAAAGCTCGCGGCCGGAGCCGTCGAGCCACCTTCGCCCCGAGCACTTACAGGCCGCGCACCGCCACGGAGGAAATGCGCCCGGCGGGGGCCGGCCGACGCCGGGGAGAGGTCCCGCTGAGGGGATCCTCCCAAACCGTGCCGCCGAAACCCTGACCCGCCGAGATGGTTCTAATAATAGCCCCGGCAAAAAGGCGGAAAATGTTAGCGTCGCTGATAGGCTATCAACTCCACAATGTTTACCTCTACGTCATTGCTATCAACTACGCCTCACTCAGGTCCTGTTAGCACCGTATATATTTTTAAACTATATAGGCTAGATGAAGTTCAAACATGCAAACACAAATAATACACAAACAATGGAAACTCATTAAATATTGAGGCAGAGATAAAAACATTTTTACTACCAAGTCAAATCGCGTTTGTTACCTTTTACTACCTTTCAAGGGCCTTAATTTGGGTAGATTCTTTTTACTACCTTTTACTACCTTTCACTACCGCGCGGACACCCTGATCACGTCAAGTCAGACTCAGACAGATCTGCATCAAGTCGAACGCGCCTTGTGTGAGAACATATATATATATATATATATATATAGTATATACAGTCAATGGTGAGAACATAGAGAGCCGAAGTCCCGCCCCCTCTACTTCCGGGTTATGGGACCTATCTTTCGAAAAAATATGAACGGCAGTCTATGGCGAAAGATAAATTATTTTCTGGTCCCGATCGACTTGTGCCTTGGATTATACATATGTTGTTTTTCAGAATAAAAAATGATTTTACATGTCAAGAATGTCACAGTTTGTCGCAAGATAGTTCAGTAAAACGCTATGGAAAATACGTAATTAAACGAACTACAAGTCCCACATGCCGGCGCGTACAGAACCGACCAAAACTCCCTTCGTGTAACTACAGCTCTCGACATGACCCGATTTATAATGATTTTCACCTCGTTTGATGCTTCTGCCTTCGTCCTGGTAAAGCTCAACAAGGAGACAGTCATAGTTATCTAGTTACGTACATTGTTCGAGACGAGAGATGTAGTTCACTAAGCGATCTCATACAAAACCTAATGTTGTTCAGCTTATTTACGTCAAATAATTTATCTCTTGACGTGAAAAGTTATCTTTTAAATTCACACACATCATATGTGAAATTCATGCCACAATTCGAACGGGACCAAAAAATAATTATGATCTCGCCATAGACTGCCGTTCATATAGACGGATTTCTTGTCAACGTCACAAGTGTGTGCGCGCGCAGACAGGGGGCAGAAAAGACGTCTTTTCAGAGAGTGTTGATAACGGAGGAGGACTGAATCTTTGTGTGTTTCGTTTAGTAGTAGTAGTGCTACAGTCAAAATGTCAAGGAGTTGTTGTGTTGGCTGCGCTAAAAGAGCCAGTGATGAGTGCCAGATGTTTAATATTCCCTGGGGGAATCATACTTTTGCAAAAAACCGGAGGAGGTTATGGCTTCAGGCAATAAAAAGGGCAGATTGGGGTCCAGGTGGTGTTTTGTTTTAGAGCTATCTTAATTCTCTATCTATGAGTTTAAGTTAGCACTGCATGCTCGTCCATGTTCACGTTCATTCATGTTAAAGTTTAACAAATTGTAAACAAAAGACGTTGCGTTCAGTAAATCTGTTCGTAGCAGGCTAGCAACAAGCGCTAGCTAAATCACGTTTGCGAGTGCTAATGCTGTTATAGCATGCCGGTTGGATCATTACTTCGGAGATATCCCCTTTCAACTTAACTACAGGTTGTATTTTAATACTTAAAACACGGAATACATTAGCCAACATATCTTAGCAAGTAGCCTGCACGTCAACATATCTTAGCATAGCCTGCACGTCAAATGACAAAGAGCTCGAAATCTACAAAAATGTAAATTCAGCTAAATGTTCAAGATATGTGAGCAAGCCAGGTAAGCTCTGTGACTAAAGAAAAACGAAGGGTTCATAACTTTAATTTAAAAGTAAAATCGGGCTGTCCGATTGATGCCGCTGTTAAAATTGGCTACGTTTTACATTACCCGCCTAACATGATAATTATAGCCATACATATACAGTAACACTGCAAAATTAAAGATGGACAAACAGATCCAACTAAAATCACGTTTTATTGAGTCTGCAGTTGTGCATTTATATACAAACAAAACAAAAAAGCTTCAATACTTAAGATTGTTGTCATAGTCAGTCTGGCTTTCTGCCCCCTGGATGCGCGCGCACCCAGTAATGTTTGTAAACAGGAAACCCGTCTATTAGGCGCGTTCGACTTCATGCAGATCTGTGCAGCTCTGACTTGACGTGATGCATGCTGGGTAGAACAAGTTCATTTTAACCAATCATATTCGAGATCTATGAGCATAACAACCCAGCATGCATCACGTCAAGTCAGATCTGCACAGATCTGACGTTCTCTGATGAAGTCGAACGCGCCTATTTTTTCGAAAGATCGGTCCCATAACCCGGAAGTAGAGGGGCGGGACTTCGAGGACTCCTGAGAAAACAAAACAAACACGACCGACCACCATCAGCCTGAGCTTAGTCTCCACGGTTCTCACACAGTGTTTAAGTCCCGCCCCCTGCCCCGGATCTTACGTCACATTACAGTCTGACGAGCGACGACACAAAGGAAAGATGGAGGAAGAAGAAGCTCCTGCTGAAACCGCCAAGACGAAGGCTCTCCACGTCAGCGAGATGATCATTAAAGCTCTGTCCGTTACCAGGTACAGAGTAGGGACTTCGAAATTCATCAGGCAAGCCCTGGGAGCCGGCGGCTACGATGTGGAGAAAAAACAAAACAAAATATATATCAACAAATGCCTCAGGTCGCTGGTGGAAAAGGGGATCGTGATCCGGACCAAGGGGGCCGGGGCCAGTGGCTCCTTTAAGTTGAGCAAGGAGTTTGAAATTGAGGCCAAGAAGAAGGCTGTTGCTATAGCCAAGAAACAAGAAATTGCTAAGAAGAAAAAGGAAGCCAACGCTCAGAGGAGAGAAGCCAACGCTCAGATGAGAGAAGCCATCGCTCAGATGAGGGCAGCCAAGAAACGCAACCTGGAAACCTCGGCCTCCGCTGGGAGGAAATCAGCCAGGATACAGTCAATGATCAGAACTAGTGATGGGTAGACGAGGCCTCGTGGAGCGTCGCACCACATTACCCAAACGGCATTGATACTGTGTCGCTCGATACGGACACCTGCTGGATCGTAACCATTATTGCAGGCAACCCAGTTAAGAGACTCTACTGACATACTAATCAAATGACCTAGTAGTACACAATAATATTATTTGTTATTGTACTATTTTATATCTCAATCTAAGTGTAAGATATCAAAGATATATTTAAAACAGTCAATAAATGTGAACGTTTGTCAACGTGAACATCAAAGCAAAAGTGTGAATGTGTTGCTTTTTTTTTTTTTTTGTACAATTTTTTTTATTCAAAAACAAAACAAGTTTTTCCCGTCTCTTGGCATTCAATCAGTTACGTTTCTTGGAGGCAAGTTCTCAAACTTTGCAGAACAGGCGCTCGCAAGGTACTGATGAAACTGGAGTGCATAAAAACTGTAGGGACAGCCGGAAGAGGGTTGGGTAAATGTGTTTTTGGCTGGCCCAATATTTCAAGGGATCCATATCACGTATTGAAGGAAGAGTTGTGATTCAGACGTGCAAGGATTTATTTTTTTTATTTTTTTGACAGATACGCATCCTTATAAACACTGTTTGGCGCCTCAGTGACGAAACGGCGTCGTATCGGTCACGTGACTTTTTCTTAAAGCGATACGCGCACCGACACTGGGTTTCGTTCTACACATTCGCCGACGCCGTACCCATCACTAGCTGCAACAAGGACACTAAAAGAGCCCCAATACGGTGGCCCCTGCAGCCAAGGAGGCCCCCGCTAAGAGGAGAGCAGCCGAGAAGTGAATTCCCAAAAGATCCCCAACTCCTCAAAGGCTCTTTTAAGAGCCACTACTCCATCCTCTAAGACACCACTCCTGACATTTCACTTTGTTACACTTAGATATCATATTACAAATACAAATGAAAAGAAATAAGTGTTTTAGAAACGCATCCAGAGCTGAAATGCAGGAATATTGGTTCTTGGTGGAATATCAACATCATTTCCAGAAACTGGTGCAGTTAATTTCCATTAACGTTTCTGGTTATTAGCATAACAAGCAAGGCAAGGAAAGGCAAGGCATTTTTATTTATATAGCGCATTTCATACCAAGAGGCAACTCAATGTGCTTTACATAAAAACAGAACAAATTAGAACACACAGTTAAAAGCAAGAACAAAGAAAAAGAAAAAAAAGAAAAAGAAAAGTGTATTATATATATACATATATTAAAACGATTAAGAGGACTTACAGTGTAAATCCAAGATTACGATTTAAAATGATTTAAAAGGGCTCAGCCATATGCACATGAAAAAATAAATGTTTTTAACCTAGATTTAAAAGTGCTTACAGTTGGGGCTGATTTCAGCTCTGCTGGTAGTTTGTTCCATTTGTGTGCAGCGTAACAGCTAAATGCTGCTTCACCGTGTTTGGTTTTAACTCTGTGCTCCACTATCTGACCTGAGTCAGTCGATCTCAGAGCTCGACTGGGTTTATACATTGCTAACATGTCATTCATGTATTCTGGACCTAAACCATTCAGTGATTTGTAAACCAGTAGCAGAACTTTAAAATCTATTCTGTAGCTGACTGGGAGCCAATGTAAAGACTTAAGAACTGGGGTGATATGCTCTGATTTCTTTGTTCTGGTTTAAAAAGCAAGTTTTTTTTTTTCAGGAGGAGTTCCTATTTAAACCTCAGACTTCCCACCAGTCCCCTAGAACTGAAGAAGCTACTTGGATGAGTGGTGAAACGTCTTCTCAAAAAACTCTACAAGTCCAGTTGCCTTTTTTGAACCTTTGCTGGATAAAGGGCAGGATTGTTATGTCTACTTTGAGAAATATTATTTGGAGAAAGTGAATGTGCAGAGGAGACAGTATTGTTTCTTTGTCCTTGCTTTTGATATCTGTTACGTATTTTAAATCCTGTCTTACTTTGTTCTGTATCCTTCAGTGTTTTGAAAGGCGCCTGTAAATGAAATTTATTATTATTTTTTATTATTTTACATGCTTCACGGTGAGTGGTGTCTCAAAGGATAATATGTGCAGAATAAATATGTGGATAATGGGACTAGGCAGAGAGAGAGAGAGAGTCACACACTTCAATCCACTGTTACAGACTGGCAACTGAAATCATTTTAGGACAGAAAACAGTGGGAGGAGGTGAGGTTTGGACGCTCCACGGGCCAAATAAAGACTCCATCCGAGCTCAGCCGTGAGGTGAACACTAAGAGACAAAAAACTGTATACTGTGGGTTTTAATGTTAAAATCAATGAAAAATCTGTTATGTATGGCATTTTTTTTGTGAGAAACTGATCGATTCTAAGAGACGTCTGCTCTGGCTGGTGATGTGTGTTATAAACTCCCACATCTGGAAAACGAGAACGAAGTCAGCCATGGAACAGAAAATGATCAAGAGCGACTTCGTTATTAAGAACATTTTAGCAGACCTCAGGAGGAGGAAGACCATAGACTTAAAGAACAATAGTCCTTTACCCTGGAACAGCTTAGACATATGAAAACCCTCCTCCCTGACATACCTGATGTATTAGACTAAATATTGTGATGGAATGTGTATGTGTGTTTATGTATATATATATATGTGTATGGATGTGTGCGTATGTGCATGTACGTATGTGGGTATATGTATGGAAGTGTATGAATGTATGTGTATATACTTGTATATGTATATATATGTGTATATATGTATGTATATGTTGTATGTGTATGTATGTAGATACAGGTAGATGGGTGTGGTAAGATATGTGTGAATATGTATATATGCAGGGAGTGAGTATACATGGAAATATGGGCGTGTATGTATGAATGAAGGTAGGCACACACTTTTGTATCTGGAAGGATTTTATATAAACACAGGTTAATTGAAAGATGTATCTTGTCAATGGACCGTCTTATACTGTGTTGTGGTGGAATGCGATCATGTTTGTAACCATGTTGTTAAAAAAAATATATATATATATTTAAATAAAGTATCTTTAAAAAGTTAAGAGACAAAGTGCACACGTGTGCTCCTCGTTTCAGCCTGCAGGGATTCTCCAACAATCATTTTTCCCTCTTGAATGACTCCTGAGAAAACAAAACAAACACGAGCGACCGCCATCAGCCTGAGCTGAACCTCCACGGTTCTCGCACAGTGTTTAAGTCCCGCCCCCTGCCCCGGATCTTACGTCACACTACAGTCGGACGAGCGACGACACGAAGGAAAGATGGAAGAAAGAGAAGCTCCTGCTGCAACCGCCAAGACGAAGCCTTTCCCCATCGAGGAGATGATCACTAAAGCTCTGTCCCTTTCCACGGGAGTAGGGACTTCGGACTTCGTCAGGAAAGCCCTGGCAGCCAGCGGCTACGATGTGGAGAAAAAGAGAACAGTAATCAATAACGCCCTCAAGCGCCTGGTGAAAAAGGGGATCGTGATCCAGACCAAGGGGGTCGGGGCCACTGGCTCCTTCAAGCTGAACAAGAAGTTTGAGGCCGAGAAGAAAGCTGATGCTAGAGCCAAGAAAATAGCAATTGCTAAGAAGAACAAGGAAGCCGTCGCTAAGAGGAAGGAAGCCAACGCTAGGAGGAGAGCAGCCAAGAAGCGCAAACTGGTAACCCCTGCACCCAAGAAACCCTCCGCTAAAAGGAAAAGGAGAGCACCCAGGATCCGCAACTAGTGATTACACCACATTACCCAAACGGCATTGATACTGTGTCATGGCAACCTATTAAGAGACTCTACTGACATACTAATCAAATGGCCTAGTAGTACACACAATAATATTTGTTATTGTTACTACTTTATATCGAAGTGTAAGATATCAAAGATATCTTTAACAACAGTCAATAAATGTGAACGTGTGGCAACGTGAACATCAAAGCGAAAGTGTGAATGTGTTGCTTTTTTAACATTTTTTTTTATTTATTCAAAAACAAAAGTTTTTCTAGTGTCTTGGTATTCAATCGATTACGTTATACGCGCTCGCAAGGTACTGATGAAACTGGAGTGCATAAAAACTGTAGGGACAGCCGGAAGAGGTTTGGGTAAATGTGTTTTTTTTTCTGGCCCAATATTTCAAGGGATCCATATCACGGCTTGAAGGAAGAGCTGTGATTCAAAAGTGCAAGGATTTTTTTTTTATTATTATTTATTCGCAGAGATTCATCCCGCCGACAGTTAGTATGCTTATGACCACAGTTTGGCGCCTCAGTGACGAAACGGATTTTTGTATTGGTCACGTGACTTTTTCTTAAAGTGATACGCGCACTGACACTGGGTTTCGCTCTACGCATGCGCCGACGCATCGGCGTTGCTTTTTAAAACCACTTTATTCAGTTTTTAACAATATGATAACAAACGTGATTACAGCTCTATAATGTTACAATATAAGAAGGTCCATTAACAAAATACATATTTTAACATTTACCTATGTTTATGTACCCATTACTAGCTGCAACAAGGACGCTGCAGCCAAGGAGCCCCCCCGCTAAGAAGAGAGCAGCCGAGAAGAAGTGAATTCCCAAAAGATCCCAACTCCTCAAAGGCTCTTTTAAGAGCCAATTCTCCGTCCTCTAAAACAACACTCCTGTCACTTTGTCACATTTAGAGCTAGAATAGAAATGAAATAAGTGTTTTAGAAACGCATCCAGAGCTGAAATGTGCAGGAATATCTTGGTTCTTGGTGGAATATCTATCAACATCATTTCTCCTGTAACTTACAGTTAACTGTACATATGTATATTCCATAGCCATATCTCTATCCCACAGTCATATTTACATTTAATTTACAATAAAGGATATTCTATTAGCTCCATAATTAGATATATTGTTATTACTTTGCTTTTATTAGATGTGCCAATGAATGCCAAAGCATTGGCTTGACTTGTAGTGTTTTTGTTATATTTCTCTATTCCTTCTCCTCCTCTCTAGCTGTCAACAGCTTATTGAGTGATTAGATAGATACATAGATACATAAATACATAGATAGAGAGCTGACGAACAGGCTTTTTTTTTTTTTTTGGAGCCAGGATAACTAAAACTATTCCTTCAAAATAAAAGCATTTAACACCAACCAAAACATAATAAAGAGGCTGTATGGATGCGACGCTTGGATAATGACTCAAAGACAACACTGCCACCATGAGGTCAAAATGGAAATTTCAACAGCCTCCTATGGATAGAAAGACATTTGATCCATCAGTACTCTGAGACGGGATGATTTGCAGTCCGCAAAAAGGGTTGAAAATAAAGAGTGTGGATGTTACTTAGACATGTACCACCCACCTAGACCAGACTAGGTACCCCCACCCCAAAGGAGACCTACACAGTATTAGGAAAGTAGTCATGAAGTTGTGCCTGTTCAGTGGGTAAGTTTATATATATATATATGTCACACACAAACACCTTCTCTCGCACTGTTCCAACTGCACATTATTTGGGCCAAGGTTATACAGTCTATGAATGTCTATGAGTTGAATACAACAACAACAAAAAAAAAGAAATTAAAAGAAATATGCGTTTGGTGAAAAGAGGAGTTGGAGTGGAAATACTGCTCTCTGGGGTTGTGTGGCAGACAGTGACAGGAAACCCTGCACAGGAAGTGGGCAAATTAAATCCCACTTTCAGCAAATTCTGACGGAAAAATGTTAAGCAGTCAGTCAAAAAACACAAGCCGGACCTCTGCTTGCTCATTTTGTACACACCAAGAATATCAGTCAGAGCATGGACTGAAAATTTGTGAAGAATTACTTCACTGTTTAAGAAGTTCAACACATCCCTGCCCGATTCTCTTCACTGAATTTAAGGAAATAAAACCAACAATTAATATAAAATCACATTATTAATGTGTTAGTGGTATGTAGTTTTTATATTAACAAACCGCAATGAATGATAAAATAAGATTTCCTTAAATGAGAATAAATTTGTTTATGTTCTGTATGTCACATGCTGTATTGGCTTCAGAGAGACTGGGTTTCAGCTTGTTGTAGTAGCACTTCAGCGCCTCAGGGGGTCAGTGTTGTTCCACACACATTTCCCAAAAGGAAATCTGTAAATGATCTGCCTGCAACCTAACCCAGACCTCTCCTGAGGTCACTGCAGATGTGGTGAATAGGTAGGTGTGTAACAGACGTTTAGAGATTCATTGGAATGGTTTTTTTTCTTCTTCTATTTATTAAGGGTGCATCTGTTTGTGCAGGAGTCCTGTAACAGCACCAACCGTTTTTACGCTCAAAATGCGTAATTTACAAAAGCAAAGGTAACCAGAGAAGGGTGCGGTAACTGTTTTATTATTAAATAAACCATTAAAACTTTCAGTTTAAGGAAGATGACTTGTTAAAGGAAATTTATAAATCTGTGGACCAGGCTTGTTCCAGTGCATCTCACCTTGTGTGCCCGTATAATGCTCTTTATACAGTCTATTGTATAGACCTCTTCAGTGTCAGTTTTCTAGTGGGAGGGGCTTAGCTGGAGGCAAACCAATCCACAGGAACCACCGTATATAAGGCGTGTTCGACTTCATGCAGATCTGTGCAGATCTGACTTGACGTGATGCATGCTGGGTTGAACAAGTTCATTTTAACCAATCATATTCGAGGTCTATGAGCATGAACAACCCAGCATGCATCACGTCAAGTCAGATCTGCACAGATCTGCATGAAGTCGAACACGCCTATAAATGTGGACAATGCGTCACTTCTTTGCATTGGCCGAACTGACGCTATTTTCCCGGTAATACGAGCAGCGCCATCTTGCGAGTTGGAAGCCAGAGTCTGCGCAGTAGCCTACGGTCCAAGGGTGGAGGCGGAGCCACGTTATTGATGACACGCGCACACTTCTGGTAGATTAAAACTGAGCTCTGCTCCACCTCCACGATTTACAGAGAAATGCTGGATTATACACTGTATTTATTTTTGTTATTTTTTCCTCCAACTCTTATGCTTCAAGGAGCGGTTGGCATGGCAACTGGTCGCCATCATGATGTCACATTCTGTTGCTATAGTGTCAAATAACTAACTAAAGCTAAACATCAGTATTATATTCATCGTGGCTACTATATTAACTACCTAAAATGACAGAAATGACAGAAACCCTCCTTGAAAAAAAAAAAAAAAATGTATATTTGACGTTTGTTTTACTTATTTTAGGGTTTAGTTTGGCCAAAAGCCCCGCCCACTAACATGGAGGGGGTGGAGCTTATGGTTAGCTGCTATACACTGCAGGGAACCACCAGGGGGAGCTCTACTTGCTTTGGCTTAAAGTTAGAGGAACATTAATGGACGGGACTAATGGACGGAGGACCTGACAGGATTAAACAACTGTTCAACGGTCGATACATTTACACTTGATAGAGAAACGAAGTGGACACTAAAGAGAAAAAGAGGACATATAAATCCTTGGAACTACGACAATTAAGACTCATCTTACAAAGATTTTGCTAGCTGGAGTTCCTCATAGATAGCAGCGAGGCTGGAAAACAAACATGTCTTGGATTATTGCGAACGAACCAGCGGCTACATCTTGACAGCTAACTGCACTAGCATGGCTGGGTAAGTAAGCTACATCTAAGTGTTTATCTACTGTCACGTTAACTACATACGTGTTATATAATGGAAATCAACTCATGGCTAAGAGGCTACTGTAAAAACAACATGTTGTTAGCTTTGTCACGCTTAGCAAAGCATTAAAATTAAGCTATTTAAGTATCAGCGTAGCTTATTATTTCTAAAGTTGGCTAACTTTCTAGTGGGAGCTGATGCTACACGTAGTGATGGCCCTCTGACACCCGAGGCTCCGACACATGCGCCGTAGCTCATGAAGCAATTGTATCGAACCACTGTGCCGAGGCGTGCTTCGGTCACGTGACTAGTGACGTTTGAAGCACTTGAGTGACGTTCGAAGCAGTTCAAGTGCTTCGAATGCTTCAGCGGCAAACGAATCACCTGAGGGGTTCGGTTTGTCATGTGAATCACCTGGTGGGATCGAGTGTGTTCAGGGATATCTCGGATACCCTATCCCTATTTAGTGGTGCTCATTTGAATGTTTCTTTGCATAGTAGGTTGGTTTGTTGCTGTAGTTGGAGTTAGTTGCGTATTTTGTGGAGATAGATCGTAAGATTCAGAGAGAAATAGATAAATACATAGCACTAGATTGATAGATAGACATAGTTAAATAGATAGTCCTAAATAGCGTTATATATAGATAAGACAGAGAGAGAGAGATACAGATACGATATAGATATATAGTCAGAAGTGCGTGTATAGTTTTGGTTGGGACAAATCACGTGTTTTGTGACGTATGAACCATTTCACTGCTTCATTCAGAAACCCTGTCACTGGTTTGGTTGTCTCGGCTCTTCGGGAGAGATGAGATGAGTCTTCAGAGCAAATAATGAGTCAAGAGAGATTTGGTTTGACACTGTTGCATTCAGTACAAATATTCTCTAACACTACTAAACCATGATACCAAGAGCAAATGAAAATAGCTGATGTAAGCGCTGAAACATAAACATTAGTGTAAATTAGCAAAGGTTCATAGAGTGTAGCAGTGACGTAATCAAAATGGTCCACCGACAACGGTGCTTCATTAATGAGGTTCGTGGTACACTGTGAAATCACCCGTACACCGGTCTTTCGTCAGCGAAACAAGGGTTCGATTCCCGTCTGTTCTTTATTATTTATTTTATTGTTATATGTATATAATTTTCTTGTAATAAACTTTAAACCACATATCCATGTAATGTAGTCGAATAGGAATGTGCATGGCAAATCAAGTCCCATTCAAGCATGAACCTGTATGACACGTCTCCATTGCACTACATTTTATTGTCCACTAGATGTCCTAATAGAACACTGGCAATCGAGGCTTCAACAAAGCCTCGATTGCCCATCACTAGCTACACGAACATTTTTGATGATCGCCCCAGTCCAGTACTTTAATTTTATCGTGTTTAATCACAAGTTTCAACAATCTTTTTGACTCATAGTGGCAACTGGTGCATTAATAAAATGTCAGATTCTGGTTTTAGCCTCCAGCTAACCGCTGTGACGTAAAGGGCCTATGCCACCCCACGTGATAACACCCAGCCAATCAAGTTTGTGCATTCCAGACGATAAATAGGTGTGTTCGACTTCATGCAGATCTGTGCAGACCTGACTTGACGTGATGCATGCTGGGTTGTTCATGCTCATAGACCTCGAATATGATTGGTTAAAATGAACTTGTTCAACCCAGCATGCATCACGTCAAGTCAGATCTGCATGATCTGCACACGCCTAATATTGCTACTCTGTGCTAACGGACCATAGACTGTAAATAAAGATGGACGCCATGACCAGTGGCGGCTGCTGGTCTTTCAAATAGGGGAAGCCCAGTTTTGTAAAATTGGCCAAATATTACATCATTAAATTTAACAGGGTTACTAATTAATTCTCCTTATATGTTTATAGTTATTATTAGTTAATTACAGTGCATGAAAATGCACTGTAATTAACTAATGCACTACTGTTATCAGAAGTGTTCTTCGTATTATTATTATCATTCTTCTAACCAAAATTAATTTAATTAATTCAGCTTGAATCGTTTAACGTAGAAACTTCATTCAACTTAAAACTACAGTGGGTGCAGCTAGCTAGCTGGCTGGCTAGTTTACCCCCTACAATTGCAAATAAACAAACTTTTTAAAACTGAAATGAAAACAAGTAGCAAACTCAATAACGCTATATATTCACGATTTTATTTTGACAGATGGAAATAGTGCGATATATCGCAACAGATAATTAGCAGTAGCTTAGTATTAACCCTGTATTACTGTAACTTCACTCGCCAAATATCCGCATGGGACTGACCTAAAATCCTTCGATGCAGAAGTATTCTGGTATAGGCTTAAAGCGCTGTCAATCACGACGAGTTCCAGCCACGTTAACAATTCATCCAATCATCATACAGAAGCTCGGCGTCCTGGTACATCCCACTGCCCATTCACTCCCAGAGACGCCCGGCTTCCCTGGAAGTGACGATTTTGGAGCGTTTGTCCAATAAATGTCGAGCTTTTTTGCCCTGAGATCGGCCCATTCTGAAGCCCCATTGAAAGTCCATTGAAGCCGAGCCTCAATGGGTTTTTAAACGGACCGTGATATGAGAAAAAAAATCACGATAGACGAACGGCTAAAACTTATTAACGATTGTGTTATTATAAGAAGTAGCCATGAAGTCGATCATGTTCTAGCACATTTTAGTTTGAGTAGTAACGTAAATTCGTAGTATTTGACGAAATTGCCAGTGATATTTTAGGGGAGGCTGAGCTTCCCCTGTAGTCTTAGAGCAATCGCCTCTGGCCATGACAGCTACTCAAAAGTGAAGCCAAAGCATTTAGAGCTCGCCATATTGGAGCGTTGAAACAGTCGTTGCTCCTACAGTGCATTACATCTATGGAGGAATGGTGTTTCTACACAATAAAAGTGATCATAAATCGCTCAGTTGAAGTCCGGCATCTTTTCTTTACAATCTTCTGACAGAAGCTAGTCTGCTGATAACATTAAGTAAAATTTGTATTTGGGTAGCAAAACCATATTTTTTATCATAGCTACATGTGTGACGTTTTTAACAAATCAATACGTTTGGAAATCGGTCCAAAATTCAGCGAATAATTCTACTTTGAGATTGAGGAGTACCTCTTTCCTTCGTAGGTTCATGCACTGCTGCCACTACTAGCCCTGTACCAAGATGGCGGCGCTTTAGGCACGTCCCTCCACAGTCGATGCGGCGTCTATATGTATATGTCTATGATGTTCCTGACCTGCAGTATTTTTTCTGAGGAGGTTCATGACAGTGATGTAACTACAATAACAAGTAACAGTTTAATCCTGAATTTCTTTCTCATCGTGAGTAGTTTCAGTGCTGAATGTGATCCACGTTATAAACATTGGCCTAACTTGCCTTAATGAAAAGAAATCTGTTGGACATTGTGTTAAAAATGTGCTAAATAAACAAGACATTACACCTGGAAAACGCTGGATTGTGCACCTGATATAAATTGATATGTTTCTTGAGGGATCCCACCGCTCCATTTTCTTGTGCCTGTTTCTTGCATATTTTATTGCAGTCTTGTGGGATCTTTGGGAATCCTATAAAACGATTTCCCCGTTGCTTGTCCCCGACTATTCTGGCATCCTGGGGCACAACGGCTGTTGACCATTTTTGGATGTAACCGGTACAAGGACAAGTTACGCAGTTAGTTGCTCATATTTGTCAACCGAATAGTATTTCAAAAAGTACACTTTCCTGCCAATATGGCAGTGTTGTGATTGCTGGTGCAGGGTGACGTCAGCTACCGGAGCTCAACCTGGTGGTGGCTCCACACCCTCCATGTTGGTGCATGGATAGTTTCTGTTGTTTTAGGTAGTTAATATAATCCTGATGTATGTTCAAGTGTAAGTTTTTCTGATAAGTTTCATTTTAGTTAGTTATTTAACACTATAGAAACGGGATGTGACCTCATGATGAGTACAAGTTGCCACGCCAGCGTCTCTGTGAAGCTGTCTCATAGGACCGTGAGAGAAGAAAACAATAAAAATATATTGGCACAGTGTTAAATCCAACATGTCCTTGTAGCTGGTGGAGGTAGAGCATAGCGCAGTATTAGTCAACAACTGACACGAAATAGTGTCAGTTTGGTCAATGCGAGGAAGTGGGGACGCATTGTCCATATTTATATACAGTCTAACTCTCTCATCTGTCTGTAGCATAGAGGAAAGTTACACATGAATGGAAATAGAAAGATAGCGACACATTTTTGAGATTTATTATGTGAAAAACTGGTTGAGACTGAGTCAAGATGTGAAACAGCAAAGGGGAAATTCAGGCTTTCCCTCCCTTTATTTTATTTCTCTCATGTTAAGCTCTTTATTTGAATGTGTACAATTTTCACATTTTATTTATTTTGTCTTTTTTTAAAAGTGCAGCTCAATTTTATTTAGTCTGTGGGAGAACTTTACACACATCTGCAGCCATACATACTGTATATGTTCAGCTCTATGTCACGTGATAATAAATAGTGTCAAAAAGTCTAATCTTACAACTACTCTTTGCATATATATCACACTACATAGTCAGATGTTATGATCTTTTAGACCTTTGCTTTAAGAAATGTTGTCGAACTGGACCGCTTTAAAACTCGAAGTTGAATATCCCTGATGTAGAGTATAGAGTTTGTAACGGCTGGACAACTTTTGAGATATTCAGTGTGTTATGATTTTTATGATCGTGGCTAGACGCTGCGTCAAAAGTCATAAGTCATTACTTAAGGCACGGGTGTCAAACAGCCTGTGTGCCTCAGCCGGCCTCAACCTTCCGCCAATGTGGATGTAATTGCAAAGTGTGTAAATGACATAGAGGACAATAAACAGCAGATGGCAGCAATGTCCCAAAATTGCACATATTTTTTTGTCAAGAAATTTCAGGTTGTTCATAAAATCTTTTGTAAATATTGTCATAATGTGCTTGTTATTCTTTGCACTGAAAAGTTTTGTCGTTATTTGTGGGTTATTATGTTGTGCTGGGCTGTATGTGGCCCCTGAACTTAAATGAGTTTGACACCCCTGACTTAAGCCACTATATTCAAGTCTTGTCTAGTGGCTGCACTGATGCATCACTTGATATGAACAGCTGCAGCAAATGTGACATCTACAATTATACAAGCATCTACTGGCTCAGTTTCTAGTTATTCCCGACATCAGTAGCAGCTTCACTGCAGATCTATCTAATTGCCCGGCAGCTCGTAGCTACTGAACTCTGATGAATTAGATGTGGTGGTGTTTCTGGTGTCCTCCATGCTAATCTCCATCCACATACTAACTCCTCCGCCATCAGTCGGCCCATTAGTTCTCATCATGTCACACACAGCCTTAATGGTGTTAGACACGCACACACACACAACCGGATATAACTAAAACCATAAAAACCCAGGACACCATTATTGTCCATGTGTGTGCCTGTGTGTAGCTGTGTGTGACGTGTGTGTGTGTGTGTGTATGTGTGTGTCAACCTTTTACCAGGTTTTATGTTCCCAGACCTGCTGATCAAAAACATGCAGCCGTGGACCGGTTTGGCCTGGTGGTCTGCTTGGACCCGGGTGGTCTCAGGATTTACAGCAAGATGGGGTGGTGGGTGGGGGGGTAGTGGTGTTGGTGGTGAGGGTTAGTTACTGGTGTTGTTGGACAATTTGTATACCTCAAGTGTGCCGGATGGGTGTCTCAGGCCCATGGGTGCCGCGTAATGATCACATCTCCTTTCATATCAAGCTTGAAGATGGGTGCTGTCTGCTTCTAGTTTCATACCCGTGGGTTAGGGTTTAATCCCTGGTTTTTACTTAATCTGGTTGACTGTGATCTGCAAAAAGGAATCTACCGCTGTTTCTTCAATCCATGACAAAGACTACGGCCTGACGTTTTGCCATCAGCACCTTCAGGCTCTGGACAAAGTCAGTGTTCCCCTTGTGAAATGCTTAAAATTCAATTTAAATATATTTATAGATTTATTTCTACCACATGTGAGAGTGTTTTATTATATCAATCATTGTCTGATTTATTTATTTTGACTGATCAGTGTTTTTTTGTTTAATTTTCTTTAGTTACAGTACATAAATACACTGTTGCCCATAAAGCTGATAGATAGAAATTCGGAATAAAGATTTTTCTTAAATCTTCTCATGAAATTATTGTGACAATGTGATTTACAAAAATAGGAGTCAAAAGAAGATGTTGTCTTAAAAAAAAAAAAAAAAGTAATTCCAACTTTATGGGCAACAGCGTATAAAACAAAATCTTATTAATTAATCACTAGAAACACTTTTTTGTCATTATTATTTTAAATTTACTGATTTCTATGAAGATCTCTTGAACAAAACTAAATTAAGAAAAGAGTTAAAACATCAAAACAAAGTAGTAGAAACTAAATCCACTCTCCAGTCGTCCTCTGTGGCTCCTCGATAGAGACGGACGCAGGGAGTTCTGGGAGTTCTTTGTCTTTAATGGGTCGATAAACATGTTATTTTTATAAATTTTTTAAATTGCATTTTGTTTTTTGTTTTTTCCCCCCGCTGGACAAACCTGAGTTTGACTTAAAGCGAGGGAGAGGGCCACCCAAGATAAAGAGGTGTGAGACCTGCCAACATGGCAACTAATGAGCAATAAATCGCCATAGCAACTGACCTGCCGGCAATGCAGTAAATCAAAAGAGAATGAGGGAGAGGGCAGAGCGGGAGGGGAGAGTGGTCAAATTAGTAAAAGGTGATTAGTTTAAAATAATCTTTTGTCGCTCCGATCACTTCCAGTCATTTTTATTCACAAAGCATCAATCCAAGCTGTCTCAACTGCGTCATAGAACCCAGAACCTGAAACCTCCAGAGCAGGAACTGAGGCGACGGTAGCAACGAGAAAATCCCTTTAACAAGAAGAAACCTTGAGCAGAACCAACTCATTACTGGGGGACATGTCGGCTTTAGGCCGGGAAAAGAGGGTGATAGGACGGAGGAGAAGCAGGAGCAAGCAGATGAATTCATTCATCTATCCATATATACATCAATATACAAACATACATAAATATATATAGTGTATATGTGTTTAGTCTTACCATAACGATAGCAATTTCATATTTGCAATGCACAATGAAATTTTTCCGAATGGTATAAATATTAGATAAGATAATTATTATAACTGATGGCTTTACACAGACTGCTATAATCTTCCACCAAAAATGATGACACATACATTTATTTAGCTAATTTTGAACTGTGGGACGCCAGATATTGGTATTAGCTGTTAGCGTCCCATTTGGAGATGCTCAAGATGTCTCTCCATACATTTTGTTTAATTTATTTTCAATAACAAAAACGGATTAAATGGGAATAGCGTAACATAGCATAGCATAAAATTTTTTTTTTTTTTAAAGGCATGCAGCTTTATGTTAATAAGCTTTAATGTCCCCCATTTAGGATAATGGATATGAAATACTGATTGATACCGTTTAAAATGGTTCATAACAATGTTTTTAAATGTTGAGGACTTCTCATCATATCTAACTTCTTTGGAACAACAAAGCTAAAAAATATTTTTTTAAGTTTTAATTCAATATACCAATTATCATTACGTTTACAGTTGTTTTTTTTGTTTGTTTTTTATATAGAGTTTTTTTTTATGGTAACCTAATGGTACGTTGTGGTTTTGAATTTTCACTATTATCTATGATAATATGATCTATGATTTATTTTTATTTTTTTATTGTGTTTCTTGGTTTTATTTTTAAAGCTTCATCCTTAGTGTTTCTTGTTTTGTTCTACTTCCTGTGTTTTCCCCCTTGGATTGTTATAGGTTTCTCCTTGTGGCTCCGCCCTCATTAGTTTCACCTGTGTCTCCTTGCCCATCTGCCCATGTGTGTATATATATATATAGCCCTGCCTTCCTCTTTGTTCTCCGTCAAGTTGTCTGTTCTCAGCGTTCAGTTCCTCATGTTCTCGTCTTGGTTTTGCTCTTCAGCTGTTTTCAGGCAATGTTTTTTGTTTTTTTTAAACCTTAAGTTCCGTGTATCGGGTTTCTATTGAAGTCATTTTACTTTTTACTCTTACTTCACCATAAACCGATATTAGTTGGATCACCTTTTCTTGCTGGAGTTCCCATCGTCTTCACATGCCCAGAAAAACCAGATAGAATGAACAAATGAAAAAAATAGAATTTCTCTGTTCTCTGTATAATGTATAATCTGAATTTAACCATACAATGCCACATGTCGCATGTTTTATAGGTAACATAGATTTACGAGACCTCTGCTCCACCAACATAATCACTACCTACCTCAAAAAACGGTTGTTGGTGGATTCATTCATGCTCCAGCTTTTGGCAGCCATTTCCAATATGGCCGCATTCATGGCCTTTCTAGTTTTTTGCAGGGAATTATTTTCCAATTCTGAAGAGGTTACGTTAAGAATAACACAGATATTGTTATTGATGTTTTAATATGAATATTTACTTTATGCAGGACTGAAGAACTTTATCTTTTTCCTAAACATTAGACAGGCGTTTATAATCCTGGACTACCTCATTTTACCTCAGCTGCCCACTCATTGCTGATTTTTACAAACAGCTGACTCAGTTTAATTGCTACTGTATTTCAGTGTTGTATTATTATTCATGTATTTTATACTTTACAACGTGTGGCACTTACTGTGCACAGCAAAGGAAGAATGTCATTGTACAGGGAAACATGTTTCCTAATTGTGCATGTGACAATAAACACTTGAATCTTTAATCTTTATTGAAGCGACCTATAATTACTTCATATTAAATACATAATGTTGTAAAATCCCGTTGAAAGGTTGTGGAGCCATATGATACAGCAGGTATGTAGGTACTCTACCTCAGTTGTTACTGTAATGCATTTTATGATCCAGTCTGCATTATTCCTGCCACCATGCCAGTTTTTCTTAAAAGAAATCATGTTAAAGATTAAAACGTCATCTTGGAATATGCACTAATTTATTCCATATTAGTGGAATTTTTAAATATTTGCGTGATATTTCTGTTCCTCCTCAATTTTCACCAACATAATTATCATCATAACCTTTATAATTTACTAATTCAGAGAAGGAATTTATTCGAACATTTGTTTTTCAGTTTGTCTTTGCGTGACCAAGGACAGGAACATTCGTTCTCCTACTAAAGGACAAAATTAAAAACATCATTAAAAAAAAAAAAAGGATCCCATTTCAGGAAAATGCAACCGAATCAAATGTTCCAATTACAATGAACAGTATTGTTTTTTGTTTTATTTGTTCTTAAACTGAAAATATAAATAAAATGTGGTCAGTAAATAGCCATAATTTCAGATATCATGTATCAAATATGATTAGTGAAAATGGTTTTAATGAGTCATAGTAGATGATGAGACGCAGTAGAAATAAACCATACAAGGCTTTTTGATTGAGTTAGAAAATGTTTATAATAACAAAAATAAAAGGGACAAACCACAAAGACTGATGTGAAAGTTTTTTTACACGGATGTGGTTTATTTTAGCAATACATGCAGGGATTTTATTTATTTTTTATTTATTTTATTTTTTATTCAAAGACCGTGTGAACACCGAACATAAAAAGGGGCCACAGTTTTACACAAATGCACGATACACGTCTGCCACCAATCTTTTTCACCCTTCAATATCAACCTGTCTGATAGTTTGAATACATGTATACTTGAGCAAAAGTGAACAAAGTCATTGGTAATTCTGTATCATGAAAAGTCAGACAAGATGCATATATAAAAGCGTAAAGTCATAGCGTTTCCATTTAAGTCAGATCCATACTGATATGATTATACGCAAATTATTGATTGATAATCCACATTTTACTGGATCTGTCACTCATGAGTGGGTGCTGCCTGAATTCTTGCATGGCTGCTTTTCCACTCTTCACTACGTTTTATCATCAGAATCCCTTCATTGAGTGTTCTGTGAATTCCCGCATAGTGTGGTGATGTTATTCTTAACCGAAGGAAAGATTGGTCATCGTACAACCATCCGAGCCTCCCGACCTGTGCACTTATTTCAGAGCATGAAAACTGGGAAAAAAAGAAAAAAGGAAAGGTCGCATGCACTAACAACTGCATTGCTGTGCTCAACTCTGTGACTCAAAATGAGTGAATGGAATTCCTCCCAGAGGAAGCCAGGCTAAAGTAAGACCGACTGCAATGACGTAACTTAAACATGTGGTTTTTAACCTGGACGTTGCACGACAAGTCGCACGCAGAATCTAAAGAAAAATTGTAAAAAGCTGCAGCGGTGGTTAATTTAATACCGGTTATTAAATCATATTCTTGACATGGATTAAATCAGGCTGACAACAGATAAACTTACAATGAACTAATGATCAGCTTTAGGTAGTACATTAAAAAAAACGTGTAATACAAAGAACATTGATTAGGATGAACAAAAGTCAACATACATCAAATATCTTTAACGGCATGTTCTTTCTTAAACCTAACCTGATATCCGGTTGATTAAATGTGATATTTTCAAATGATGCCAATTTAATTTACTACTCCTCTCTTGAAGACCTTTCATCCTAGTAGAACTGGTGGTAGGAACACCTAGAGGTGTTGTCCATCAGAAACTTACATGACTAGAGTCTGTTAGCAACCGGCTACTCGCCTGTAGTTGGAGAAAACTGTTTTGATTCCGTCTTCTTTCCACGGTGAACGGTCTTAGGTTGAAACGTAAGTGGTTCCTGTCATCCGCTCTCATTCTCCTGTACTACCTAAGGGTCGATTGACTCAAAATGAGTGGAGATATATCTGCGAAGCTTCTCCGACATCCACGTCATGGTTTATCCAAAAGAAGAGAACCTTCAGAGACATATTGCTACACACTTTGGGGCAGACTTCAACAGAAACCGCTTCCATTTCAACCACAGACCATTCGCTGGGGGAAGGAAAAACAGCTACAGGTAAGCGTCTGGTCATAGTCATGTGAGTTTGTGATGGGTGACACCCACAGATGTTCCTGTTTAAACCTAAACCAGCTTTTTAGACTTGAAGGCTTGGATGAAACGTCTTCTACAAGTCCAGTTGTTTCAGCTTGTTTTTTTGTTTTTGTTTTTTGGATTAATATATATATTTTTTAAAACTGGTTTTACATGAAGAGGGATAGTTTTTATGTGTGGTTAATAATAATAACATGTATGAAGGGCTCAGTGTTTAGCATGACATATAAATGATACATGGAAACTACAATGGCTACAACACCAATCATTCATTAATCGAAGTTTGTTTCTGTCCTCGGACGATAATTTTCCTCCATCTCATTGGAAAAATTAGAAACAGAAATCATATTTGAGAACTTGTAACCTACAGATGTTTGGAAGTTGTCCATGATATGTTTATCCATTATTGAACATTGTTGTTATTTAATATTCATAAAATCCCATGCGTGTCAAGGGCTCAATGTTTGGCACCAGCCTATAAACTACAATGACTACTACACTAGTCATTCATGAATCATTGGTTGTTTCTGTTCTTGATAGAACTTTATTAAATGCAAAGTAAATTTTCAATCTTATTCTAATGTACAATTATTTTGAAAATAGTTTAGACTAAAATGTCCAATGCCTCGAACCAGCTTTGTCCAAAAATCAGTCAAAAACATTTGAGAAGCTGTAACCCATAAATATTTTTAAAAATTGTGCTTGATATTTTTATTGCTGTTAATAAATGTTATATTAATTATGAATTCATTTGTGCTTTAGGCTAAAATGTCCAAGGACACAATACCTAACAGCAGTCATAAAGTCAACACAAATCATATTTCAGAAGCTGTAACCTACAGATGTTTGGTCGCTTTGCTTGAACATGATTATGAACATATATGATGATTAATTTTATATCAACTGACAGTCTGAGCTCAGATTCATGTCATAACGATATCCCGATGATGAAGATGATGATGGGACAAACAATAGAAGAGTTTGTGGCCTGTGGCTTCTTGGCTCCACGTCTGTCAAGACGAATTCAATTTATACTTCATCTCCAAACTAGAAACACAGTTAGGGAGGAAAATGAACAAAACCAAATGAAAACAAAGCTAAATGACTCTGCTGTTTTGGTTTCATTGTGTTGGCACCGAGCTGCAAAAAAATAAAAAAATTTTAAAAAAAAGCATCGTGACCCATGTTGCGTCCCGGGCCGTGGGCTGAAGACATGCTGCGCTGTTGATTGCTCGCCACATGCCAAATTGAAAGAAGTCTCCATATGGTTAGAAGCTATAATTTTCCAGATCAATTTTCCTTTTCTCTATATTTTTTTTTTTTCCTTTTTCATTTTCTTCACAACCATCTATAAAAAGTGAACAATGGGCAGGCTGTCTCTGGTTTGGCTGCTAATGAATCCAATATTTCCCCCTCATGGCAGGGGCTGATTAGAAGGAGGAAGAAAAAAAAAAAACAAATTTTGTCATCGTGTCTTTTGATGGAAACCCTTATATCTGTATGTACGCCGGGCGCACGTACGTCTCTGTGTCATTGAAGGTTGACCTTGAGGTTCGTTTCAAAGCCTGCCAAGGGCTCGACCTCTTCTCTGATTTCCTCCCTCCTCTCTTCTCTCCTCCTTCCCTGCCTCTTTCCCCTCTTTTTTTCCCATTTCATCCCGTTTTTACATTTAAGACACAGCCGCACACGTTGCTAATTACAGTTTGTGCTCCCGACTCACGATAACAAGTATTAAATTAAAATTGCATGTTGTCACTGGCGCCCAAACACCACAAATAGGTAGGCCCGTCTCTTGAGGGAAACGGAGCCCCCTGGTGGAGGGGGAATGCAACACATTGGCGTATAATGGTAGGGGTGGGTGGGAAACGAAGGAGGAGTGGGAGTAGAAGGGTGGTGTGTGGGGAGGAGGAGGAGGAGGGGGAGGGGGAGGGGGAGGGGGGTCTGAATGAGGTAATGGCTGCCAGATGTTTTGGTATTATCGCAGGGAAAAATTCTATTCCAGCCGTAGTCATCTATCATGTTCACCAGTCCTGTGCACTTAGAGGCCGGCAAACAGACAGACAGGAGACAAGGAGAGAGATAAGTGTGTGTGTGAAAGAAAGAATGAAAGAATAAAGAAAGAAAGAGTTGCAGATTATTACAAACACGGATATCGGTTTGTGATGTTGAATACCTCATGTGACGTCTTCCTTTGTTTTGATTGTAGTTTTTGAAAATGTCTGTGGCAAAACATTTGCAGCTGCAATATTAGAGATTTAAGAATTAAAAGCTTAAAACTCCTTTAACCTTCCCATTAAAAGAGGTCCGGCTTCAACACTCTTGTAACTGCTCTAAAATAAGGTTCCTTTCTATCTTATTTGCCCCTGAAACGAATGGCCACTACATTCACTCAATATTGTGAGTCATATTTAAATGTGATCCGGCCAAATGTCACACTGTAGAGCTTTTCAGTAGACGAACGCTCGCACACTTACTTCATCCCCTCAGGATGTGTAAAGCATCATCTTTTCACATGGCATTCCCTTTGATGTGTATATATATATATATATATATATATATATATATATATATATATATAATTTCCTGTAAATGAGGTCTATTGGCTATAAATTCAGGAAAAGAAGTCTACGGTATCTACTAATTAAATGAAAAGAAGTTGGCTTCAAGTGCGTAACGCAGAATTAGGTGATACTTTATATTTTAAGGTCCATAAACAGTCAGACCATTCACGTCAGTATGTGCTGCCACTTAAAACAATATGTAATGATTTCAAACGAGTGTCCTGACTCAAGTTACTGTCATAATCCGTCAACATACACCAATCTGCCACAACATTATGAGGAGAAGTAAATAACATTGACCATCTTGTGACAATTCAGTGTTCTGCTGGGAAACTTTTGGACCTGGCATTCATTGGTGTGGATGTTACTTAGACATGTAGCACCCACCTAGACCAGACCAGGCACCCCCACCCCATAGCAATGACACTCCTTGATGGCAGCAGCCATCCCCAGCAGGATGCAGCCTGACACAGACACACACACAAAAACGCTTTAGGAACGACTAAAAAAACATGAAGAACAGCACAAGGTGTTGACCTGGCCTCCAAATTCACTAGGTCCCAAACTGATCAAGTATCTGTGGGATGATCCACAGAGGCCCCTCCCCTCAAAGGCCCCCCACTAAAAACACCACAGGACACCCTCAGAAGGCCCATGTCCATTCTCTGATGAGTCACCTCAAAGGAGACCTAAACAATATTAGGACGGTGGTCATAATGTTATGACTGATTAGTGTATTTCAGTGTATGTTGACGTGTACTTAAGTGTTTTAGTTTGTCCCAAGTCCCATCCACTAACATAAAGGAGGTGGAGCTTATAACTCCCAGCCACCAGGGGGAGCTCTACTTGCTTTGGCTCCACTTTAGAGGAGCTGTTATGTCATCCATCTTTTTTACAGTCTATGTTGTTGTATCTAAGGAGCTTATGGGGCGCTGACATCGAGGAGGACTCGAGGAGCTCTTTTAAATCTCGCATGCTTATGAAGATGCTGCAATAAAATGACTAATAACGATAATAACAAGCTGAGTAAGCGATTAAGAGTGAGGATTCAGTGTAGATGAAACCCTCCCAGAATAGCAAAGCTCAGTAAAGTGTGCAGTGGCCGCGTAAACGTATGAGCCAGTTTAGTGACATATTTCCTCAGAGATTTTTTCTGTCACTATTTCAAATGGCACAGCAGTAAATTTACAGTACATAAATCAGTTATAATATATGAAATTGTGCATGTATCTAAAATAAATCAGTTCAGGACAAATATACATATCAACAATAACTTTATGCTTTCAGTGTGTTAAAAAAAAAAAAAACAGTTTGTTTGTACAGCTTGTTCCAAAATATGTCATCTACCAGTCATGACGCATACAATTTGTTTGTGGTTCTGATAAAATGCTAGAGATCCATTAAAGTACAGCAGCTGTTATAATATCATATTTACCCCCAAAATTATGTCAGTGTTCATTTGCACACCGAATGCAAACTAAGATCAGATCAGAAGTGATGGCTGGGGGCGTATGTGGAGACACATTTTAAATAAGGTCTGAACACAGGTACTTAAAAATGGACACTTGTGATCATATTGCCCAGAATGAATGTTAATGCGAGATCTGAACAGGGGCCAAAAACACGGTAACCGACATGCTAACTACATAGCCAGCTACACTGATTGTTGCTAAGTTACAAAACAGCTTGTGGCAGACAACGGATTATTCAACGGTGAAATATTTTTTTGAGTGAGTCTGCCCCGTCCAGTTGCCAGGACAGATGGTGGTGTGCAAGAAACCATTTGATGCATCAGGTTACGTTGGACAAAGTAAAAAGCTAAAAAGACGAGTGTCGGAATGATGGAGGAAGATTTGTAGAGTTTTTGAGAAGACCCATCCCAGTAGCTTCTTCAGTTCTAGTATCAGTTCTAGCTACTCGGACGAGTCGTGAAACTTATTCTCAAAAAAACTGCAAGTCCAGTTGCCTTTTTTAACGTTTTATGTACAAGTATATATATATATATATATCAAACACCGAAAAGGTTAAAGATATTGTCACTAATATTTGTTTATTGCATAGCAGCAAATAGTAGTGGTGGTGATTTAAGTTTGGTTGAGGTGTGTTTTCGCAGCCACCTTTACTCCTCTCCACAGCTGATCCAGAGACGTACGTCTTCCTGTGGTAGGAGTGTCTCTGTGTCCCGGTCACTGTGGGGTCATCTCTGTCTGACGCCAGCTCTCTCACTAATTATCCGCTCTCCTGTCTTCACCCGAGGCCAGACTCAGGCCATTACATCTCGCGTTAGTCTCTGTCAAGACGAGAAAAATCCTCTCAAGCTCTTTTTTTTTCTAATCGACATACCTTATCTGGATGATAAGGTCTTATCAGTGGATGGCTGACTGACGGCTCCATCAGATACTCTGGAAGCATGTATTTTAGGCTGGCTGAGCGTGCGCTAGTGTCTCAGCTGTCAGCATGACAGTTTGTTTGTTATCGGGTTGGGCCGCTACAAGTTAAGAGTTATTTAATTGCCACAAAAAAGTATTGGGTCCGTAGAGTTTTAATATGTCAGGGTGGAGAAACATTTGGAAGTGTTGAGACGACGGAGTGGTTACAAATGTCTTTCCACATTAAGGTTTGTGAGTCATTCGAATAGTTTAATTAATGATATATAAAGGTGTGCTGCAGTCCAGCTACAACCTCATTTTTATTTATTTATTTATTTATTTTTCTTCCATTGTCATTACTCATTGCTCCCCATATTTGAGGAGGTGTCCATCAGCTGCAGTAGAAGTTCCAAAACAGCAGACCCAAGCCTTGGTTTTTGCAGTATAAACCTGATTAGGCCTTTGAAGGGAAGAGATTTTTAAGGAGTACTTTGCTGTCAGGAATCTCTGTGGTTTTTGTGGCAGGTGCACAAGTATGAACATTAGATATGTTTGAATGATGGATGCTGAACGTCTTTGGTAAAAACAGTTCTCAAGCTTCAAGATTCATGACCCTTGACCTTCAACCACACATTTCATAAACCTATGTTATTATTTTTTACTAATTATTAGCAATCAGGCATAACATTATGACCACCTTCCTAATATTGTGTAGGTCTCCCTTGTGCCTCCAAAACAGTTGTGACTCATCAGAGAATGGACATGGGCCTTCCTGTGGTGTCCTGTGGTGTCCTGTGGTGTCTGGGATGTTGTTAGTGGGGGGCCTTTGGGTCCTATGTGTTGAGGGGAGGGGCCTCTGTGGATCATCCCACAGATACTTGATCAGTTTGGGCCAGGTCAACACCTTGTGCTGTTCTTCATGTTTTTTTTTTAGTTGTTCCTAAAGCGTTTTTGTGTGTGTGCCTGTGTCAGGCTGCATCATGCTGGGGATGTCTGCTGCCATCAAGGAGTGTCATTGCTATGGGGTGGGGGTGCCTGGTCTGGTCTAGGTGGGTGCTACAAGTAACATCCACACCAATGAACACCAGGTCCCAGCAGAAAGTTTCCCAGCAGAACACTGGATCGTCACAAGATGGTCCATGTTGTTTACTTCTCTTGTCAGTGGTCATAATGTTGTGGCTGATCGGTGTAAATCATATGCATTCATAATATTCCCCCTGTCCTCTACAACAGTTTTCCCACCGCATCTCCAAATTGCAATTCCAATCTTACATTGCATGTAGTTTCATGTCATATAAATTACTTTATTATTAATTTCAGGACTCGACTGTTTACTTATTCATTTGGACGGATTGATTAATGTATTCCCTTGAAGTTATGAACTTAAATTCTCTAAGGTGATATTATGGGTGAGGGTGGGGTAGACCTCTTGTATGTTTCAGTTTCCATCAGACACCTGGTGATTGTCCACGGTCCATATTTGCCGTCCACCCTCCGTCCAAAGTAAAATGACACTCACAGAGTCAGCAGCAAAATGATGTGGTGGACAAAATTAAAAAGTCATAAAATGTGGTTATTCCAAATAATATGAAGACTTTTTCCATCACTCTGTAATTATGTTAATATTACGTAACCTTCACCATGGGTTTTTATGCCACAGAATGTCCTCACTCCTAAAGCGTGAACATTTATTCAGCTTTCTTTTTGGGTAAAACTGACAGACAAAATATATTCCCTCATCCCATGGCGGATAGCTGTCCTTATTAGAGTTAAGTCTTCACTAAAGACGCATTTATCACTTCCTGCCTCTTCTGCGTTTCTAACCTGCTGCCTTGGGAAGAGGCGAAACCGTACTGGGATATGTTGAGCATATTAAAATAGTTTCTGGTTGTGTTGCGACCGACGCAAAGGCCAAACAAATCTCCAGATTTGACCCAACTGCTTATTATATGTAAAGACTAGTTCAGTGTCCGTACGGTCCTAAAGCCTCATCACGTTTGTGGTTTTGCTGTGCATGTGGCTGAAAGCTCTCTGGGGGTGACTGCATTTCTAAAAGAAAAACAAAAAAATACATAAAATAAAACACAAATGGTTCCTTTAAATGTCACTTTATGTTTTAAAGGTGCAAACTTAAACTGCTTCGGTTTATAATATATATATTTTTATATAATATATTTGGAGATGAAACACTTTTTATGAGTTTGACGCAGAAAAACAAATGATTTTCATTTAAATCTGTTTAAAAAGGAAGTATGAAAATTACAATATCCCAGATAAAGCACGAACTAATCATGTCATTTTTTTTTTGGTGATTTTTAGGCATTTACACATGCACGTTTGTTTCTATTTTATTTTTTTTAATTTATTATTATTATTATTAATAAAATAACGTGTCTTGTTCTCGCGTTGACCGACGCCAGTCTCGCCACGTTGCGTTCACGTGCGCAGCCTCCCGCGACTCAGATGCTCAAAAACCAGTTTGCTCCGAGTCACCATGTAACCAGGTGGCGGTTTATTCATGAACACTGTTTACATCCCACATGAAGCATTAATTTCCACTCCCACCACACGTTCACACCACAACATGGACACTTCGTCATCTACATTTACAACTCAAAACTGCAAGAGATAGAGATAGAGATAGAGAGAGAGATTGGGGGGTCGGGGGGCACGGGGGAGACGTTCACATACATCTTGTCCTGTGTCTAATCAGTGATAAATGTCCGTTGTCAGTCAGAATGGCACCTTGGATCCTTTTTTAATTGCACATAAATATATATTCCATTAAATAAAGCGGAGAGAGCTCCTCGACGCACCGTGTTTGTTTGTGTGTGTGTGCGTAATTGTGTTGTGCGTGGGTGGGTGCGTGTTGCGTTTACTGCATCAAGGAGAGAAATAGGAAATAAAAAAAAAATAAAAAAAGGTCGTTCCCTGAACAGGAAGAGAGACTTGGCCTAGCAGAGGAGCTAAAGAGAACCCAGCAGCACCAAGGCCTGTACACTTTTAGAACGGGACCAGTCCCACTGACCGACCCACGCAGCTGCGCCAATAGAGTCCTGACCGAAGAGTTTCCACGGACATCAAATATGAAGACTGACAGAGAAAAAAAAAAAAATATATCATTTTTTTTATGTGTGTGAATCAATAAACATCTTCACCTGAAGAGCGTGGGGAAGAATTTAAGGTGGAAATCAGGCTTAAAGCGCCTCTCATTCAAGGTAAAAGTAGGGGCTGGGGGTAGGGGGTTATAAATCCCAAATTATGTTCTAGTTGTAGCGGAGCTCCACCGTTACAGCGCCGTGGGGGGGAAACCACGAGGTCCAGAGAGACAGAGGGGGAGACAGACGACACCGACCACCGTTCCAGAGTTCACCGTGGTGCAGGACGCGTGTCCCTCCGCGGAGAAGAGGAGCGCAGGGAGGAGGCGCTACTGTTTGAGTTCCAGGGCCCAGACGTGCTGAGGCCACCCCGTCCGCCCTTTGCTCTTCTTATCGGCCACTGTGGAGGAGGACGACGACGAGGAGGAGGATGAGGAGGATGAAGTTGTCTTAGGGATCTCCACCTGCAGACACAAAGACACTTGGCATCAATCACGTTCTTCGTGCGGATCCTCGCAGCCACCGCGTTTAATTGGTTGTTATACACGGTGCGTAAATCACAGCGTTCAAAAACAACCAGAAGGAGAAAGAAAGAAAGAAAGAAAGAAAGGGAGAGTGTGCGCACAGTGAGTTGGATGTTTTTTTTGCAGAAGCGTAACGCCACAGACATGAGGCCGAAATACCTGAAATACCCGGCAGTGGTCATCAGCAGCAGATTAAATCTATCTCAGAGAGGCATCAGCTCACCTCCAGGCGAAATCCACACACTTTCACTTAATGCTCCAAAGCACAGAGACTAGTTTAACACTGTGGTAAATCCACGCAAGAATAACCAGCACAATCAACTTGCATTTATATTTAATAGTTTGATTTGTGCAGGATATTATGACTTTTCTTTATTAATTCATCCGTAACCCCCCGTTTAAATTATAATATAAAGGTTGAGTGAAATATCAAGAGTAGGTTATGGACGCAGTTAATGATTTAATACGTTTTTAAATAAATTTTCCTGCTGGGGAGGAGAAGGAGAGCGGGTTGTAAATGAAGAAATGCGCAATAAAAAGCTGACTTGTGGCTCGCTGGTGCAGATTCCACCATATTCCGCTGGACCTGCTCTGTAAATCCTCCGCAGGATTCGCATTACTCCATATTTTCCCTGAACGTGACACAGTAACGTCGCTTTCGCTTTGAGGGAACTGCAGCCTGCAGCAATTGTGCAGCGGTAAACCACCCTTCAGTTCAGAGAAAGGCCCGAGTGATCCAGCAGCGTCCGATCCGTCCAGTCCAGGGACCAAAACAAAACAACAACAGAAAATAGTCCAGACTGTTCAGACGGTTTAAAACATGACTGAGATAAAGATGGAGAAACACGGATTATAGCGTAAATGTACCTTTTCTCCTCCAAAACCTTTGAGCCACTGTTTTTTTCTTTAATTATAAAATTGTTGCAACGTTAGTTTTTCTTGTCCGTGTACGTGCAGTCTATATTAACTAAGAAAAGTTAAACGCAAAGGAGAAATAATATATATTATTATACACGAGTTTAGAGAAGAAGGGCTGCGTCAAATGCATATAAAAGATCAGACAGTTTCCAATTTAAAACTTTGAATTCAGGATAGACAAATAAAAAAAAAAAATAATAATAATTAAAAATAACTCACTGCATTACATCCTGTTTGGAGCGTTAAGGAAGTGAGACTGTAAACTGTAAACGGGTCTTTGCGTAAAAATACAAACGAGCTTTATATAGAACAACCTTCCTCTATTTTAATTTATATCCTTCTATATTATATTGCGTATACCAAATATCAAATTTT
Source organism: Chelon labrosus (assembly GCF_963514085.1). NCBI lineage: Eukaryota > Metazoa > Chordata > Actinopteri > Mugiliformes > Mugilidae > Chelon > Chelon labrosus. Next base: position 5,798,594 of record NC_140338.1, on the reverse strand, counting down.
AAAATAGGCTACAAATGTAAACTATTACTACTACTCCTAATAGCTAACTATAATAATAATAATATAATAATCTTTTATGGTTTAATTCCGAACATTTCGAGCAGATTTATAAGTGGTTTTGTCGCGACATATTATCTAATTTATTGAGCCATAACTTATTTTAAATCACACAGTATAGATTTATATAAGGTGTAATAAAAATATATAAAAAAATAAATAAAATAGCAGTGATTAGTATTAGTTACACACAGCTTAGCCTGAGCAGCTACAGACTGTGAATGTTTAATGTAAAGTTTCGGTGCCAGTGGTGTGGCTCCTGTCCTGACAAATGACAGGACGGGGGGGGGGGGGGGGGGGGGGTTATCCTCCCTCTATCACTACGAGGGCCAACAACATATGTAACACAACACCACACACACAAAAAAACAAAAACAGAAAGAGCAATAAAAACTGAAGTAAAAACTGTGATTCAGTCTTTAAAAGGAGACTCTGACACAAAAGCTTTCAGTGACTTGACACCTTTAGGTTTTGCAGTGGGACTATTGCTGCATTCTGGGAAATAATATAACAATAATAATAATAATGTGGAAGGTGGAATTAAGAATCCTGCACATATTCACCAAGAATCTACATCTGCATGTTTCTGCACAACATACTAAACCCCACTTGCAGCCTATCCATGCACGTTCCCTCTTCGGGATACTCTGGGATACATTCACGATAAGCTTTATTAAACTTTACTGTCTCTGCTGTAGCTGCGCAGTTTGCCTTGTGTAAGAGCTGACATGAGTAATGAACAGGACCACGTTCTCCTATTAGTGACTGCAGTTTGAAATGAGAGGGGAGGAGGTGGAGGAGGAGGAGGAGGAGGTGGAGGTGGAGGAGAGAGAGAGAGAGAGAGAGAGAGAGAGAGAGAGAGAGAGAGAGAGAGAGGGGGGGGGGGGAAAGAAAAAGAAAAAAGCTTTCTGGCTTCAATTATGCACCACACTTCCTATAGGCAGCACGTTAGACAACAGACAGGAAATAATTATTCTCCTCTATTCTCCTCTGGCCTGCTCTGCGTGGCATTGTTTGATTCTGCACATCATGTCTCTGGTGGGACACTGGTCGCGGTGCAGCCATGTGTCTTGATGTCAAAACGACAGGAAGCGGAGTTTTGTGGAAGTATGAGGAGCCAGAGACGAGTTGGGCTTCTATGTAGTGAATTTAAGAAAAGATTAAAAGTTATAAGTTACTATAAGTTATTATAAAGAGGACGCGTAAGTCGCGTGTAAACAGACGAGCAGCATTTGGACGCTAGCGGCTACCGTGTCCCGTTGAGAGAAGCTGAGAGAGATTTACGCCGGGCTACGGGCGGAGGCGGAGGCGGGGAGGCAGCTTTAGACCTCCGGGATGTGCCAACCAAATAAAAAGCTGGCGGAGGCTGCAGGACGCGGGCTGCTGGCGGAGGCTGCAGGACACGGGCTGCAGGCAGCAGAGCTGTGCGGAGAGCGCGGCGAGCTGCGAGGATGAAACCGCCAAACAAGCAAGTGCTGCTGCAGGAATAATAGCGGCTGAACCTGGAGCCCCTCCTGGCTCCAAGCTGTCTGAGAATGGCAACCCAATTTTCTGGCTCCAGTCTTAAACTCAATCATTTGTGCTTTATGCCAGGTTGTGTAGTTGTGTCTGCTAGACTTTCTTTTTGTTAGTATTGTTCAAAGCTTTGAGGAGGAAATACTTGTTTTTAAATTTTAATTTAGGGGTCAAGTGCCTCTTAGGAAAACATTCAAACACACTTTATTTTTTTAAACTTTTTTTAAACCCTCCTCTTTAAATAAATGAGGCTTGAAGATTAACATCCACCGTGTATTTATCAGTGTAATTCTTGCACAACATTTTTTTTTATTATTATTATTATTTCCTGATAGGTTTCACTTCACTTAGAATAAAATATTGCCCATCATTGACCTGTGATGCTCCCGTTGATGAGACATGCAGCCAGGAATACAGCTGCACGATGGATGATTAGAAATAAATAAATCAGGAAATTAACAAATTACCTTGACAATATATAACCTTTTTTTATTTTCCCCTCAAAACTGACTTATTATTTGACCTTATGACCTTCTCTGTCCCTCAATAAATTAAACCAGAAATATATATATATATATATATGACATAAATATATTATTTTCTTGTTAATGAATCTCGGTAAAATGTCAGCCTGCTTAAACTCTATTCATCGTGACGCTTTTGTGACGACGCAGATCTTATTTATAACCCACAAATAAATCACCAGGGTTACAAATGCAATAAATTGTGAAATTATTCTTGTTTTGACGTGTTATATATTTAATTGGTTTGCAGTTTATTTAGAGATATTTGTGCTTGGGCAAAAATAAATAAATAAAAACAAAACGTGTGCGCAACAGAGGATCGACATTTGAATTAGAATGAAATAAATAAATAAGAATAAGAATCAAATGTTTGGAGAGGAGAGAAGCTACGGTGCCACTAAACCCAACAAGACACCGTGTTCTGCCTTTACTTGGGTTTATTTTTTTTATTTTTTTTACGTTTTACAATAAGATTCAGTTGGATTTTATTTTCTTAGACGTAGCTAAGTATTATTATTTTATGTTACACTTCCGGGACAATAAAGAAATTGGTGTGTACATTTTTTTCGCAGAGCGTCTCATCCTCTGTGTGTCAACTAAATAAACCGCTAAAGAACTGGAATACGATTTCAAAATAAAGGCTGCCTGTGAATTTAGACCACGACCCTGTCAGAAACTAAACTAATATAATAATTATTGTTAAGTTCTGATCCACTAGTCTCAGGGCGAGGCTGTAGTTTATCCTCCTCCATCACATTAGGTCCTTAAAAAGCTCGCTGCGTAATCCTCTGAACCCTCAACTCTTTCAGTCTGGTTGCTTTTTACTGGCCTGTAAAAAATAAAAATAAAACTAGACTACTATATAACACGTCTGCAGTATTTAAAAATGCAATAAGGCGTTTTTTATTTTTCTTTTTTGGCCTAATTTTCTCCAAAACAACAACAACAACCAGAGTCTGGACTCATTCATTCTTCATTATTGAGTTTAACCATCAACCCAGAGTAGAAGTAGAGGCTGAGCTCTCCTCCAGGTTAAATGTCGAGGCCGTGTGTTAGTCTATTAGAAGCTAAATGAAGGCAGCTCTAGAAGGAGCTGTCTCCGGGACTGACTGTGGCCTGGTTAAAGTGCAGACCTTACCGTCTCTCTCTTCCTGCGCTCCTCCCGAGCCTCCGTCTTTTTCAGCTCGGCCTTGAAAGCCTGCGTGTCTCCGTGCTGCCCGTCCTTGTCCAGGATGTCCATCAGGTAGGAGATGTAGCTGGTCGCAAGACGCAGCGTCTTGATCTTGGACAGTTTGGTGTCGGCGGGGACGTTGGGGATACACTCCCTCAGCTCCGCGAAGGCCGAGTTGATGCTCTGGGTCCGCCGCCTCTCCTTACGGTTGGCCGTGGGTCTCCGCTTCACTGTCCGGGGGTGTGTGTGGTGGTGGTGGATGCTGCCGACCGCGGTCCCGTTCACGGAGATGGCGCCGGGGCCCGGGACCAAGCCGCCCGGTGCGTAGTGGTGGTGGTGGTGGTGATGGTGGGGGTCCAGGCCGCCTGCAGACGCGCCGCTGCCGCTGTTGCCATGGTACTCCGGGCTGTAGCCGGGCGTGAGGCTGTATTCAGTGGGGGACATGTCCGCGTGGCTTATCAGCCAGCTCGTGAAGTACGGCGGGGCCCCGGTGTCCTCGTGACACCTACCGGCCGCCGCATGCAGGGAGTAGTGGCTGTCGTGGTGGTGCATGACCGGGTGGTGAGGGAATCCCGAGACCAGACTCATAGTGACACGCACAAACACGCACACTCACACTCACTCAAGTCAGTCAGTCACTCGCGCACGCACACTCACGCACACACGGGTCCTTCTCGGATGCAGTGAACGCGCTCCGCTTCCTCCGGTCTAACGGCCGCTCGTAGCCAGTGTCTGCATCCCGAATAGTCTCCTGAAGTCTGACAGGCCCCGCGGATTCCGATCGCACGGGTCTGAGGTCCGCGCTCAGGCCGGTGTAGAAGCCCCCCGGAGGCCGCTCAGCTCTGTCCCAACACCTCCTCCTCCCCAGACATTGTTTCTTCTCCTCCGCCTTCTTCTCGTTATCAAGTCCCCGCAGAGAGCTCACCGACCTTTACTCCTCTCGCTCCTTTTTATATTTACAAACTCACTCCTTCACTCTCCTGCGTACGTCATCTTTGTCCCTCTCGATTGTCAGCTGTCGGCCTCGGAGCCGTTTGGCAAGGCACGCAGGAGCAGTCTGGGCAGGCACCGGGTCACTACTGGCCACTTGATACTGAGCTGTTGTAAAGGCAGCTCTTTACTACCGGGGAGGAGAAACTCCCTTCACGGCCTCCGTCAGCCAATGGCGAGCCCCCGCCCCCTCCCCTACAGCAGCCCCTCCAGTACCACCACCGCCGCCGCTCCCCTATCCCCCTACCCCCCTACCCCTCAGCCCCAGCCCCGGCCCCGTCTGCACGGCTCTGTTTACTCGTCTTTAATGTCAATGGGCCCGCTAAGTAGACCTGCTGGCGCGCAAACATGTGCGCGCTCTGGCGGGCCACGGTCAGGCACACTGTTACGCACGAAGCAAACAAGTTCAAGAGTAAAGTTAAACATATTTTAAGTTCTGCACACGAAGTAGACAAGCAAATTTAAAATATATGTTTCTATGCATTAGAGCTGTTTTCTATAAATCTGCATTTATCAGTCAGATTGAGTGGATGCTGTTATTTAAGAGCACCTGGAGAGTCCAGCATGCACACAGGAGGGTAGGGGATAAGTTCTATTCATAATTCTGACTAAAATTTAAATTATAGTCTAAGCAGCTACTGAATTAAAATTCAAGATTTGACTGTAATTTCTAATTTCTTGTAATATGTAGCCAACGTTTGGGGTTCGCTTTGTGGCTGTGTGTGTTTTCAGTTTTTATCTCGATGCTATTTAAGAAATCGCTGCTTCATATATATATATGTGTGTATATATATATATTTTAATTATTTCTTCAGTTCACATTTTGTCAAACACTCAAACCGTAAAAGACACCAACAGACACAAGGCACACGTGGACACTGGCGGCGTCAAGGCCTGAATATAAACCACTTTATTTATTTCATAAATAACCAAAACAGGTGATTTTTAGCCTCAAACACAAACAAGCTGATGAATATTTACACCTAAAATATATATATATATATTTGCATATAGGGCTACATATTTTATTTAATAGTCACTGAATGTCTTGTTTTATTTTCCAGAACAATATGTACAGTTTATTTTATATTTATATTTTAGTCAAACACTAACCGGAATAGTTTTGCCAACAAAGCAGGCTAACGCAACTTGTTAAATTAATAATTGCAACTGTAATGATGATAATTATATTAATAATTATAACAGTGGCAATAGTAAATAACAATTTGCTTTAACGGTGAAGAAGCTAAAGTGATTTAAAATGAATAAATGAACGATGTGTCCGGGATGGAGGTGCAGCCTCATCCGGTAAAATACACTGCGACCGGTTTCAAGGCTCCGTGACCGACCCATGACCGCGTCCCCTCGGCCTGAGACCGCGCAGTCCTCCGAGGAATCACGGAGCGGCCATCTTCACGTTCCTGCTGTACGGAAATAATAAAACACTATTATTTTCCTTCTTTATGGTTAAAGTTAATGTTCATATTTTTAATTTATCACATTCAGTTGAAATAATTCAACAGACAAAACTCAACGCTACAAATTTTTACCTAAATAAATATGCGTGAATAATTCAACGTTAATGTGAATCAGGAATAAACAGGAAGTGGCTGCATCCATTACCTATAGTATGACAAAAATAATTAATTAAATTAATATAAATAAATAAAAACAAATGTACAGTGTGCTTTGATTTCTCCTTCCAAGCGTAGTCAGTACAGAACCATGCAAAAAAATAATAATCTAATAAAAACATGTTTTTATTATTCTGCCATTGTAAATTGAATTAAATTGTTAAATATAATAAAAGATTGTTTGGTTGTTTGGACTAAAAAAAATAAGTAAATCGTGTTTAGTGATGATTTAGAGGCAAAAACCCACCACAGCTCGTTCTCTGTGGGATCCGTGGAAGTGGAAAAAGCCACAGTATCTCCTGATCTTTAATCAGTGACAGTCTGAGCTCCATGTACATGTGTGATTAACACATTCAGCTGCAGGCCTGAAATAGGGGGCGATGCACACAGCGGCTGGGCATGGTACATGGCACCGAGGCAGGGGTTTATTTATATTTTTTCTTTTTATACGTATGCTGCCGTAAATGAGAATAAGAAGCAGGTCCTGAACTCAGCCTTGGTTCCCGGCGTCGTGTTTTGTCTCGTGGGGGTCCAGAGATGGACTTCCCATGCCGTTATCGACCCCCAGCATCAGACATACAGCAGTGGACTCAGAGGTGAAGAACAGCACTGATTCTGTACTGGAGCTTCACTGGTCCCAGACACCACGAGTATAAACAGACCAGATGGCAGCAACATCTTAGTAATTCATGTTGTAGTTTTTTTTTTCCTGAAGGACCAGTGTGGACAATGTTTTTTTTTAATGGTCACAATACACAAAAACCTGCTGTTCTTACGTTCTAGCAAGTGAGAATGAAAATGGTGCATCAGTTGTACGTGACAAATGGATTAACCAACAAGTTAGCAAGCGGATAAAGAGGCCACATTAGAATTCATCTGGATAAATCCAATATTTGTGATCATTTTAGCTCTCTTTTCGTCTCCAACAACTTCACAGCAGGGCGGTTTTGCCAAAGTACCTCGTCCACACTCGGATGATAGTGTGGGCGGCCAAAGAAAATCAATTAGCTGTTGCTAGAATGCTTAAATGATTCATAAAGCCGATGATTTAAAGACAGTATAGCACACAGACGTAGTAAAACCATTAAATAAGTCTTACAAAATTAAATACAAAAGAAGTCGGATATAAAATAAATTCACTTAAACATGATCCATACAGCTTTAATCATCCACATTTGACACTTTGACTTGAATTCATTTCTGTGTGGTGAATTTCCCATTAATGTGTCTCAAGCTGATAGCGTGGGCGGTCATAGCTAAATCAATTAGCTGATGCTAGAACGCTAAAAGGGATCCATACACCAAACAATCCTCTAGATAAAAGAGAAAAATGCAGTTTACAAATTGTGCGAAAGTTTGAAACGTGAAGTCTGCAGGTATTTGTGTATTTGCCTTGATTAAATTCACTTAAACACGATCCATAAAGCTGTGATGGCGGCAGCGCTGTCTAATCATCCACATTTGACACTTTGAGTTGAATTTATTTCGTTGTGGTGATTTTTCCATTGATGGGTGTCGTGTGGAGGTGTGTTGACTGTGCTAATTTGCGTTCTCCATCTCCACTGTGAGGGTTTGCGACGCACGAAGCCGCCTCGTGAACAGCATCTAACAGGAACGACTACTAACTTACTGACAGTGAACTGCTCGCCCTGTTGAACTGTGACTTCTGAATGGAAAAAAAATATATAAAAAATGCATGCCCACGCACATGAATCTGCACAAGAACTCTGCAGGAACACAGAGGGAGTGTCATTTGGGAAAAAAATAAAAAATCAGAATAAAAAGCAGGATTCCTAAACAGAGCTCCATATGTCTGGGAAAGCTTAGATTGGGGAAAAAGGTTCATTCAGACGTACGCATGCCTGTGATGTATGGGCTCCACTGGTTTAGTTTTAAGTGGTATTAGTTAAAAGTGTGTAAATTGTACCCGGGTTAAAGAGGTTACTTATAGGTCCAAAAAAAAAAAAAAAAGAAAAGGCCAAGACTGGTTAAAAAAAATGTGTTAGCTGCACCCTAAACATAGTTTCCCCCCTCATGCTTTGCAGGCTCTAATTGGTTATAAATGCTCGCTCCAGATTTCTAAAAAGGGCTTTGCTGGTTCCTGGTTGTATTTCTCCCCGGGTTGTGTGGGAGAAGGACCTGATGAGAGGCTGGGGGTTGTAGAATGTGTGGAGGAATTCTGCAAGAGGAAGGCATATGATTTATATTTGTTTAAGTGTTGAATGGGAGGGGCGGGGGGTGTGGGGTGGGGTGAGTTGGGGGGGGGGGGGGGGGTCTGCAGTCTGTGTGTCTATGTGTGTGTGTGTGTGTGTGTCTGCTCTGTGTAATCCATCTATGTGAATGGGAGCTGTTGCAGTAATTTAGATCAGTTTGTGTCTCCTGATAATGATACATAATTAGACTGTAGGTCAGTCGGTCAGACTCCTGATCTCTCTCTCCTTCTTGTTCTCTCTCCCTCTCTCTTTGCCGGCCCCCCCGCCTCCCCCCATGTGCCCTCTCCTCTGATCTCGACCATTCCTACTCTGTATAAATAAACCTGACAGAGTAGCAGGGCTCTCTCTGTGTGTGTGTGTGTGTGTGTGTGTGTGTGTGTGTTAAAGAGAAAGTAAAGATATATGTGTGACTGTGTGATGACGTGCAGGTACATTCCTGAGCAGCGGAAGTTTTCAGAGTGAAGTGCTGTTGCCGCCGCTGCCTGGACTCAATTACAACTATAGAGCAACGCTAGGCGGTCATCAGGCGTTGAGCTCAGCTGGGGTGGCAAGCATAACGTTATTCGGGAACACTTTTAAATTCCCAGTGACTGGAAATTAAAGGAAGGGTTAAGCGTGATCCCGTGATGTTGATATCCCAATATAGCCTTTATGTTGGTTTTTTGTTGTGCACCGGGAAAAGCAGCAGATCAACCTTAATTTAATTTTGACATTAGTGTTGTCAAAGTCATTACATTCTCTACAGACCATAGGACAGACTGATGCGACATTTCATTCACATTCTGTGTAGGGAAGCTAACTTTTAACAAAGTTAACACCTGTTACACAAGAATCTTATAAGAAGGAAAGCCTGCTCTGTTTCTGCATAAGAGCAATAGATCTGAGCAACACTGGAGAACCCAATGGTGGATCTGTGTCCCTTTATATCAATGAGGTTCCACTCCTTTTGACACGTGGTCCTAACCATGTGTCAATTTCCTATCGTCATGGACGGGTGGAAGCCGACAACAGATAAAAATAAAAAGTATAGTGAGGTAAAAAATGTAAAAACAAAGTCCAATCCGGGCATCTTACAAATCATTGGATCGGGCGTTAGCTAAGCCAACCTTTTGTTTGTTTTATGTCTGCCCTAAACCAAAACCACATCCCTGTAGCGTCAAAACAACTTCTTCTTCTTCTGTTTCGCAAAACAGAATCCATGGAGTCCACTCCGACAAAAACTGCACCCAAATAACAACAAATGCTGAACGCTGCATTTAAAAGAAGAGAAATGTTTCCTGGAGACGGCGCCGAGGAGAGAAATATTCCGGAGAGGGTTGGGGAGTTTATGGCGTTGGATTTGGGTCACTGTTAAAATACTGATCTCATTCTGTCTTGGCAACGGGGACAGTGAGACTTCTACGTTGATGTACAGCAACCGTTCACATTTTTAAAATATGATAATGCATAAAAACTTATTCCATAGAGTTTTTACAATCTTTAAAATGAAACTGGATTTCAACATGACATCACTTCGCTCGGATGGTTATTCCCATGTCAGCGTAGGATAGTATTCCCACCAGAGACGTGGCTCAAAGGGAGCTTCCCCCAGGTAAACTCCCCATATGGTCAGTGGCATCACTCTTAAAGACCAAAGGGATGGTTAATCTGAGGGATTAGTGCCTTTTGTAAAACAGGGAGCTCAGATTGAAGCACTGAGAAGGACTGAGGATGAAACGTGAGACACATGAAACAAGAGACTCACACGGTGTGAGGAAACAACACAGTGTACACATCAAATGTGTTCACATGGTCAAAACCCGCTTCTGTTTCAAAAGAGCATCATTTCTGGATTAATACACAAATTGACAAGCATCTCATCTGACGTGTGTTACGTTTGTTTCTGATATTTGTTCGTCAACTTTCCAGATTTTAATTTTTTAAGCATATCATTAATTTATGATATTATTATCGGCTTTGTTTCTGAGCCACCACTTGTTATTCCCTTGTTTTAAAGCACCAGGTTGAAATATATGAGTGGGTCAGACGAGTAGATGGATATCAAATTAAAAAAAAAAAAAAAAAAAAGAAAGGTCTGTGGAAATAACTGAACTCATGATGCATCGAACTGCAGTGAGAAGATATCCTGGGAAAATATTGGTCTTCCCCCGCCTCGATCCACAAATCCCATACGATGAACTACTGCTCATATGATATGTTTGTCTGTGTTTGTAGGGGATTCTTTGAGGGGAAATTTCTCTGTTGTGGTTGAAGTAATTGTCCGCTATTAGCCCCACGGGGCGCAAGTGTCAGTCTGTTTGTCAGGTGGCTGATGGGTGACTGATCTGTCTTTACTGACATTTTGATTAACTGGTGAATTTCTTAGATTTTTATTGTTTAGGTTGTGTGAATGTAAAAATTATTATTATTATTATTATTAGTAGTAGTAGTATTTAAAATGTATTAGTATGATTATTATTATTTATATCATTAATATTTATTTATATATATTTTTTATTATTGATTCTATTTTTTACCCAGTGACTGAGACAAATGTGTTGAACTGAATCTTACCGATACGGCTGTAATGGCTGCAAAGTTCCCATTTTATAAGTTAGTTGTTTATATAAATGTATAAACTAACTAGAAAAGTGCAGGTTAAAAGTTCTTATCCCTTTCAAAAGTTTCTGCATCTCCGCACAAAAATGACTCAAAAGTCCTGAAAGTAGACAGAAGAGGACCCAATCAGCCAAGTAAAACAGAAATATTATACTTGGGCTTCTATTTATTTGAGAAAATTAATCACTTGTTCATATCTATGAGTTGCAAAAATAATATGTGAACCCTTGTTTCCAGTATCTGCTGTGATCTCCATACTAAACATTTACGGGTAACTGCTGATCTGTCGTCTACATGCAGGGTTGGTGGGTTTCCGCACATGCTTCAGGTCTAGAAAGAGCGTTGGGACCCTAAACCTGGACATTTAGGTGTTTTCTTATTATTTCTATTATTATTATAACAAAACTACGGTAAAACTCAACCTGAGAAATTATCTTTACAACACATGCTGATAAAGTTTTACTAGTGAGTGTCTGGTTTAACAGCCGCTGGTGTCTATGATCCTGCGTGTAGTCCATTTGCTGTATTATTCTCCCTATAGCTGAGTACTATTGGCCTCTACCAACAATAACAGAATGAAATCACCGTAGGTAGAAAACATCATTAAGAAAAATCTCAAAACAACCTCATGATTAATGGATCACATCAAGTGTGTGTGTGCGTAGGTAATTGGGAGCTCATTAAGAAGTAGTCCAAACTAAGCTTTGGGTTTCCAACCTGGTCTGTTCCCCCTTCTCTATTACTGAGTGTAAGAACACACACATGCAGTCATGTGCACACCTGAATAGATATTAGTTCATTTAATTTTTCCTCTTCACATTTTCATGGACGTACCCAGGCGGGGTTTGTGTGTTTCAGAAGGTCATGGGTGTGTTTCTTGGTCTCCATATGGCAGCATTTATGAACTCCAGTGGGGTATCAAGGTGTGTGTTTGTGTGTGTGTGTGTGAAAGCCTCAGCAAAATAGTTCATCTGGTTCGGAGAATGAGTAAAATCTCTCAGCAGCTTTGTGCTGAATTATTTTAGATACAAAGAAAAAGCTACAAGTTGTAATCGTTTTTTTGTCTTTGTTAAAAACACGTTAAGAAACCTGGACGAGGCTCTGTTCACCAGGTTCCTCTTAACTCGAAACAGGAAATGTGCTCCATTCTGCAGAAATCCTATCACAACCAAAATCGGGGGCTAATCCGATCACTAAAGAACATGTAAACACGGACTATAAAAGAGTCAGCTGGCCGAGGATCAGAGTCATGCAGGGGGGAGGGGAAGGGAAGGGGAGCGGCGAGATGAGATAAAGCAGCCTCTCTCTAATGAAGCAGGTGCAGTGGGTGAATTGGGTTAGGGAGGCATCTACATGATGTAAGATGAGATTTATTGGCGAAAGGTGCTCGGGATAGGTACAGGAAAAGAACACATGTTAATCTCTCTCGCACACACAAATTCAGTTTCAGAGTGTTGTCATCGGCAGGACGCTCCGGTTACCCCCGGTGAAACATCCTGCGGAGCGCCGTTCAGTTTGCGCCGGTTCGCCGTGAATCTCGTCCCTGATCCGTCTTTCTGTCTGTTTTACAAGGTAAAATTGATGACCAGACTTTAGTGGGTATTTGGCAGCAGGACAGGAAAATTACACGCTCAGTATTTGACAGTGTGCTCTAACATCCTCTGTGGCCATCTGTCCTGATGGCAAAACCTCATACACAGTTTCCACTCCAATACGAGAGAGACAGAAGGTAGGGGCGGCTAGTATGTTTCCATTCATCTGTTCTTATGCAGAGTCACAAGTCCTTGTAAAACGCCAAAGATCCCAAAGAGAGAATACAGGTTCATCACATCTGTAGTTCACCTCAGCTCTGCAGGGATCATTAAGCCTCATAGTTTTGGTTTTACAAGTCAAATCAACAACTTCACTTGTTAAATTTGCCAACCTCATGGAAAGCATGGCCAGTTCATGTACCTAACCCACTTCATTTTGCAAGAATGTCTTTATCGGTAGCCAACAAACAAAACTTAGACAGGTTGGATATGGTGAAAACAGCCATGGTGGTAAAAAGAGACATACCATCAAAAAGCTGCAAAATACTGGAATTGGTTTATGTCACCCAACTAGGAGTGGCACATCATTGGTACATTTTTGGATCTTGGTGCTGCTGCTGCTAAAAAGAGGTGGTTTATAATCCTGCAACTGGTCTTTGGTGAAAGCATTTATACCTGCACACTGGTGCTCTAGTGTGAATCAGAATCAGCTTTAATGGCCAAGTATGTACACATACAAGGAATTTGACTTCGGCAACTTTGCTCTCTTGCACAGAAACAACTTAAATAAGTGAAATAAATAAAATAAAATAGAATAAATCTCAATCTGTACACATAAAATATAGGATAAGAGCAGATGTGTCAGCAGTTGTTCTGAAGTTACGCCACTTAAACGTTTGGTGAAGACGAGTCAGCTGAGTTGAGTTTCACTCTGTACTTCACACAGTGGCAACAGGAACTGAGAAGCTCATGTTGGCAATGAAGTTAATAAATGTTGATCCGCAGTTACTGAAATAAATGTGGATCAGCAGTTACTGAAATCACTGCAGCACAGCACATAGAGAATACATCTGAGCAGATGGTTGGTAGGAGGTGCTTGTCCAGCGGCTGAGACACATGAAGGAAATGCATTTTGGTCCAATCTCAACGGTTGCAGTCTGCGTCGCTGCAACACATAGGTACATTTCTGGGGAGGTGCACATCAGGCCAAAATAACGCTCTATTTTCAGCCTCACTTGACCAAAAGTTCAATCAATGCAGCTTTTAAGAAAAAAATGATAGTGGCTATTATTGTTTTGCATTGGAAAATATCAGTTCCTTAAGTAAAAAATGTGTTTTTTCTTCAGGCACGTACAGTATGACCAGGAATTAAGACTTATATAGACTAATACTTTAATTAATATAATGATACACAGCATTTTGTAAGATATTAATCACTGTGTGGCATTAACATCAAAGAAAAAAGTTCTGCACATTCTCCTAATGGGGCGGCACAATGGTGTAGTGGTTAGCACTGGAGATTCACAGCAAGAAGGTTCTCGCCGTCCAGCTTGCACGGGTTTTCTCCAGGTTCTCCGGGTTCCTCCCACAGTCCAAAGATATGCATGTTAGGTTAATTGGTGATTCTAAATTGCTAAATTGTTGGTGATGTGTTAGACCTGTAATGATAGCTGGGATAGGTTCCAGCCTCCCACAACCCTCTACGGGATAAGCAATAGATAATGAACATTTCACCGCGGTATAAAAACTGTTTATGGAGTAGCAGCTTCACAATAACTGTACTCAAACAAGCGTATGTTTGAAGTTATTCATACTTGCTCCCCAACCGTTTCGCTGCTAGTCTGAAAATAATGAACATCCGCCATCCAGTCAGTTGCATATTTTATAATAATTTAAACACTAATCCGAAGTGGTTTATATGCTGCGTGTCGACTGCTTTGTAATTAGATTGCCACAGGGAACTGCAGTGAATAATATTCCTGATCAGCCCCACAGCAACACTAATCATTTCTCCGCTTTGTAAATTGTCTATATTCCGACGCAGAATTAAATAAACTGTGGTTATTTGATGTTTCTCATTTTCTTGGTGAATGTGTCGGCGTTTGACCTAAAGCTCTATCTAGAACACTTCAGCTTGTTTACGTTTCACAGCGGATTTTCCAAAGAGAGAGCCAGAAACACTCTGCGAACACTCGTGAACAGAGCGAGGCTGCGTTCAGACAGACAACGGCGCAGGAAAACACGGCGCGCTCGTTCGCTGGAGCAAAAAAAAAAGACAAATAAGAGCATATAGTCAAAGTAATCTAGTAAGGTGTTTCACTGACCGGTAAAAATCATTCCTTTTATATATCCAACAAAGGTTCAAAAAAGGCAACTGGACTTGTAGAGTTTTTTTGAGAAGACGTTTCACCACTCATCCGAGTAGCTTCTTCAGTTCTTCCTTTTATATACTTTGTAAAAACAAAACGTTTTTTTTCTATTCTGAAATGATTTCTATTAAGATAAAGTCAAAGAAAGACAATTTTTAAAGATATTTTGGGTTGCTTTTGCACTTTTATAGGACAGTCTGTGATCGAGTAGTTAGGACATACTGGGTAAGGGGATGCACAACTTCAAGTCAAGTGGACACCGACTACCCTCTGATGAAGTTACTAATAAAAACACAGCAGAAAGGAATGAAATCTATATTCTTGACCTGAATACATATGCTGAGAACAGACAGCTCATGTGCTACATACTGTGAGCTGCAGATATGTATAGTCTGTATAAAAACAGGCAGCAACTCAGCACCATCAATAGCATTTAATAGTACTCCATAGCGTGTTGTTAGATGGGATAGTGTATCAAGTACTTCTCTGAAGCCTTCTCCGTGTATTGCAGCTCAAAGTCTAATAAGGGCAGTATTATATTCCAAACGATTTGCTTATAACTTGTGAATGCACTGGAAAAAAACATTGCAGTGCTAGCGATTAGCATCACGATTTGGATTTGCGCTTGAGTTTTCTCAAAAATAACAGAGGAAGACACAACAGTGACTCCCAGGCTCTTACCACCAACCAACAATCGCAGTAAATTCACTAGAATAGTAAAGATACTCAGCAGCTCAGATATAGTTGGGAGTAGTTGAAACCACTTTGTTGTCTTCTTTTGGGGTTTTGGCAGTTTTGATTTACTGGTCTTGTTACTGCAATGACAAGTGCCTTTGAAGCGAGTCGTTGCCGTCCTAATCATTACTATTGCCATAATACAAGTACTCGGCAACTCAGCAGCATCAATATCATTTAATAGTACTCCACAGTGTGTCGTTAGATGGGATAGTGTAGCAGGTACTGCAGCTAAAAGTCTTTATCAAATAGTTGATGTGCAGCTTCCTTCTCTCTGTTAGCGCAGGACGTTTGGTGAAGTTGTTAACTGACTGCTGTAGAGAAGATTTGGACCATTCCTCTGCTAGCTTTAGCGGATGCAGTGGTACATTTGTTGTATTTCAGGACTGACATCTCACGGTAGCATGAGCTTCATCTTTTGTGAAGCATTTCCACTACTTTCCATTTCCACACACTAGTTTGCGGTTCTATTCCCAGTACAAGGACCACATGGAAAAGTGTCCTTGAGTGAGTCCTATTTGATCCAGCGCCTGGCACTCTGTGCACTTGTGTGTACATTTTCCTCTAGAGCTTTTTTTTTTGTGGACAACACTCAAACAGTATTAGGAAATATTGTCATGTACAAGTCCTGGACTATATTTGACATCTATCGGGGTGGCTGAGGCTCAGTAGGTAGAGAAGGTCGTCCACAAACCAGAAGGTTAACGGTTTGACTACTCCAATTTGCTCCTCGTCCTTGGCATTGGTGTGTGCTTGTTTGACACATGGGTAGCTGTGTCATTGTGGCTGTAAAGTGCTTCAAGTAACAAACTGTAGAAAGTTGAGACCGTTCACACACACTCGTCAGTGCAATTAAACGCCTCTTATCAACAAGCTCCAAAAAGTAGAAGACTCCAAAAGTTGCTTCCACTTGATGACATGTTGACAAACAACATGGTAGTTTTATTTTGGCCACGTCCAGACCTTACTTTAACATACATCCTGGGGAATCCAATCACACGTGACCAGCCTAAAGTACAGATGTTAGAACACACCCAGGAGGCACTAAGGACATATTTGAGATCTGATCTCTGGCTGACCACATGTGGAGGTGGTCTGGGACACATCTGACCTCATTCCCTTGGTAGTGTGAACACACAATGAGTCCTGGGTCACATTAAAGACCACCTACTCAGCAGTGGAGCTCTTACAGCAGCAGAGTTTTGCCTCATTCATTCATAAAAACACATGACGGCTATTACAATGATCGCATGAAAAGGAAAAAAGTACAATAAGTGATGTCTGTTCATTAATAATTAGAGCCTTTTAAAATATTCTACCCTTGTAGCTTTTAACTAACTAACTAATAAATATTATTGTGAGTACACTGTGTGGGATTCTGTCACCTGAGGTTAAGGAGTCGCTTGTAGTTAAGTTCGATATTCCCTCAATCACCGGTGTCTTTATTTATATCAAATACCAAAGATCCGGGGTTGGAGTTATAATCTGAGTTTAGTGCAGGTCTCTAAAATAACTTAACACCAGGGCGGAGGTCAATAAATAATAACTTAACGTGTGCCCAAGTCTCAATGCACACACACAAAACAACACTGTTGTTCTGAAACAGCAGTAGTGATATTATAATATTCTACTGTGCCCCAAATGACGTCGGATTTGGAGAGCTGGCTGAACGGATTTTAATGCTGAACGGGACCTTTGACTCTCACAAACTGTTCTGCTGCATTTAATAACCACTAAACTGAAAATAGTCCCAGACCTATACACTATTACACTATTTCTGTGTTATCTAAATAATCTGCAGTGGCCAGCAGCGCGCTGTAAAAAGAGTAAGCTAATTCTACCCGGCCTCGGAATGTAAAATTATCAGGACTGGGATAATTTAAGCTTGTCTCCTGCTCCAACAAAAAGAACGTAACGTACAGTAGATCTGCAGAAAGGTTCTGTTAATGCATGTTCTTTAGCTGAGGAATGCAGGGAAGACTATTTACCCAAAAAGGTGTACTCATTCAATTATATAAGATCTTGTGAACAAAGGAGACACTGAAATTGAAAAGTTGGTAGAAAATTGGTATATGGATAAAAGACCATGCAGATGTTGTATCCTGGAGATTATTTCCACAATAAGAATTCCCACCCTGTTTAAAGCCTATGCATTAAATAAATGTTTCTTTCTTTCCTTCGACAACAAACGTTTTCTATCCCCTCCTGTGGAACCAGCTCCCAGTTTGGGTTCTGGATGCAGACACCCTCTCTAATTTTAAGGTCAGGCTTGAGACTTTCCTTTTTGTACAAGCTTATAATTAGGGCTGGACTGAACCTTCCCCCTAGTTATGCTGCTATAGGCCTAGGCTGCTGGGGGACGATGCACCGAGCACATGTCTTCTACTCTCTTCTCTCTCACACCAAACTCCTATCCTCTACTTTCTTTTCTTTGGCACCAAGCTCTTGTCCTCTAATTACTTATCTATTACTAGTCATGCAGTTCTATGCTATCACTGTATATCTTGCTGTCGGGGTTTCAGGCTGGATGTTGTAACACTGCAAAAACAGATTTTTAAGAAAGTAAGAAAAGTTTTGTAGAAACTTCGTCCTATTTTTAGTCTAAAAAGAAGAAGAATCTTGCCAAGCATTTTTCACATAAGAAAAACAGTCTTATTTTAAGAAAATATATCTAACTTTTTCTTAATAAGATTTACCAGCTTATGTCAAGCTCATTTTAGCTAGTGACAAGGTAAGGACATCTTTTGCAAATTATCCCAGCAAAGGAACAAGATTATGGTCCTTATTTTAAGATTTAGACCACTTGCGCAACTTCTCAATTTAAGAATCTTAAGAAATTACAGCAATATATAAAAAATAATAAATTTATTGTCATTTTAAACAAGACAAACATGACAATACAGTTTGACTGATTTGGAAAAAGGTATTAAACAGTTCTGTGTTGCCCACTAAATGAATTTCATAACATTTCAATAACTTTTTGCCAAATTTCCATGAGCGTCTTGAGGCAATTTGTATTGTTACTGACGCTATATAAATAAAATTGAATTGAGCTGAATTAACTTTAATATCTTTTAAATTGAGATATGGTAAAAAACAACAATTTCACAAACTGACGGTGCATTCATTTATTATTTTTCACGGCTGTCCACGTCCGATGAACCAGTTTTGTCGGTTTATTCTTTCTCTGGTAATGTGGGCTAGGAGAGAGGGACGTATTATCAGCCAATCAGCTCTGACTCTCAGCCAGAGCACCTGTAGTGGTGGGGGGAGTACCAGATCTGTCTCAGGTGACGGCACACCCTATGATCTGAATCAGAACCTGAATATTTTGTTAATTGTTTCATTGCAGTTGCTTCCATAGTTGCTGACAGCTGCAAGAAGATAGAGTAAAATACAAATAGAATAAAATAACAATATTAAAAAAATTGAAAAAAGGCATTAAAACAACCTATTCTGAGAGGAAAACGAAGTCCGGAGAGAGTTTCACAGGCTGTAGCTCCACTGCTCTCTGTGTATACGTCCATTCATTTATGTCAACATATCTTTGCACACTGTTTAGGATTATGTGTCTGAATATGTTAGTGTCACTTATATTTACACCACATGTAACCACGACTGTGATACTGTATTTTATATGATCCGCAGTATACATAACAATGCCGAATCGTTATACATTAATGTAAGTGAAACAGCAGACCAACTGATTATAAAGTGAATGAGTCAACCACTGGAAATCCCGCCTCGGTACATTCTTCTCGTCTCCCTCTTTCTTCCTTTCTTTCTTTCTCTGACCGTCTCCCTACCTCCCTTGTCCCTCTGTTTACATTCTCCTCAAACCGCAGGAAGCCATTTTTAAAGTAGTGCCACAGATAGAGAAGCCTGCGCGTATGCATGTGTGGGTAGGAGGGTGAGTGATTGTCGGAGATTCTGGCAGAGGGCCGGTTCACCATAAACAAAGTTTGAAAAAAAGAAAAAAAAATGGAAATCTCATCCGTCTGTGAGGAGAGGTCGCTGGAGATACGACCAGAGAACGAGACGGAGCAGTGAACGGCAAGAAAGGGAAGCGAGGATGGGGACAGGTTCTACTGTGCATCTACGTAAATTAGACGTTCACGAATTGTTGAGATCACGGTTCAGGTTTTTTATTCTTAGCAGGTACATGACCAGATAACAAAGTAAGATTTGAAATGATTTCAACCTGGTACAGATCCACCATGAGTCAGCGGTTTCCTCCAGGTAAAGGGGAATTTTACCTTCCCAATGTGGATGTATGGGTCAGATAATTGTAGTTCACTAACCTGAAAAATGTAGGTGACTTTGAACGTCTCATCCAATAAAGGTTCAAAAAAGGCAACTGGACTTGTAGAGTTTTTTGAGAAGACGTTTCACCACTCATCCGAGTAGCTTCTTCAGTTCACGTTTCACCACTCATCCGAGTAGCTTCTTCAGCCTTTTTTGAACCTTTATTGGATATACCATGACCTGGATGACTGAGAACCTTCACAGACATATTTGAACGTCTCATCGGATGATTTTCAGGGCAGAAAAGTGAATCGGTAGCAGGAAAGTTGGAATGAGCGACCAACTGAATTGGAGGGTCGCTGATTAGAACCTGACACTGTGGAGTAGACCTCCCTGCACCTGTACATTCAAAACACAAGTACAGAAACAAGTTGATAGTGGAAATAGGTTGAACAATAATAGGTAGTAACTAGTATCCTTTTTCCTTGGAGCCATTTGTAGATCTTGCTCAAGGCACCTCAGTCATGGACATGACGGGGACGTGTACCTATGACCCTATGGTCCCAAAGATGCTTCCGTAACCACAACTCAACGAGAAACCAAAAGACCTGCCACTTGCTGGGACTCTACCATCCCTCACCACACGCTTCATTTTGTTATGTTTGGAGTTCTGTATTCCAGACCTTTGCTGATTGGAGTCTCTCCATGAACAAAGCTTGATCTTCCGATGGTGCGCTCACGTTTTTTATCCGCTTTGAATGCAACTGATTCCAGTTACCACGCAAGTGTTTAACACCCAGTGTTGTGCATTAACTGTGAGTGTAGAAGTGAGTTTCGCTCAGTCTGGAGGGCAATAATGATGATCACCCCGTTCGAGGCAAAAAAAGTTTTACGAAAGCTGTCAGCCGACGTGCGATTTACGGCGTACAGCAGCATGGCTGGTGCAGCTGAAAGAGAAACTGCCTCCGGCACCGCAGAAGCAGCTGATCCACACAAACAGTTTAGTTATTTCCTAGTATAAATAGTCAATGGTTATTCCAAAAAGCAGCACAGATCCTGGCGGAAAAAAAATATGACAGGCTGGGGATGGATGGGGAGGTCAGTCAGAGATTCTATTGAACGAGAAAAGCTCATACTGTTCATGAACTGTTCATTTTGGAGTCTGTGAATTACAAAATGTGAACTATGAACTTGAACTAGTTCACTTTTATCTGTGCGAACTGAACTTTGAACAAGTTCTTGTTTAGTGTGAACTTGCACGACACCGAATACACCGAGGCCCCCTCAAGTAGGTTGGAGCCTGCGCCTTGCTACGTTGGCGCGAGTCTTCGGCTTTTCAGCTAATTCAGAGTGTTGAATCGGCACAATGTTTCCCCAATGGTGCAATCACGTTGAATGATTAGTAGATATTTTTACATCCTGATCATATGTCATATTGTGCTACAGTGTGGAGTCAGGCCTCTCCAACTACAATTAAGCTAATTGCATCTTTGTATAATCAAACCTTAAAAATAATGGCTAAGAAACCAATAAAGTGGCATCACTGTCACATTTTGAAGGAATATAAATTGCTTAGTTTTGACAACTTCCTAATATTTTCGTCTGTCAAACTGGTTTTTAAGTGTTTACAGAACTTGGCACCAGATGTATTGTGCCGTCTTTTTAGCAGACAAAATAGTGGAAGGATCACTAGGGGTACGGCAAGTGGTAACTGTAAAATATCACGCCGTAAAACCTCCTTTGGACAATCAGCCTTCTCCATAAAGGGCTCCCAGATGTGGAATTCACTACCGACTGAAATAAAACTAACCCGAGACATTAAAATTTTTAATGCAAATGTTAAAGTCTGGCTGAAACAAAATCAGAGCTGTATGCACTTTTAATGGTTCATGACTTGGTATGATTTCAGATGTATTGTACATTTTATTGTATTATGTAGTTTTGATGTCTTTCTTCTTGCTTTCTTTTTTCTTTTAAAAGCCTAACTAGGGACGGGAGTTGGAAACTAGCATTAGCTATAATCTCTGTATGCAGAACATCAGTCACATTGACTTGTTTGTAACGAGTGGAAGTGTTACTATGTTAACCTGCATTGTCCCTATCAAATAAACTAAATAAATAAAAAAATAAATCTAGAGTAATTAAAATGTGATTCAGGAGTGTAGATTTGTAGCTGTTCTCCTAGATCCTCACTGCTAATATTCACTCTTTCAGTCGTCCTTTCTAACTATGGTATTTAAAATGAGTTAACTTAGCTAGCAGAGCAGTGTGTTTCATAGAACTGATGCTGAGAAAGCTCCTCTTTGTTCGGAATAACAAGTCGACCTATGACACTTTAGTTCTGACCGCAGTCTATGCTTGGTTTTGTTTCCCCTGTACTGCATCACAATGCTGCTTAGTCAGCAATGTTCTGCTGAAAACCGGAGGCACAGCCATATTTCTTGCAGGTGAACAACAGTTGCAAGTTAGTTTACTTTTATTTCCATTGAAAATAGAGTAATAGCGGAACAATCGGGATACGGAGAAGAGTTTCTAAGTGTGCCTGGAAGTGAACCACTATTATTATTATTAGCACCGGGTCATAGTTTTACTCGGGCTCGCTGCCAGAAATCTAGGGTTCGACTTTTTCTGTCAAATGTTTGTTTATTGTAAAACCATACCTCTTATATCGCCTGCCTATGGAGAAGAACAGAATAGAGCAGAATAGAATAGATTGATTTCCGTGCGGTTAACACACAGTACAGACACTGTTTATAATTCTTGTTCCAGCAGCCGTCTTTTCAATAAACAGCCTGACATCCTGATAAATCGCTGCAGCGCACCACAGTTAGTTAACATTGCTCTTCTCTCTCTCTCTCTCTCTCTCTCTCTCCTTCTCTTTCTCTCTCTCTCTCTATCTATCTATCTTTGGGTAGCACTACTTCTACATCTCAGACACAGTTGCAGCGAACATAAGAGGAGATTTGGTTCCTTGAGATTTGGTTCCTACGTGAGATTTTGAAACGAAAGCTGAATATTAAATAGATGAGGATGAGTAACATGACCTAGCATGGACGCCCTGTCACCAAAGTATTCCACTGACAAACTGTCAGTTTCTCTAAAACGGGGTATTTGCATTGTAAACTTTGTTCTGTGAGAACGACTGGAGTCTTCAAATACGCCCCGTGGACATCTTCACTATCAATAGGAAGCAGTGCACTGAATTTTAATGCAGTAATTAAGTCTGAGCACCTAAGTCTCCCAAGTCAAGCTTTCACAAAGTCCTCCTCAGGTTTGAATTGTCATTAACATGCGTCCTGAGGGAAACTGATCACAGCTTAAAGTGCAGGTGTGAACACACCCAGGACACATTTGAGAGATCTGTTCTCTGACCACATCTGGAAGTGGTCTGGGTCGCGTGTGTCCCCCATTCCTTTGGTAGAGTGAACAAAATGAGTCCTGGGTCACCTTAAAGACTAAAGAATTACTCAACAGGGCTGATTCATTCATAAAAAACTACTATTCTGTGTTTTTATTCTTAATAAATTAAAATATTCTGGGGTGGCACAGTGGCGTGGTGGTTAGCACTGATGCCTCACAGCAAGAAGAGTGGGCCTTTCTGTGTGGAGTTTGTATGTTCTCCCTGGTACTCTGGATACTCTGGATACTCTGGGTACTCCAGCCTCCCCGTGAGCCTTCTTGTAGCTGTTAATTAAGTAAATAAGAAATAAACTAAACAATATTTAACAAATGAAAGGACTTAATGAATACACTGTGTGTGATTCTTTCAGTAATTATTGATGTGATCATGTTGATGTTTAAGGAGTTGCATGTAGTCATGACGCACACATTAAAAACAGAGCGGTTCATGGTTCTGAAACGGCAGAAGGGACAGCCTCCACTCAGCCCCACGTTATTTATTTCAGATTTGACGTGCTGGCCAGGTGTGAACACGGGTACTTAAAGCTGGCCTCTTTCCGATTGCATTGCCCAGGTCAGATGTTAATGCCAGGTCTGAACAGGACCATTAAAAGTCTGGTATCGTCAAACAGCCTCTACAGACTTAAACTGACGATCAACTGCCGTTAAATTAGCATTGCAGAAATCATCCCCCAAAAGCAGACGATGGTTTCTGGAGTTCCCTGTCCAGGGATGGGAAGGTAAAGATGCAGCATGACTGACCTTGCACAGAACTCCTCACAGAAGCTTTGAATTCAAAATACCTCTGTGGGAGGAGGGGCGGGCCTACCATGCGTCCGTGATTGTTTCCTTAAGCACATACAGATATCTAGAGTGGCCTTGAGACCATCAGACTAATACCATGGTTGCCTTCTACTTATATTTCAGGCAAGTTAAAGTAGGCTGTGTTCAAAGGGCCTGTTCAGACCTCACATTAACATCCGTCCAGGGCAACCCGACCCAACTGTCTAGCTTTAAGTACCAGTGTTCACACCTGGCATTAAAACTCGTCTCCACATACGGCTTGAGCCAGCACTTGGGATCTGAACTCTGTTTCTCGCTACGTATGCAAATAAAACATCCCCTGCCTCTACTGAATCTCTGCAGCTGGATCAGAACAAACAACAGCTGTTGTGTGTACGCCATGAGTTGGGGAGGTGATGCATATTTTAGAACAAGCTGTAAAGTCTCTTTGTGTCAAGCGAAGTTATTATTCATAAGTGATCCCTGCACAAAGCTAAGATTATAAATGAAGCCCTGAAATCTCCTCCAGTAATAAAGGGAAAAAAAGATAGCGGTTTTTACAAGGAAATATGTAACTTCATCATCAAATAATGACTGAAATGGCTCAAAGATACTAAATTTTCAGATATTAACAGGATAGTAATGTAATGGGAAACCCCTCAGGAACCTTGGCAAGGCTAGCAAAGTTAGTGTCATACGTTCTGTCTACAAATGTACACCGAATGATCAAAATGAACTCAAACCAGACCTTTAAAAATGTGACAGGAGCATTACGACGTAATTTCTCAAGTATCCTTTGGTTAAGTGGTTCACATGTGCCAACTGAGGCATCGCCCCCAAAAATAAGATTTCACACATATTGAAAAAGGCTCATCCTGAACATAATCTGCCTTAATCTGGTGTGGTCAAATATTCCCAGTACTCGTCAACGGTCAAACCTAAGATCTAAGGAATGATTTAAAGAGTTTGCTTAGTAAATATGGAATATACGTTCACTGGAGTTACAGTAATTCTCTACAGCGATTAGCACTGTATGTATACTCGTCTGTCTCTATATCCTTCCTTTGGCTTTCTGTGCCTCTTCCCTGGTGGTCCGGTCCATTGAGTCATGTTTCATGTTTGATGTCCAGCCATTAGCACAATCTAATTATCCATTCTGTCCCGCTGTATAGAGCTACTGTATGGGGCCTGTGAGTGTGTGTGTGTTGTACTGTCTCATCTTAAGGCCAATGTAATTATCAGTCTGACCTCATGACACGGGACAGCGCCAGCACAGCTAATGACCCCTAATGACCCCTCGCAGCTCCAATGCGAATGGGTGAATATGTGTGAGTGATTTGACCGGTGCAGCCTTCGCAGCCTTGAATCAAATGGACCCCCGTCTCCATGGAGGAGGTTAACGTAGCTTTGATGTCGAGGGGACGGCAATGAGCAGGAAAACGGCCAAAACATTGCACTGGGTGGTTTCAATAAACACACACCATCCCTGATATCATGTTAAATTTGGCTTTTTTTGTGTCTGAAAATCAAACTTTTGGCACGTTTTTTTAAAAATCGACAATCAGCGGAGGAATTTTAGCTGGTACAGCAAAAATTTGATAAATAAAAATTAGAATAACTTGCCTCTGACCCAGTTTCCGGCAACCGACATGGGCACATAAAGTAATTTCCAGTGATGCACGAGGCAAACACGGCAAAACCGGATTTAGTTGTCGCAGTGGCAGGACAAGAGGATGATAAACTACAATTTGGTGAGAAACCAACCCAAGATAAATAGAGTTAAGTGGTAGATACTACAATACTGATCTCTGCCCCTAGTTTGGTAAATATTACACTATTGTGGTTCAATAATGAAATGCTAAAATCGGAGTACAGTAGTCCCTCGTTTATCGCGGGAGTTACGTTCTAAAAATAACCCGTGATAGGCGAAATCCGCGAAGTAGTCAGCTTTATTTTTTACAATGATTATAAATGTTTTAAGGTTGAAAAACCCCTCACTACACACTTTATACACTTTTCTCAATAACTTGCAAACATACCGCACTTCAGTTACACTGCCAGCAATCAAAGATACTGTATATGTAAATCTGGCAAGCTGAACGCATTCTGTACTGTACAAGAGACACCGTATGGAGGAGACTGATTGACAATGGTCTACAGTCCCTTAGCCAATCAGGACGCAAAAGACGACACGCGGGCTCTCCCTTAGCCAATCAGGACGCAGAAAACAATGCGCTGTAAAAAAAAAAAAAAAAAAAAGCATGCAAAATTGCACTAAAAAAATCCACGAAAGTGCGAGGCTGCGAAAGGTGAACCGCGTTATAGCGTGGGACTACTATACATCATTTATACAGTTTTTTAAATCATTCCCTGTGTGTTTTATTGCTCAAGGGCTCAACAGCTGATCAACACTTTAAACAAAAGGAAGAGGGTAGTGCTTCATTCCTGTCTGAGCCCAGCGTCGTGCAGTAAATTGTGACTATGAAGTCAGAAAAACTAAGGTTTCAGAATTAGAACTATAAGTTATATCTTGTTTTTTTGGCGATCTACGTTGGCGGCTTCTATTGTGGACAGCTTGCACAAGTTCTGCTTTATAGCCACACGATAATCTGAGCGTCATCCAGCGTATATACATATATGGCGAGCAAAGAAAGAAGCAGAAAAAGAGTATCACTGATCAGCCGCTTCTACGCCGAGACAATGAGGTCAACTCTGTTTGACCCTATGATTCACTCTAAGTGAAGTTTGACAACTCTAATAGCTACTATCTTTAGCCCAGCAGCTTGTGCGACTGACTGTGTTTGTGTGTCGTGTTTCCTAGCGTGGCCCCGGGCATGTTGTTGCTTACCTCATTAAGCCATGAAAGAATCGCCAGACCACCACCGCGCACACACTGTAGCCTATTGTGCTGCGTGGCACCACCGCTGCAGTGATTAGTGTCCGAGCCTCTTATGTCTTTGACATAGAAAGACCCAAAATGTCACGGAGAAGCCATTCCCGCTGACAAGCTACATGTCAAGTGTGTGCGTCTTTGTGTAGCCCATGCAGAGCGCTTGAAGCTAAAAGGATCATTTCTCTTCGTTAGTGTTCGTTATTAACGTGTAGCCTGCAGACACAAAGGGACACACAAGAACTCGCTGTACGTGACCCTGTCTGCTTGGCAAATATATCAAAGCTTTACAGCGTGTTCACTACACCTGTCATGTAGACCAAATGCAGAAATAGACCACATAATTCCTTATGGAAGAGTAATATCTTGCATTGAGACTTTATCCTCCCAGAAAGGGACTCAACGACTGCACTCATTCAGCCATCCATACATTCATGTCCCTGCTGCATACAAGGTCATGGTGAAGCTGCAGTTTTCTTTATCTGTTCCACCCCAGCCTCAGCTCTTAATCCCAGTGGTGTCTACGTATCTACAAAGGAAGAACCCAAGGTAGCGTTCTTACCGGGGGAACTGAACTTCTGTATCTTACTCCCAGGAGGTGCAGACCCTCTTCCGTTTGATACGGCTCACGGTTCAATAAAGCCAACTTCTTTAAACAAGGGACACGCTTATCAAACTGGACACTGTCCAGCCTTCGGTTATACCTTGATATCCTATCCGTGAATGTCACAAACAGGATGAAGGTGACAAAGGCCATCCTTCGCACTGCTCAGTACCAACCATACCCTATCCTACACATCATCCCTTTGAGTAGCAGAGGCGCAATACATGGGCCTAGTTTGGGGAAATTTGTGAAGGCACTATTAAGGGCTTGGAGCAGTGGAACGAGTTTTGACAATGCATTGGTCATTTCAAACAGGGAGACCACCCCAGTTATCTGGATTCATCCTTTATCAGACCATGATTGTATTCATGAGGTTTTATGACAATGCAGTAGGTGACTGGATTTGTAGATCATGGTCCAACCAGGCGTCCTCTGCTACTCTGTGCTATAATTTAATTTTTTGATTATTCAACCACCGTGCAATATTTGAATATCTTAGCCTGTTTTGTCTGTCTGATTTTGACCGTGTACTTGTGTTTTTAGTTTGTGTGTGTTTAGTTTTGCACGCTGAACTTGGAGAAATCTAAGTCCACTCTGCTGTACACTCTTGTTGCATGGTCTGAATAACAACAACAATTAAGTTCTCTTGAATATCTTGAACTTTTAGGAGTGTACTGTAACTGTGCAGATTCATTCTAATTTATGGGAAATATTTTATACATAAATGAACCAGAGTGGACAAAAAGCTAGCAGGTGTTGGTGTCGAGTCCCCTTTGCGGATTGAAACACAGTGTGCACAGAAGTTGCAGGTTCTGGTTGTGCAGAAAGGTTGAGTAAAATGTCTGTGGATTAACGTATTCTAGAAGATAAGTAAAAAGAAATTCAATTTTTTTTTAAATCTGCCTGCAGCATAAAGGCCTAACCTCAGTCATCCATGTCATGACATGTCCACAAGCTGAAAAACAAGCTGCAAACAAAGGCGACTGGACTTGAAGGGTTTCCTGAAGACGTTTCGCCACTCGTCCAAGTAGCTTCTTCTGTATTTCTTCGGCTGGTTGTTTGGCCATAACCCAACTTAGCGTGCTACAAATAACAGAAAACAACTGGTGCACTGCCAAAATGTTCAGGGTGGAACTCGGACTCCAGAATTTTGTTTTCTTGAGCGAACATAAATAGACTCCTGACCGTAACTGTTTGGATGACAAAATGAACAGACAGTGCATTCAGGATGGTTCTGCTATCTGTGGCTAAAATCCTCAACTGGCACTTCTTTCAGATACAAAACAAAGCTAACATAATAAAGAAGTGACGTCTTAAAGCTTGGTAACACCGAGGCCTGGTTCTGTTGTATTCGGAATAGGGAGGCCCAAACAAAAAAAAATAAATACGCCTGTGTTGTTTGCTCGCTGAGGTCTTGAAGGTGGATAAATGTCTTAAGATCATTCACTCACTCACATGGACACTCAGAAAACCTAAATCCTCCTCACTGCAAGAGTGGGTGAGGTTGGGTAGTGAGCAGGAAGATTAGCAGGTCATTATGGTCTTAGAGCCCCGTCTCTGCCAATGACCTTAGTGACTCTTGTTTTTTAAACTTTCAAATGCAGTCGGCCTCAGATTATTAATTCTAACAGAAGTGTGCAAAATAAAGAAACTACATAGCCAATATGTTTAACATTCACCCCAAAACCGCTAGGACACACCTTTGAAGAGGTGGCCATGCATGCATCAGTGTGCAAAAAAAGAAAAAAATTCAATTTTAAAATAGGCATAGATATATAGATAAATAGAATAAAACATGACGGACTGCTATCTGTTTTATAGATGCTGCTGCAGTTACTTGCAGAAACACAGGATGTGTGTGTCACTGTGGAGACACCACTAAGGTCAGGGTCTCGGAGAGGGGGAAAAAAAATCCCAAAAGCCTAGTAATAGCTTAAAGCTGCGCCTCTCACACACACACACACACATCGTAGTTGTAGTAGTAGTAGTAGTACTAGTAGTTGTGTTATTATTGCAATTGTGCTGCCAGTTTGTCTGTGCGTCACCATCATCCCGCCTCTAAATCTGACCGGACAACAGAGTGTTTGAACAATTAGGAGCCAGAAATGGGCAAAGTTAGCGTCAGCTGGTGTTAGTGGGTGGGTTAGGTAGAGGTCACCTGTGAGCATGTGTGGCCCACATCCTATGAAACACATCTTAAACAGAAATGAATGCGTCGCCAGTTTTTCATGAAAACCAATGATCTTTACTGGTTTCAACTCAGAGGAGAAGATACCAGATATGTCTGTGATCGCTGACGGCAAAAGATGGAAACTTAACATAGAATGTTTTTTATTCTGTTTCCCGACATGTTCCTGAAACTGCCTCACAGCTGTCCACAATTTGTTTTAATGCTTTCCAACTAACTGGCTCTTCCAGCGGAGAACAATGTTGTCCATCTGAAGAATTGAATTAAAATCAAATAAAAAGAAAATTCTGTATCTTATACATTAATTTTGTCACTTCCCCAGCGTCAATACACTACTTTGTCAAAGCCCGGCCAAAATTGAAACACTGTTCTGCATGTTGTATAATCTGTCAGATGCAATTCATGACTCTACAGTCAAACTATCACAAATATAGTGTGGTCCACAGATGAACACACCGCGTTTACTCTTATCAGGTCAGGAATAGTCAGCTATTAGAAAGGCTAGGATTATATATATATATATATATATATAGGTGTGTGTGTGTGTGTGTGTGTGTGTGTGTGTGTGTATATATATATATATATATATGTATGTATGTATGTATATGTGTGTATGTGTGTATGTGTATGTGTGTATATGTATATGTATATGTATATGTATATGTATATATGTGTATGTATATATGTGTATGTATGTATGTATGTGTGTATATGTATATGTATGTATGTATATATGTGTATGTATATATATATGTATGTATATATGTATGTGTGTATATGTATATGTATGTATGTATATATGTATATATGTATATGTATATGTATGTATATGTGTATATACCCCCCCCCCCCCCCCCCTCCGCCCAATGACAGCTGGGATAGGCTCCCACAGAAAAATGAATGAATGAATGAATGAATGAATTGCATAACTATTTTCAATAATGTAAAACCTAACACTTTTTTTTATTCCGTCCATTTATTTTAGACATTTTAAAACTTTTATGGGAATCATTTATTTATATATATAGATATATGGAGATAAATCTCATATTTAATTTAATTGCTGTGACAACAGTAGCTGCTGCCCTCGCTTCCACAATTTCCACTGCAGAGTTTTCGCTGGATGACAGTGATTCATGTGACGTGTGCACATATGCGCGTGATTAGAACGAAAAACTTCCTCCTCCGGTTCAGCAACAGTGTTAAATCCCATTGTCTTCTGCTGATGGAAGATTGAAATATTTTAACCGAATACGTCTGTTGTCCGGGAAAAGTGTTTGCCAAATACTTTAGCTGGAAGTCCTCTGAATCGCACATACTTTCTTTTATCTTTATCTGGGACCATTTCTCTTGTCTTCATTTTCCATTTCCCATGTTTCTTCTCTCTCTCTCTCTCTTGGCATCGCTGTGTATGAGGGAGGACATTCATTAATATGACTGATACTATAAGCCTCTCCTCCATGCTGTCTGTGTGAGAAAAGAAAACATGAGAAACACTGAGGGGAAATTTCTGCTGACACTCGTGAACTTTTACATTTGCGCTGCATTCACCATGTTTTCCTCATGTTCGCTCACTGGCTTCTCTTCCTGGTTTATATTATGGCAAAAAAATATTTAAATGTGTGGCACGGTTGGCAAACAACTGATAATAATCCGGAAAATCGTTTTCAGTAAGAACGTTTGCGCTCCAGCAGGAGTGAATCATCCTCAGTGACCTGCTGTGACCCGACTGCTCAGATGGTGAAGAGATAGGAGAGGGAAGACGAATGTGAGAACCAGTTTCTTTTCCTGGGAATTTTGCTTCATTTGCACCGTTTTGTTTGTAATGTATGATTTGATACTGCAGATGAAATCTCTGTCGGGAGTATTTGGTCGTCGAGAGGCCATTTTTCCGCGTACCAAGAGTCATTTCCAAGAGACGAATCTTCCTTTTAAGCTCAGCATACCGATTATCTAGTTTATCACCACCTCTCCTAGCAGTTTTCCAGTTTTGAAAGATGGAAGGCAGCTACAAGTCAGAAGAGCATGCACACTTAATCCAGCAACTGGCCAGATGGGCAAAGATAAACAAGACCAGCACAGTGTCGCAAATACTTCCATATTACACTTGCTCTTTGGAATGCGTTCACACAGACAAATATGGCAGCATGCAGTATGACTACCTGGATGATGCACTCATAATGGTTCAAAGAGTAGTGTATAAAACAATGGACGTTTTTCCTCCTTAAATGGTTGTCATTGGAGGGGGAGAGACCAAAAAACTATTTTCCAACTTGTGAAATCGATAGCTGAGGGAGCTTCATCCGCTGAGGTTGGACGGTGAACACTGCACCTCGCAAATGTTAAGCCGTGCAACTGCACAAGGTTTTCGTACCAACGACTCCCGATAGAGGTTTCGTAGAAGCCTTCTCTGTGTTGTGGGTCGATTTAGCAAACTGTAAAGATTCCATTATGCAAAATGCGGTGGCTTGTGGAAACCACGTTTAATTTGAAACAACCCTACCCTGACAAATTTCATGCACAACTAAGTTTATAGTGTAAACAGTGTACTACACGGAGGTTCACTAACAGGAGTGCATTTTCTGATACTGAGTCGTGGCCTAAATTCCCAGAGACGCCAACCTGGCAACGAACCCCGTCCAGAACACTGCCTCAAGTCACATGTACCTGGGCCAAATAAAATGCTTGTTCTAGTAGTAATGAGTAGTAAAGTCACTACGGCCCATACCTTCTCCTCATTGGTTTCATTTGCAGCAAACTACACTTTCCATTTGCTTTTAAACATAGTGTCACATGGCACTCACACGTTACCATAATGAGGTTCTTGTTGAGTGAGTTTGGTTGCTTTCTTTGTCATTAAGTTACCTGGTTATGGTGTCCTTCCTGTTGTTTGTTCAGTTTACATTTAGTTTAGTTGTTGAGTATAGGTAAAGTAGTAATAGTATTATTTTATGGGCCTATTGGTTTTGTTTTTTTGGGTAAACAAAACCCATTTTCTCAATCAAAAACACCCTTATCCATCTCCATGTTGACGCTCTGCTTGATCCCTAACACTCCTCGTTACGAACCATCTCACAGAGCTGTCCTCTTCTGAATCATACTCTCACCATTGCCCATTGTGCCCGGCCACCAATTTAACACGCTGAATGAACTGGAAAGCTGCCTTCAAGAGTCGGCGCCAAAGGTGCAGCACACACTGTAAAAACTAGGGTCAAACTGCCTACCGTTGGTTGGTTTGGTGTGTCCTGGAACCATGACTTCGTTCAGACCTTTCGTTAACATTCATCCTGGGGAATCCAATCGCAAGTGTCCAGCATTAAATACAGATATGAACACACACAGGACACATTCTTAAAGGCTATTTCTTTAACAATGGCTGCTGTCTATGTTTACCTTTACTACCAGAGATTTCCCGGTTGCAGCATGTCACAGTTGTAAAATTACGGTGCAAAGTTTTCAGAGTTTGGGTTATAATTTGAGTTTTGTGCAAGTTTCTAAAATAACTAATATCATTTACTCTCTTTAAGTAGAGAGAGACTTTACAGCTTGTTATAAAATATGGACTTAGTTGTGCACACACACAACAAACAACCGATGTTTGGGGAGCTGTAAAGTAGTGGTTAGAGAAGAAGCTTTGGGACTGAAGGGTCACGGGTTCGCTGAGGTGCCTTGAGCAAGTACCTAACCCCCAAATTGCTCCCCAGCTGCTGCACAGGTGGCGGCCCTCACTGCTGTACACAGTACTAGTGTATGAGTCAAATGCAGAGAAAATATTTCCCCATGTGGCATCAATACAGTATACATTATTATTATTATTATTATTATTATTAGTTGTAGTAGTGATTCTGATACAGAAAATACAGTGGAGACAGCAGCTGTTATAATATTCTACTTCACCCCAAATAAGTTTGTGTTTATTTGCATAAAGAGCGCAAAACTGAGATCAGATCTCAGTTTGGGGACGCATGTGGAGATGCATTTTAATACCAGGTGTGAAGAAATGTACCTAAAGCTGGCCACCTGTGATCAGACTGCCCCGGTCCAATGTTAATGCAGCGTCTGCTCTATGACACTACACTTACGCAGTGTTGATTATAGCTAAATGCTAACAACCGGATGCTAACATGCAAACACTGACGCCGGGAGTTTAAAATTCTTAACAGTTCTGAAATCAGGGTGCATCAGAGATATTGTTCTTCTTAATAATCTACAACAAGCACTCTCTAGAAGATTTGAAAATCCTTGCACAACACACACTACAAGAGATTATTATGATTATTGCGCTACTCACAGGGGAGGCTACAAGAGGATGTAAATAAACCGGAAACTGTGGTACAACAACTTACTGTAACTTCGTAATACTTTGACGTAAGAAAACCACAGCAGAGTGTGGTTGGGAAGACATGATCAGTACAGGGTGACTATTCTTCAGTGTGAACTGTAGATGAGATTTTAAACTCTCAGTTTGTGCTAGCCAGAGTTTCTAGGGCAAAGTTGATGCTTGGCACCAAGTAAGGTCTGGAGAGAATCCTCCAGAATTAACTCCAAGAGAGTATAGTAGTAGTGTAAACCAGCCCAAAAATAGATCTGAGCGGAGTTCCTTAACTGGTTAAATCACATTCAAATAGTAGATGTAATTGCAATCGAGAAGCTTCAAATCAAAAGGCATGCACAAATCAAACAACAGCACGCTTCGTAAAATGGTTAACAAGCTTGTAGGGTTCTTTCACAGGGTATACACCTACACACACAGACACAACTAGTTGTCTTCAGAACAGCTAATAAACCTGTTTTTTATGAGAATCAGGTGACCAAGGCCCCTGATCTTGAGTGGAGGAGACACCAGGCCAATCGAAGGCCACCCAGCTTTTATGTCCTGTCTGGATAATAAACCTAGAAGCCAGGCAGAGCAGACACATCCAACACACACACACACACACAACGGCACACAAAGGCGGAGGCCTTGCCAAGCACGCACAAAGATGACATACAGGAAGCATTCTGAACCACAGATAATGACCAAGTGAAGATCTTCCCACATCACTTACACTGTTATTTTTGTATGAAATCCAAACGTGACATTTCACCACACACCATCCCATTCCATTACCATGGATTACTTTGTAGTTTAGACCAGCAGTGGGGATTGTTACTTTCAAATATAGCACATGGATTCGTGATCACAATATTGTGGTGGAAATTGCTCATTTTTATACCAGCTTTGGTTTCCACGGTTTCTGTAGCTGTTTTTATAACAGACTGATGACACACAACGCACCGAATGTATCTCACTTGGCTGTAGTTTAATGGCAGAGCAGCACTGCGTTTGTGTTTAGAAATGAGAGTCATTCAGGAAGAAATAATAGAAGGCTGCACCAGTGGCCCCAAGAGGTATATTTGATCATTACACTGTAATATTATGCATGCATATACAGGAAAAGCTGTGTAGGAACATAATGAAACAAGCTGAGGTTGGTTTGTGTGGGTAGTGCACGACAAAGTACAATGCAATTCCGTCTTAGTGGAACACTTTACCCTTTTAATACATCCACTGTTGTGCCTGTAACTGAAGTGAATTTGTACATTTGTTGTAGGTGTAGTGCCAATCCATGATAAAGTCTTTCAAACACATTAAGTAAAGTCTGCACAATCTAAAATGTCAGTGTATTTTCTCAACACTGTACAAACATGACCATGATTTTTTTCATATTCATTACACCCTTAGCATCAGCCAAACATGAAAAGCTGTCATACTCTTCTATATTTTATAAAAGAAAGTAGAATAAGAGGAATCTCTCAGACAAATCGTATTTCACTTGCAGAATTATGAGAAGTAGTTTCCATCTGGTGTGAGCCTAGTCTGGTGCAACATAGACGTAGCGTTTTTAGATATTTTTCTGCGTTATACAGGCAGAAACAATGCATAAATGTATATTGCTATGCAGATGACACCCAACCGTATTTATGTGTTAAACAAATCAGTCAAACTATGCCATAAGACATAAAGGCTTGGATGACTTGTATCTCGCTAAGCCCTCATAGATTCACTATTAACTCTTCTGGTTACTATCATAAGGTTCTTTTTGACCAGGGTATGTCCTTTAATCAGCAAATAAAACAATTGCTACGATTGCCTTCTTTCACCTGCACGATATTGTCAGAACTAGGACCTTCCTGTTTCAAGTAATGTTGAAAGAACAGTTAATGCATGTGTTACTTCTAGGCTGGACTACTGCAATTATTCATCATCAGGATGTCCAAATGGATCTCTTAAAGTCTGATCCAAAATACTTCAGTGAGGGGTTCCTAGAGCTTCCAAAAGTAGAACGGGAGGGGAGGTATAGCCTTCAGCTACATGTATCAGGCCCCTCTCCTGTGGAAAGTCAGACAGCCTCTTTACTTTTAAGGTTATATTTAAAACATTCCTCTGTGATAAAGCTTATAGTGACCACGAACCCTTCCTCGGTCATGCCGTTACAGGCTGCTACAGGCTGCTGGGGAACGTCCCGTGAACTCACCTCTGCTCTCCTCTCTCTTGCTCTCCGTGCACTAATGTGCTTCATAACTCAATCCCTGGAAGCTTCCATATAAACAGTAGCATCAATGAGCAGTTTGCAGCAGTTAAAGAAAAATCAATGACCCCCAAATGTGGTCTGAGTGATCGGATCTTAAATGTGTCCACTTGCAATCAGATTACTCAAGACCCATGTTAGTAGCAAGGTTCATCATCGGCATTCAACAATTACCTACTGATTGCTGCCCACTTGATGTTTGAACAACCCATCTGTTGAACAGCTGTGGTGCTAAACAACTGAGGTGACAACGAAAGCTGCAGTGGCACCCTGTTGGAGATGTATGATTAAATATCATCACCTGTGAGAAAGTTGCCGCATCCTCGCCTTGTCAATGACCGTATTAGAACCAAAATGACTATAAATTCTGCAAATCTTTACTGGCAGGTGGATAATATCTGCTTGACAGTGACATGGACCAGTCTTGTTCTAAACCAAGGGAGGGTGAATGTTCTTTGTCCTTCAGAACTTAGGTAGCTACTTGGATGAGTGGCGAAACGCCTTCTTATACAAGTCCAGCTGCCCTTGTTTCAGCTTCATTTTTGGAAACCAGAGTAATATTTTACATGTTTTACTTCAGGGTAACTACACACTTAGCCTGATGGTTAACATTTGGTAAAATCAGTAGAAGAATTTAAGCATTTTCACATCTGAAAGTAGATTTACAACAATCTGTATGTCAGTAACTGCAAACTAAGGCCATTTTCACTCTTCTGACAATGTCTGGGGAATAAAGTCTGATCACTGCCCAGAGTTGTTCTTTCAAAAATGTATTTACTATCTCTACTTTGGCAAAATTTAAAAGATATGGAAATATTAAGGTGGTAAGGTTAAGGTATCAGCTCTTCCCCAAAACAGAAGAGCTGATGGCAAGAAGACCAAGTCTTTATTGAACCTCAAGCATAAAGAACTGTTTGGTTTTAGCTAATATACACAGACCACCCCATCAGCTCCTCAGCACCACCTCTCCAGCCATTTTTTGTTCACCCACTCCTGTCCACTTCCCCTCTTTCTGCCCTCCCACTCCACTATAAGGTTGTTTCTGTGCGTGGAAATGCTCGGGTTGAGTCCGACTATTTTTTATGGCCACATTCCAGCCCATATATCTGCCACACAACTCGTCAACGGCCCTTCGAGAGTGTGTGTGAGTGTGTGTGTGTGTGCGTACGTATTGCTAGCTAGTTCCCTACCTCCTACCGAGGCGCGGAGATAAAAAACTCGACATTGCACCGCTTTCATCTAAATGTGTGTTTCTTTACTGCTTAAAGTGCACGTGTGTGTGTGTGCACATGTTTTTATGTATGTATGCAACACTTACGCAACATATGGCTTTCTATGGTTAAGTCGAGTGCACACATACATGTAAAGGTGCATGCTTGTTTGAGTGTGCTAAGTGGGAAACGTCTCAGACCATATGGGAGTCCGAATGAGAATTAGTGTGTGTGTGTGTGTGTGTGAGTGTGTATGTGTGTGTGTGTGTGGACAGATAGGGAGGGTATCATTTGGTTTAGTAGCAGGAAGTGTTTGTCATAGGGGAGGCTGACAACTCTGGATACCAAATCCAGGTGGTGATTTATCACACGCATGATGAGAGAGGCATATTTTGTGGAGAGGAAAGCAGTTTTATTAGTCGTTGAAACATCAGAAAGGCAGCTGTTCCCAAAGACAGAGTGAGGAATAAAGACGTTTGAGTGTTCTGAGTCTTTGGATGCAAGTCGGTTGTTATTTCAGTTACACTGGTGAAGAAACTTATAACTCTGATCTCAGACCTCCGGTGCCACTTTGAGGAGCAAACCGCTGCAGAACATATTATTCTAGGATCAAAAAAACAAAACAAGAACTCGTAATTTTTATATAGATTCGAGTCAGAACATTTAAATAAAACTCTTTAAGCTTCTAAAACTCAAGTTATCATGCAAACTCAATGCATCGTGACACAGATCCCCGCGGATATCCATATAGTGGGAGTGAATGGGGCACCAAATCACAGCCTCTAAATAACGCATTATCTGACAGGAAACTCATTCATTTCACCAATATTTTGTTATGATACGCTCGTGCTTTCCCTGTTGAGTCCGGAGTTACCTGTTATCATCATCCGGGGTCTGTAGATTGACTTACTAACCTATGACCGGGATGATGTCATCACTGAGCGCCGCGCACACCCGCGACGGTCGGCTTGTTTACCTGTGATTTGCTACTGCTTGTTTTTTGCAACATAGCTAAATATTTTTTCCAATTCTGAGGTTGTGGACGACGACTTTGTTTATGATGGACGTCCTTACCGTTTTGAGCCAGAGTATACAGACAAGGAGCTCATTGAAAGGAGGATGTGGAGGTAAAGAGAGGAACAGCTGGCCAAAGAACAACAAACTGCTGCACGTCCAAGAATAGACAACAGGTAACTCCGGACTCCGGGAATAGCACTAGCGTATCATAACAAAATATTGGTGAAATGAACGAGTTTTGTGGTAGATAATGCGTTATTTAGAGGCTGCGTTTCGGTGCCCCATTCACTCCCATTATATGGATATATGCACCGCTTTGCTGGATCTAAATATTTTTCCTAAAGACTCCAAATGACACCAAAGTTATATGAGTGAGTAAACGATCGTATTTTATGCCAGAAATAAGGTCCAGGTTGTAAAAAACCATAATTCCACTTTAAGTGTCGTTTTTCCATTCCTGTTTCCCTTTTTCTTTTTATCTCTGAAAGAACTAGTTGCCTGAATGCCATTTACGATACTACATAAAAAAATACAATAATTAATGAACACGTCTTAAGAGTGTGAACATGGTAGTCGTCCTGGGTCAAAGGAGCCAGTATGGTCTACTTCCTGTCCGTCTGGATGTTGGGGCACGTTGTCGGCTTCTGCTTGATAACAGAGTTTTTATCTGGTACTTGAAAGCTGCAGAGTTTTTTTTTTTTTTTTGGTCTTGGACATGAAAGAAGACTATACAATGGGTGTAAGCATGCGTGGTTGCTTTTTGTTATTCATCACCGGCACCAGATAACAAACAGTCTGGGCAGCGCTCGCGTGCTCCTTCGATGTGACCATCACATTTTTGGCAAAAATTAACTGTAAATGTAACACCGACTCCCACATGAGGTCGAGGGGCCTCTGGTTTGTTTGATGAGATGCAGCACAGAAGATAAATCTGACTTGACAATAAATAAATAAATAAATAAAAATTGATAATTATAGCTTGTGCCGCACAATAAATGAAGGTTTTAAGAGCACATAATTCTTCAAACAAGCAACATAATAATGAGAGCCTATTTATGAAGCAAGTTTTGCACACAAATAGTTGCTCAGTGAATCATTTGATCGTAACGTCCGAAAACAACGTAGAATGAAATAATGAATACATAAATCAAGAGCCAGTGAAGTGAAAGCGCCGCTGCAACTAGCTATTTGAGATAGTCATCTGTCCAAGTGTACGTGTCCACCTCGGGCTACTGCAGGTGACGGCTGCACTAATGAACCAGCGCTTGATGTAATCTCTGTATCAGCTGATCACAGGACAGGCACCCTCCTGTCTGCTTATCTGCTCTTCTTCTTCCATCATTGTCATCACTGTCCTGCCCCTGACTCTGCTCTTCATTCCGCTTTATTAGTTCTGCAGTATATTTCTGAATTTAGTAATTTTCACAAACCACAAGGTGCAGCTGGTTTTCTAGCAGCCACCATGTAAAGAGTTTATAATTTTTTTATCAACACTGTACTCTAGTATCAGTTTTTTTTTTTTTTTAAGACATAAGAGGGATAGACGCTCAACTACAGCGCCACCAGCTGGAGAAGCAGAAATACTTTGCATGTATTTTCTACGGTGGCCAAGAGAACTCAATTTTAGATTTTTAGAAGTTTACAGTAAAAATGCTGCTGTCAAGTGAGAAAACAGAACCAAACACACAAACGCACTTGGAGAAACACGTATTTCTTTGTGCATGGATAAATTTTAGTTCAGTGGCGTCGTACATTGAGATTAAGATTAGAATTCGCTTTGGTTTAGGGTTGAAAAACTGAAGAATCGAATTTGGAATACCTCGTTGATCATTCAAGGAATGTAAAATATAAAAAATGTAAGATGCTAATGTAGAGGATCAAATAAAATATATAAAAATAACATAAATGCTACTGGTAAAGCGGTGAAGTTATTGCACAAATACTAGCCTGAAATTTTAAGAGGGAACAACAGAGTTACAGAGTATGATTTCATTTCTGTGGTGAGTTTGGTTTGAATGAGGTATCCCTGAACGACTTATGATTTTTTAAAGTCAACTAATATGTAGTGAAGCACCATCAGTCTGATACTTATAATATGCGACTCTCGCTCGGCAAACTCTCAGCTCTACTTTAACTTCCGTCTCTCTGACATGGTGCATTCACTGACATCAAGGACAAAAAAACGCGCTCTACGACGACAGCAACAGTGTCGACTAATAGAACACAACAGAACTGAACATAAATGAACGTGCTTATCAGTACTGTGCGTTGCAGATAACCCTCAATAGCGTTTAATAGTACTTCACAGCGTGTTGTAAGATGGGAGAATTTAACTGGGATTTTTTTGTTAAAACAAAAAGAGCGGTATATCTCTGAAGCCTTCTCCGTGTACTGCAGCTAAAGGTCTAATAACTTTATCAATTTGTTGATGTGCAGCCTTCTTCTCTTTGTTACCACAGTGCGTTTAGTGAAGTTGTTAATTGACTGCTGTCCAAAGAATTTGTTAGCATTAGCGGATGACTTTTCAGATGAGTGTATATTGCAGTAGTACTTTAGTTGTACAGTGGTCCCTCGTTAATCGCAGGAGTTACGTTCTAAAAATAACCCGCAATAGGCAAAATCCGCGAAGTAGTCAGCTTTATTTTTTACAATGATTATAAATGTTTTAAGGTTGCAAAACCCCTCACTACACACTTTATACACTTTTCTCAATAACTTGCAAACATACCGCACTTCAGTCACATTGCCAGCGATCAAAGCTACTGTATATGTACATTTGGCAAGCTGAACGCAATCTGTACTGTACAAGAGACACCGTACGGAGGAGATTGATTGACAATGGTCTACAGTCCCTTAGCCAATCAGGACGCAGAAAACAATGCGCTGTAAAAAAAAAAAAAAAAAAAAAAAAGCATGCAAAATTGCACTAAAAAAATCTGCGAGGCCGCGAAAGGTGAACCGCATTATAGCGAGGGACAACTGTATTTTAGGACTGACGGCAGACGGCAGATTGGCAGAAGGGCTTCATCTTTATTGAAGTATTTCCACACACTTGATGAACCGCTGCTAGTTTGCTGCAATGACCCACTGGGCTCCTCACCTGTCCTCCTGCTTAAAATCGTCATGGCACAGCAGTAAAGTCGACTAGTTGGATAAAAGCCCCAGGACTGACCAGTCAAGATTTATTAATAAAATAAACTGGAACAAGGGTTCATCCCATGTATATCCATCATGCTGACTTTCCTTTGCGTTAGTGTGTGAGTGTGTGTGACTTGTTATTGTGAAGGGCCCCTTTGATTTTCTGTGCGACGGAGCAAAGGTGAATCTATTTATACCAGAGACAGAACCCAGAAATAGACCACACGACACAACCATTAAGAGAGGAGGTCTCTGTGTGTGTGTGTGTGTGTGTGTGTGTGTGTTGGACAGGAAGGATCTACACTTTTTG
Organism: Chelon labrosus; assembly: GCF_963514085.1. NCBI lineage: Eukaryota > Metazoa > Chordata > Actinopteri > Mugiliformes > Mugilidae > Chelon > Chelon labrosus. Next base: position 5,756,899 of record NC_140338.1, on the reverse strand, counting down.
ACCTAGGCACAAGCCAGGGTCAAAGGTCACAAACTTTCTGTCTGCCTGTTTTAACACACTGACCCCCACTGGCCTCTGTGACCCTCTAAACACACACACTCCCTCACATGTGCAAACACACAACCTCAATATATATAGAGGCCTGTACGGTCAGACTCAGTTCTATATGAAGCAGCGTATTAGCATTCATGTAACATTTTTAAACTGTGTTATTTAGTTATGTGAATGAGCATTTGTTCAATAACTTTTTTATTTGTAATAAGCTTAAAACGTCTTTTGTTTCCAGGTCATTTGGTTGCTGGTAGAAATAAAGTCAGCGACAGCCAAGTAAGATAAGTGGCTACCTTGTGATTGCTGGCCCTGATTATTAGCCCCGCCCTGATGCCTCTCACCTGTGCCTCGTTGTTCCACTTGTATTTAGCCTCTGTTTCCTTCCCACTTATGTGCAGGAGTTTATGTGTGTTTCTTGTGATTTTTAGTTTTTGTCTTTGCCTGCATTTTCAAGTAACTACTTTCTATCTACCACCTGTGTCTTGGGTCATATGTTCCAGTTCCTTGTTTCAGTGCCTCTGATGGTCGGAACACATAATGAGTCCGCGGTCAGATTGAAGGGTTTGTGATGTGATCGTGTTCTGTAACATTAGGGCTGAGATCGATGACTAAATAAAAACTTCACCTGTGTGCTTTCAGTTAGAGAGACGGACTGCACAGCTTTTTCCAAAATAAGTATCATTTCCTCAGTCATGGCGCACACACCAACAAAACAGGTGTTCTTGGTTCTGAAACAGCAATATCGATCCTTTAGAGACAGCAGCTGTTAGAATATTCTACTGGCAAAATAACGTCTGTTTATTTGCATACTGCGAAAACGAGATCGGATCTATCAGTTGAACAACTTCTGATTTTTTAAAGTCAACTAATATGTAGCGAAGCACCATCAGTCTGATACTTGTAATATGCGACACTCGCTCGGCAAACTCTCAGCTCTACTTTAACTTCCGTCTCTCTGACATGGTGCATTCACTGACATCAAGGACAAAAAAAACGCGCTCTACGACGACAGCAGCAACAATGTCGACTAATAGAACGCAACAGAACTGAACATAAATTAATGTACTTATCAATACTGTGCGTTGCAGATAACCCTCAATAGATAACCCTCTGAAACAGCAATATCGATCCATTAGAGACAGCAGCTGTTAGAATATTCTACTGGCAAAACAACGTCTGTTTATTTGCATACTGCAAAAACAAGATCAGATCTATCAGTTTCCCCAAAAGTACAATTTGACCATTTGATTTGTTCTTAACACTCTCATCGGCCTTGTTCTCAGCAGCAGCAGCAGCAGGTTGCTATCTGAAGTGCAAGTGCTCTGATAGCACCACTGTATGCAACTTTATCACCATCAAACAGCAGGCGCACACAGTTTGAGACGAGCTGGTGAACGTAAGAAATAAAAAACCATCATCACTTCTTGAATCTCTAACTATACAAGTTGTCACGGAACTAGAGAAGACTGTGCAGTATCTTAAACTGTCTGATTCCATGTTGTACGTCAATCAGTCACCAATCACAGGGATGAAACCATTCTAGGTTTCTGACAAAGTTGAGTGTTCGTCTGGCTCACTCTGTAATAACGCCACCCAGAAATAGGGACCTGAGTCACTCTGACGAGAACCAACTCGTAATGGGCAGATGAATGCATCAAATTTCGTCAGTATCATTCCCACAACAGTACGGCCTTAGTGGACAGCCTTACGGACACAGATGACTTCTATGATATCTAAGTTTTCAGCTCCATATCAAACAGACGAACCTTGATCTGACAAAAAGAAGTGGCCTTAGTCCAGATTAAACTGGTTCAGTAAGAGTCCGGTTTGAAAACTTGTTGGATGGTTCAGACCTTAGGGTGTGTTACGGCACCTCCTCCATGTGGAGAGGAGGAAACCCAAAAATATGATCTGCGTGTGTTTTAATAAATTAATAAAAATCAACTAGGAAAATTAAATTGAATTTAGCTCCTTATTATGGCCTTATTGTGGTTGTATTTCTTCCAAACACTGCCATTTGTATTGCACTCTCATTGTTGACCGTTGCGTATACAACTGATGTACCTTTAATCTCTACTGTATTTTTGCATCCTTTTAAAAATTGCTTTCATATCAAATTATTTATCAGTTTTCATACCTAGACTTTCTATTGTTTGGCACTGATTGTGGACTCCAAAGGTAGAATTTCATTGTACAGTGAAATTGCGCTTAAAACAATTAACAGTTTGAATTTGAGGCTGTTCCCATTATGTTATCGTCATCGGATAAAGTTCCTCAGTCAGCTGTCACGATTAAGGTGTGAAACCTGGCAGCCACTTCACTGAATGACTGAAAGACAATGACGGCAAGTTGTGACTTAACAAGGCTCAGTTGTGCGAGTGCTTACCCCAAGAGTAATACTGTAAGTGCGAACGTTTCTTAGCTGTTATTGAATGACAAATATTTCACAACTACTTGTACAGTTTATATATATCTATATATATATATATAGATATATATAAATTGCCAAAGATGCATGTTTTTTATATAAACATGCATCTTTGGCAATTTGAACTCTTCAGCACTGTCATCAGTACCATTCTAGGTAAAATAATACGCACTCTGTATATATGTCAATAATTTCGCAACTTCTCGCCTTTGATGACTTATGATTCTATGCATTATTAATGACATTTAATTGAATTGAACCGAACTCTCAAACTGCAGCTTTATTTTGTGATGCAGTGAATAAATAGCTAAATAGCTTAATTCTGTATATTTAGAATTAAAATGTCAGTGAACACAAAACTCATGTTGCCCCTAATGTAATTTAACATTGGTAAACCAACCCATTATACTTGTTTTCACATTCTGAGTTTCTGAAGAATCAGAAACACAGGCAGTTCCTGGCTGTTTGGGTCCTCGGCTATTTAAAGGGAAGAGGATTTAGCTGTAGACAGATTACTGCTGAGAAGCCTATTACGGCTAAATGCTGTGTGTGTGTGTGTGTGTGTAGCATATGGTTTCTGATGACAACCATTTATAGGTGTCAGACTGGAGCCACAGCAAATTATCAAACACACACACACACTTCTAGCCCGCCTCTCTTTTTTCTGTCTCTTTGTCGCTGCAGTCTAAACAAGCCTGTTATCTTGCCCCGTTATTAGATAATGGATGACAACAGGTCGCATGACCTGCCCTAACGAGGCGGTTGCCGAGAGTGACATCTTAATGGCGCACTGACCACTGAGATCTCCTCCTGGATACGAGCGGCTGATGTTTTCTAACGCGTGATTTAAGGGAAAGCTCAGATTAAGGTCTGCCTTCCATTTAAGATGTGAAAATTATGACAAATTATTACAGGAATAGAGATAAATGTGCAATAATGTGATAGAAATGTACAAGGTTCAGCTTTAACAATCAGGTCTCGTTGGGTGAAAATCGGTTGTGAAAAAGGAAACTTGTAAAGCAGAAATACCCTTAAATTTTGCTGAGATTGATTTCAGGAATTTTTTCAGGAAAGTCGTGAAGTGCATATACAATAAAGTCATGATTTATTTTATTTATTTATTTTATTTAATTCATCAACTGTTTTGCCAAAGAAACATTTTTCCAGACGCCAGTACGATTGGTTGACCTACCTACAATCTGCTCCGCTTCGGTTCAGTGCTCCTGAAATAAATGTGGTGTTCACATCATGGTTAAAAAAAACAAAAGAACTAAACGAATGCTTTTCTGAGACTGATTTTTGTCACTCCTGGTGTTTGTTGGCTAACTGGAGGTCACACACACACATAAAGACACACACATACACACACACACACTCAAAGACATACGCCCTTGGTGCCACGTCTGGCGCCAGTGATTACGCTGTTAAGCCAAATCAGCTTCCTGTGTTTGGTTTGATGGATGCCATCATCTTCATGGATCTAAAACAGGTACCAGCACCCAGCCGGGCACACACCAAAAAAAATAGGTAAAAATGCCTTTCAAGAAGTAATGGACAAATAAAACATACGTGAACACGTTATGATATCCTACAACTGGTTAAAAGGACATTGTAGTTTTGTTTAATGAATTCTGTTCATTGTGTAATCATGGCGTTTAACCCTCCACACCCTGGAGAGGCCTGTACCAGGATTAAGATGGTTGCATTAACTTTAGTTGCAGCTTTGATTTTTTTTAAAACCAGGCCAATAACATCAGCTTGCTGTGGTTTATCATGGCAGAGATGTGATAAAACTGTTTTCACCATTTAATACTGCACTCCACCTTTTACAAAAAATGTTGGATTATACACTGAATTTATTTTATTTATTATTTTTTTCCTACCCTCACATTCCAGTGGACCGGTTGTCAGTAGCAACTGTCAATCATCATGATGTCACATCCTCTTCCTAAAGCATCGAATAGCTAAACCGAAAATTAACAGTATCATCATCAATATTTTAACTACCTAAAAATGTATGTGACATGTACTTTAGTGTTTTTGTTTTGGGGTGGAGCTTATGAGCTATACTGGAGCTGTCATGGCGTCCACTTTTTATACAGGACACATGTGACCTCCTTCCTTTGGTAGTGTGAACACACGATGAGTCCTGGGTCACGTTAAAGACCACCTACTCAACAGGGCTGATCTGTGGAAGAGGAGATTAACTCATTCATTCAACCACTATTAGAAATGATCACCTGATTATGTGATCTCTGTTCATTAGTAATGAGAGCATTTTAAAAGATTCTGCCCTTGGAGCTGTTACTGAACTATATTATAAATAATAGTTTAATATGAGTACACTGTCTACACTACCTGAACACGGGTACTTAAAGCTGGACACCTCACTAATGTGAGGTCTGAACAGGTGATTTCTATTATTACACGACAAGTTTACCTCGTTTTTAGCCAGACGTGATTTTTATTTTTTTTGTACAACAACTGAAATTTGAGACCAAGGGATATTTGTGCTTGACTCTTAACCTTCTTACTTGGTGTTGAATACAAAACTATAAAACATTTATTTTCAATGTGTAGTCATTATAACAATGTAAGGCGTTGCAGGTTGAGACGATGCCAGTGAGCATCATGAGAATAGTGTATTTAATCTCCCAGTGGAGTTACAAGAGGATTGGATCTCCATCGGCGACACCGCAGATACCTACGCAGACCCTAGCACTGTAGCTGACATGCACCTTCCCAGAAATGGCTGTGATTGGGGCTCGGTAGTAGCGTGTTTCCGCTTTAGTATTTCCGTCCGCTTCGGCATCTCAGTTTTCGAATTGATTGTTTTGGATCAATAAAGATGGAACACATCGAGGAAAGAGCGAGCCAGACTGACAAGCGCACTGGCGTCTACGTCCCGCAGAGGTATAAACTCTGCTTAATACACATGAAAATGACAGATAATAATAATACTATTCAGATAATAATGTAACAGCATAGACTTTAATAGAGTGCAATAAGTACGATGTAAGTCGGTAACACTGAATGACATTTTCTAAATTATTAATGAGATGCAAGATATCTCCAATATGTTAATAAAAATATACAGAGGTGTTAAATACTGTTACTCCTGGTCCCACTGTAACTACATATACGCTGACACAACACACACAATAACCACTATTACTGCAACTACTGCTGAACTACTCTTAATACCTATTCTGATTTAAAAAAAAAAAAAAACTGCTATACACTAATGTTATATTTACAACAACACAGGATAACTGCAAGTATAAAGGCTGCAGATGCAATGAATGAATGCTGCTACTCATTACTGACATATATACAGAGTGAGCATTATTTTACCTAGAATGGTACTGATGACGGTGATGAAGAGTTCAAATTGCCAAAGATGCATGTTTATATTTATATTTATATATATATATATATATATATATATAAATTGTGCAAGTAGTTGTGAAATATTTGTCGTTCAATAACAGCTAAGAAACGTTCGCACTGATTTGGGCTCTTCTTATAAACATTAAAAGGAAATTGTCCATTTTGTAGGAACAGGAGAAGGTACAACATCAACTCACTTATTTACAGCCTTTAAGAAAAACATGCAGACTCTATGTCGCTACTTTTAAAATCATATTTCTCAAAAACACTGATTTTTAGCAGCGTCCAACTGGCCGTTCGACTTCCAAGGGGTCCTTTTTCTGCGCTTTGCCTTTTTTTTAGTCAGACCTTGTGTGTGTTTTCCATCTGTCACGACAGTGTAGAGATCAGAGGCTAAAAAATACTGTGTAAAACCAGTGGGTGAGGGGATGTAAAGTCAGGTATGGGTAAAATAAATCCAATTAAACTTAAAATTTTTTAAACAATGTGTATGTGTGTGAGAGAGAGAGGTAGAATGAGAGAGAGAGAGGGGAAAGAGAGGCAGCTGGACTGTGTCAGGACTGATGAGAGACATTCCTGCTAGTGGAGCACAACCTTCCTACTGCTCTGCTGATAACACTGGCACCTCTCTGTCACACACACACACACACAAACACTCATATCTCCTGCACTGCACAGCTACTACTAACACCATGGGAACCAGACTTTGGGTCCAACTGTGTGTTAAATTATTCCACCGCACTCTAGCGCACATAAACACACGGGTCCTGTGCGTTTCGGTGACCTCATCGTGGAAAGAGCTGGGTCAGATAGCATTTCTTATCCTCTCAGCACACGAACAAAAATACGCGCACACACACACACACACACACCTCAGCGTAGTGAGTCAACTTAAAAGGAAATGGCTGCGACGTTAAAGAACAGGTTGGGGCTGCACGAGTTTTAAAGTCGACTGTTATGTGATGAAAGTCAAGTGGACGCCGACTAGTCTCTGGTGACGTCACTAATAAAAACACAGTAGAAAGTAATGAAATCTATATTCTAGATGTGAAAACATATGCTGAGAACAGATAGCTCATGTGCTACATACTGTGAGATGCAGATATGTATAGACTGTATAAAAACAGGCAGCACATCAGCACCATCCATAGCATTTAATAGTACTCTACAGCATGTTGTTAGATGGGATAGTGTAGCCGGGTATTTCTCTGAAGCTAAAGGTCTAATAACTTTAAAAAATAGTTAATATGCAGCCTCTTCTATCTCTGTTGCCACAGGACGTTTGGTGAGGTTGTTAATTGAACTGTCCAGAGGATTTGGACCGTTCCTCTGCTAGCGTTAGTGGATGGCTTTTCAGATGAGTGTGCATTGCAGTAGTACTTTAGATGTATTTCAGGACTGACATGTCACGGTAGTATGAGCTTCATCTTTTGTGAAGCATTTCCACACACTAGTTTGCTGCAACGACCCACTGGGCTCGTCACCTGTCTTCTAGGAGGCGTCCATGTTGTTGTTGTCATGTGATCAGTGATGATGATGCTTAGGGCATCATGTGGACTAGTCAATAAACTGAACTTTGCTGGACTAATTGTTGAAGGACTATCTAATTGGTTGCAGATGTTTTCATTTCTTTCTTTCGGTTAAAATTTTTTTTTTTTTACAAAACAGTTAAATCATGCTCTATGATGAAATCCAGATAGTTTTTACCCGAGTCATATTCTGATAAGAATTCAGTTCAGCCTATCATTTATTTTCACATATGACAAGAATATGCTTACTAAGCAGATCATGACTACAAACACAAGTAGTAGCCAAATATCCTGGTCGGCTAAATCTCAAAAGACAAAGGCTAACTAAAATTTGTTCTGCAATTTTCTTTTCAACATAGCAATAACTCTCCTAAGCTGTGTGATGAATGTTAAAGGACTCCTACCAACCAATACAACACTAAAACAAAGACCAAAATATTTTTGTTGCACAACTACAATGGATTAAGGGCCATTAATATTAACACATTGCACAACAACAGTGACAGAAAATTATACATTATTATAATTGATTAAACACAATCTTGCCTTAAGAGCAAAGAGAACTCGGGGGTAGACACAAGAGGAATGCTTGGAAAAGTAGTCAAACTATGCAGGGTTCTGACAAAAGCAAGTTCTCTCTTCTTGCACAGGGGTCAACATAAAGGATATTTATGAAGCAATAAGGGACATTAGGGCATACAAGAAGTTCATACCCGAGGGAATCTGCAACTTAGACTTAGATAAACTGTATTCATCCACAAGGGAAATTGCTTGGTCACAGTAGCAGTAACACTCTTAAGAACCACAGATAAAAGAAAGATTAAATAAAATAAAATGAAAATAAGTAAATAAAATCTAGTAAAGTAAAATAAAATAAAATAGTATAATCAAAATCTACAAATGAGCATATTAGAATATGGACAAATGTACAAGAAATAGAGACAGTAAAACCACAGTTTAAACATACGTATGCCTAGATCAGTGGCTCAGTACCATAGACTGTATATAGAGTGGACGCCATGACAGCTCCTCTAAAGTGAAGCCAAAGCATGTAGAGCTCCCCCTGGTGGCTGACTGCAGTATAGGTCCTAAGCTCCACCCCCTCCATGTTAGTGGGCGGGGCTTGAGCCAAACTGAAACACTAAAATACACATCAAATACATTGCTAATATAATACTGATGTATGTTCCAGTGTCAATTTTTCTGAGAAATTTCGTTTATAGTTATTTGACGCCACTAAAAAGAAAAGTCCAGTCCATGAAGAGGCCCCTGTAGGAACATGAGAGTAGGAAACAATTAATTAATTAACTATTAAGTAAATTAGTGCAGTGTTTAATCCAACATTAATTTGTAACCGGTGGAGGTGGAGCAGAGCGCAGTATTAATAAAACGAAAACACCAGTGAGTCTAGAGGAAGTGTGGACGGGTCATTGATAATGTGGCTCCAGTCTCAGACAGAACTGATCTATGGATCCAAATTCGTTGTGGAAGTGTGAAAACAATCCAATGTGCACCCCTAAGCAGCTTCCAGTCAAATTCAAATCATCATCAAACCATCTTTTAATCCGGTATTCAGTATTAATTAATACATCCATGGGCAGCATTACTGAAGGTTATTCAGGATACTGGGCGGTTAGCTGGAGGCTAGCAAGCCAGAGCCTGGATGATGTTTAACTAGAAAACTGGCATGAGGTGAAGCAGGCCCAGTCCAACGAAATAGTCTGCAGGACGGCAGTTGACCGGTCTGTTGCTTTCAGGCTAGGAGACAGGCTCCATGTCTGCAGATTGATGAGCAAATAATTTAGCTCACCTGAAACAAGAACATCTAACTAAGACTAAACTAAAGCACAGTCTCCCAGCTTTGTTTCATTTTCCATGTGTGCACAACTGGAACAGCTTCACTGGTAGGTACCTGAGGCAGGAGGAACAGCTGAATCACGTATAGTTTTAGCGTGATACAGCATTTACAGTGACTGGCTATGAAACGTGAACGCTATGAGCGGCGACCAAGGCGGGTGTTCCAAAAGACGATGGTACGACCAGTTGCGTAAACCTTCGAAATGCCAGCTGCTTTGTGTTTCTAATGGAAGGAAACTGACTGGCACTGAGACAAATTCATACTTAAACCATTGGGCACACAGTGTGTGTGTGTGTGTGTGTATGTGTGTGTGAGGGTGTGTGTGTGTGTGTGTGTGCACTTGAGAGAGTGAAAGAAATCTAAACTTGCTCACTACCTTCTTACTTCGGCACCAACACTTGGCACAGAACCACTCCACATATAAATACAGTATACTGACCCTAAATCCCCCCTACGTACACACACACACACATCCACGCACACACACACATCCACACACACACACAGTGTACCTTCATATTAAGCCTTATTGTTAATGTAAATATTACGGTTGGCTGGTAGCCTCAGATTATAACCTGTCCATATTTAGCTCGATCATATTCATAAGTCAAACTCTATATTTATATAACCATCAAACATTGGTCTTTGCATCAATGGAAAAATATCTTATTAAAAACGCTGGGGTCTTGCTGCACTGCGGTGCCCTAATGTGCACTTTTGCATCGCGTTTAGCTCTCTCATTTAGCGCCAGTAAGTAAACGGGAATATTCTAAAAGTATCTAACGATTGGTTTAACTTGACGGTTCTTGAATACTGTACGTTTTTGTAGTAAGAACTTTTTCTGTGTAGAAGAACCACACAATGTCTAGAACTTGATATTATTTCAGTTGCTGTTTCCACATTTAACTGTGAACACAGGTGCTTAAAGCCATTCACTTGTTATTCTAATATTGTGTACATCTCCCTTGTGGTGACTCATCAGAGAATGACCATGGGCCTTCTGAGGGTGTCCTGTGGTGTCTGGCAACAGAATATTGTTAGTGGGGGGCCTTTGAGGATCATCCCACAGATACTTGATCAGTTTGGGATCTAGTGAATTTGGAGGCCAGGTCAACACCTTGTGCTGTTCTTTTAGTTGTTCCTAAAGCATTTTTGTGTGTGTGCCTGTGTCAGGCTGCATCCTGCTGGGGAGGGCTGCTGCCACCAAGGAGTGTCATTGCTATGGGGTGGAGGTGCCTGGTCCGGTCTAGGTGGGTGCTACATGTCTAAGTCACATCCACATGAATGAATGCCAGGTCCAGAAGTTTCCCAGCAGAACACTGAACTGCCACAAGATGGTCAATGTTATTCACCTCTCCTGTCAGTGGATAATGTTGTGGCTGATTGGTGAATTTGTTTCCTTCACCTCTGTAAATCTGGATCTTATCCAGGTGTAGTAAACTATTGCTCTTTGTTGGTTTTGCTGCTGCTACCTATACCCTGAACCATTCATTCGTCGTTTGCTATCAGAGATACCAAGAAGCTGTTACACCTGCTGCTCTTCAGCTATGGAATAAAAATAAATCAGGGCTGAAGTGACCAGTGTGGGTTTAAACATCAACATAAATCATAAACCAGTTACGAATGAACTTTTTTTTAAAGAAAACCAGAGTTAAAATCAATCAATGATCAAGAGTGACACGGTATGAGGAGGAAGATCATGAACATTTAGACAGATTTTATTTACTTGTGTGGTTGTTGTTGGTTTTTTTTTTCTTCTTTTCTGCATTTTATACTTTTTAATACTCTTCTTGTACACATAGTTGAGTAGTAAATACATGTTAAATTTGTCTATGATTCTTTTTACCTTGTAATATCTAATATATGGAACTGAAATTGTTGAATCTGAATGAAGTTGATTTTAAAAAGCGACAGATGTTTTTGTGTTTCCAGCGGACTAATACGGATTTCAGAAAATTATATGGCGCAAAAGTAGTTTAATTACAGAGGTGTGGGATTAACAAGAATATAACAGAAATACGTAACACGGTGACGAGTCCAACGACGACTTTCAGCTTCACCTTTTCAGCTTATTTAAAAGAAGTAGTGTTGATTAACATGAAGTTGTTATCTGGAGAATGCAGCTCTGGGTAAACAAGAGACAAATAAGAGGGAGACGTGGAGAGACATCGGCAAAGAAAGGCAGTGCTGACCAGATGCCTCGGTTGACGATGTCCAGACCAGGTTCTGGACCATCGTTAATTCACTTAATCTGCACCACAGGCCTGTGTGTGTGTGTACCATTTTTGTTAGTACACATGTGTGTGTTTGTTGCGTCCTGGTTGGCCCCTGGCCCTGGCACAGTGTCTCTGGCCCCAGAAACAAAAGGTTAACTGAATTTGGTCAGGATGTAATTGATGCATCCCCTCTCTCTCTCTCTCTCTCTGTGTGCAGTGGTTCACGAGGCAGACCTTCAAGACCGTCGATGCGCTCCGGCAGATGTTTAAGGTCTAACTGACCGTCTGCTTGTGTCTTTTGTCTCTCTGGTCCTCGTAGGTGGGACAGTAGCTACACAAGATGAATAAATGAGTAAATAGTAGAAGGGGTGTCACGGCGGATAGTAGCTCGTTTTATAAAAATGGAAGCATCTGCTGTGCAGTTGTGCAACGTGGCCTCAGTGAAAAGGTCTGAATCTGATTATTTACTGAGAAAATCGTCACCAGTTGTGATGCTGATTAATTTCTGGACTCGTTAATTGAGTCAGTGCAGACTGTAAGGGTCCAAGAATGCTGCAAAATGCAAAAATAAACATGAATTAGTTTTAATCTTGTGTTTAAGACCTAAGGATGAGCAGCAAACAATAACCCTTACCCTAACTTAGTCACACTCGATTCCCGTCGATTGAAACTCCACGTGAAACTTTATCATAGGCTGTTTTTTGACATGATGAAAAGATTTGAACTATTTTGTAAATCTATTTTGCTAACAGTATATTAATAGCTTCGCATTATATCGCTGCAGTAACAGAATGAACGATAAAATGAAACAGTGGGCTCCTACAGAACCTGGCTGTTCAGCTCTGGATGCTTTTTTTTTCTTTTTGTAATATCCTGGATGGGAGGAAGTGAGATGCCGATGATTTGTTTCGGCTGTCCTCACCACTCTCTGCAGCGACTCTTTGTCTGAGGCACGGCGGCTGCCAAACAAAGACAGAGATGCAGTCGGTCCGTACGTCCTCTGTGGTGCTTGCATGGAAAGGGTCGGCTCTTTACGAGTGATGCGGTGCTGAGGGAACCAGGTGAAGAGTGATGTGAGGCTGAGCTGGTTTCTCCAGGAGTCGGGAATCAGAAACGTCTTCACCGCCGCGTATGTCTGCACGTACGACAGATATAGTTGCCTCAGCTCTCTGAGGGATAGTAGCAGTGAAGGGAACAACTCCAGTGATTATATCAGCAATTTTATCACCTGTAAAGTGTTATAGCAAGGTTGAGAGAATAGTGACGGACATCGACATGATCCTGGGCCGCTGAGAAACAACAGTTCACCATTAGAGTAAGACTTTAATATCGGACAATCAAGACAATTTCACACTTCAGACAAAAAAAAAGCCACATCAGTAATAATCCTAGACCGAAAGTAGCCGACATTTATGCGTAACATGTTCAGAGGAGACTGTGTGAATCAGGTGTTTGTGGTCAACCTGCTGCAAAGACGTTAGATCTGACGAGTCCAAATGTGAGACTTTAGCTGTTGTCAAATAAAGTCTGCGGGACTTAAATTGTTGTCCCGACAGCCAAACTCTTGCAGAGTATTGAAGCTGTGGGGCCACGTTGACCCTCCAGGATTATAACCTGCCGAGACTTTAGGATACAGGCATTGCCTTTCAAAGACAGAAACACGAAGCTCACGTTGTGTGTTTTTTAAGACAACACAATCACAGATTGACGCTAGATCCAATTGAGATGAGATGAGCTGCAGCGCAGAGTGAAGGAAACGCATCCAACAAGTGCTCAGCATGTGTGGGGAAACTCCCTGAAGACTCTCAGAGAAGCTCCAGGTGCCGACCTCATGAATGCGGTCGAAACGATGAAGGAAGCCGCTAACAGAGCCAAGGGAGACCACTTTGAAGATTCTCAACTCAAAACACGTTTAATATAGTAACAGTAATAATTTATACGATAATAAGGTTGTTACCGTCGTTGTCGTTGGTGTTGTTGGCGCCGTTGCTGTTGCCGTTGCTGTCTTTGTAGTCGTTGGTGTTGTCACCGTCATCATCGGTACTGTTGTTGTCATTCTCATTGTCACTGTTGCTGGTGATGTCATTTTCATTTTCACTGTTGCTGTTGATGTTTCTTGTAATTGTTGCTGTCATCATCGTTGAAGATTCTCAACTCAAAACACGTTTAATAGAGTAACAGTAATAATTTATACAATAATAAGTTGGTTACCGTCGCTGTCGTTGGTGTTGTTGTCGCTGTTGCCGTTGCAGTTGCTGTAATAATTTATACAATAATAAGTTGGTTACCGTCGTTGTCGTTGGTGTTGTTGTCACCGTTGCCGTTGCAGTTGCTGTCTTTGTAGTCGTTGGTGTTGTCACCGTCACCATCGGTGCTGTTGTTGTCATTTTCATTGTCACTGTTGCTGGTGATGTTTCTTGTCATTGTTGCTGTCGTCATTGTTGAAGGTTCTCAATTCAAAACACGTTTAATAGTGGTATATACAGTAACAGCAATAATATAATACGATAAATATGTATTATTGAAATATTTATTTGTGTTGTTTTCAATCCCAGGATCAGTACCGAGATGATGTGTTGTCATTGCCGTTGTCATTGTTGTCACCATCTTCATTGTTGCAGTTGTTGTTGCTGTTACAATTGCTGTTGTTGTCTTTGTCATCGTTATTTACGTTGTGGTTGTTGTGGTTGTTGGCATCATCATCACCATTGCTGCTGTCGTTGTCTTTGCCAATGACGTTGTTGCTGTTGCCGTTATAGTTGTCTTCTTTGTTGTTATTGTTGTGGTTGTTGAGGTTGTCGTCTTTGTTACCATTGTAATTGTCATCGGCACCATTGTTGCTGTTGCCATCTTTGTCTGTTTGGTCATTTAGGTTGTCATTATCGTTGTCACCATTCTGGTCTTTGTTGTCAGTGTTGCTGTTGTTGTCATTATCGTCTTCATTGTCGTCACTGTCGACGTTGTTGCTCTTTCTGTGTTATTGAGCTATTGTTCTGCTGTTGTCGATGATTGTGTGAACTAGCCAGCATAAAGCACGTTCAGCTGCTTTTGATTGGTCGGGATAAAATGCATATGTGTTACCACGGTTACCAGAATGTTCGCATCGGACCGTCCCCTTGACGCTGAGCCCGTTTCGTTTTCTTTTCAAACCACAAACACACATCACCAGAGTCCCACCAGCCCAGATCTCTCTCAGTCAGCGTTCCAGAGGATTGTCCATCATAGTAGAAGCTGTAACAAGAAAATAAAACGTTCCCCGGCTTTACAGCTACTTCCTGAAATGAAAAAAAAATGTTCAAGTGAGCTGTTTGGAGGAGCAGCGGAAGCAACAGGAAGACACACATGTTTGTCGACACTGGAAGTTTCACAGCAGGGAAAAAAAGGTTCTTATGTGATTTTCTGACATGAGCATGAAGTGATGCTACGTTTAGTGTCTCCTGCTGCCGACGATGAAAAACCTTCTGCGGGGCACGATTTATTGCGTGAGCGGTTCAGGTAAGTAGCCCATTAAGCCGCCCGCTAACCTGCCCCCCCCCCAACCGTTCTGTGTGTCTCCAGTTATAAAGCCACTGCGGTGGCCTGAGTCGTGTGTTTCTGTGTGAGCAGCGACTTCAAACGGAAACGTAATCCTGGTACTTCACGTCTCTCTCTGTTTCTTTAAGACGTATTTAAACTTTAGTTTTGCAGTAAGCAGTTTCATTAACGCAGGCCGACTGAAATGTTTTCCAGTCAGAGGCCCGGACATAAAACCCCCCGTTTGATCAGACTCCATCAGAAGTCCCAAAAACCCACAACTGATTTAATGTGGACATAAATAACTTAGGCTGACTTTAACTTTTGCTAAAATGCGGGGTTCTTTTTTTTTTATTTATTATTATTTCACAGCGGTTTTAAGCAAAGAAAACTACTTAAGGTTCCAGTGGAATACATTTTCTTAATGTCTCCAAAGTGCAAAGAGGTAGAGGTTTACAGGAAGTGCAATATCATTTCAGCTTCTGGAGCTTCTGTTGTGTTTTCTACGTTGTTTTACTAATGAAATCTGTCTTTAAATATCGCTCAAAGTAGTTCTCACATCCCACAACTCACATCTCACAACTAAAAGCTGCCTCAGCAAAGGTTTTTGACCCAGGACGACTAAAAGACTGAAAGACGTGTGAGCTGGTGCGAAACTGTGAAGTTCTTAAAAAGAAAGTTAAATAATTTTAAAATCAGAACTTCACTGGGAACCAATAGAAGGCCTTTTAAACGTGGCCTCATGTCCTCTTGATCATTTTATTCTTAACTGAAGCTCTACAACAGTTTTCCTCAACGCCAACAAAACACGGAAACATGCCACGACTGCCACTTCTGAGGTTCTCATGTCATTGCCCGACACAGGAAACCTTTTTCAGATGGTGACTTCATAAAGGCCTGTCTCGCTAAGTGAGGTGAACTGAAGACTTGTCTACATAAAAGCAGAGCCGAGAACCAGAAAGACCAACAGATTTCTCTGTGATGTCCTTCACATCTAAACCATCAAACATCCTCCTGTCCTGTCAACCATCTTTCAGTCCAAAGCTCCCACTGAGAACAACAAAGAGTCAGACATATATTCCACAGTATTCAGGAGTTAAATATAATAATTACTTATTTGCAAAACAAGCTTGAAATGTACACCTTTACCCCACCCCATCATCCTGACTAAGAATCAGTCTAACCCTAACCCTCAACCCAACATCATTCACCTACACTTATTTACAGATACACTCCACCTGAGTGGTCCAGACCCTTGTGTATTTCTACGTATGTGGCCCTCAGTGATGTGGTCTTTGGTTTGTCCACATCAGATCAGAGAGGAAATGCTCGCGTTGCCTCGTACTGTGTCCATCCACACTGCGGTGTCCAACCACAAGAACACTGTGGACTGTGCTTACACGCATGTTAGTGTTTGCCCACTTGTCTCGATAAAACATCCTGAAAGGAGTCGTTCTTAAAAAATAAATTATAGTTACGGAGCTGCTGAGACAGTTCATCCATCAGGACGCAAAAAAAAAAAAAAAAAACCTTTACAACTGCTAAACACTTCTTGTTGTATATGTTTCCTTTAGGAGAAATTGCTCAACTAATATTGGAGGTATCAGGGCTGGGTTCAGTAAAGCATCTGGAGATGGATGTATGTAAATAAAAATTTAATTCAACTGTTTTATATATTTTATCACATGAGTAACGATCTGGGCACGATCATTAGCAGCAGTAGCAGTTATAATAATACTAATATTTATTTCTGTAGGACTTTAAATCAACATTACAAAGTGCTCAACGTCAAAATCTGCAATTTTAGAAACGGGCGCATAAAACAAAATCAGTTAAAAACAGTAAAAGGCTCTCTGATAAAAGTTCGAAAGTCACTCCACATGCCCCGACTGTGAACGCCATGTCCCCTTTTTTGTTTAAAGCCGGGCCCCAGGGACCCGACGGTACACGCCTGCCCGAGGATCTCAGCCGGGTACGTGCCCGGCCTGCGTGGTGCTAAAAGGTCAGCGATATATATATATCTGAGGCCACGAGGAGCTTTAAAAGTGGTCAGTGAGATCTTAAAGTTAATTCTAAAACAAACTGGGAGCCAGAGGAGACCTGCTAGAGCCCTGACAGTGTAGTAGTAGTCTTACTTACAGGAGAGGGGGTTTGTTCTGCCCCCTGCTGGTCAGAGAGGATACTGCATCAGCCCAGTTTCAATGTTAATATTCTACCAGTAATCACTCCGGGTTTACCTGCCAGGTGAAAAACAAGAAGTAAATAAAAAACCAACAGAGTGGGTTGGAGAGAAGAGGAATCAGATCATGAGGGGGAAAAGGGAAAAAGCTGCAACTACCAACTTCTGGGCAGCCTTTAATTTACGCAAGGACACAGAGCTGGAGGTTATTATTTGTAATATTTTTGTTGTGCGGGAACAGAGCAACTTCTGCATGTGTAGCTGCATGTTTGTGTGTGTGTGTATGTGTGTGTGTGTACATGTGATCAGGAATTCATTAGTTGAGAGGAAGCTCTACGCCGCAGTCTGTTTTCTGTCAGTCTGTCGCGCACTGATTTTTTTTTTTTTTCTCCCAAGGCCAAGAGGATATCCCTTACACACACACACACACACACACACACACACACAGAGAGAGAGACACACACACACTGATACAACCACACATGGAAAAGAAAGTGAGTGAAAGACTCTCTCTCTTTCACACACACACACACACACGCAGACTTAAAAGATAACGCACATCGAGGCTTTAATCTTTCCAACACAAACACTCATCAGACAATAAACTAGGTCCACAGATCCATACCTCCAGTTTGTTGCAGAGAGATGCTCATAACGTAACATAACATTAAAGAACACAGTCTAAAGTAATGCACTGCAACAAATCAGCCTGCTATCAGGACGCTCACTTGAGATTTATCCACTTATTATTATTCCACCGTGGCATCGGACCGGGCTGCAATGAATTTGATTTCACCGGTGTACTTAATGAAGTGGCCACCGAAGCTATAATCTATGACAAATACGTGCTGTGTTTCCATTAAATGCGTCCATTTAGATTTGTTTTTAAGTAGGAATTTATTTCATTCTCGTAGTTTTCAATTGTAGTGTTGTATATATGTATTTTTATGCAGTTTTTATTATTATTCTTATTTTTTTAACGTAAATATTTTCCTAAATTAATTTTGTTTTAGCTTCTCGGTGCAAATTTTTCCTTTTGCGTCTCGTTAAAAACTCAACCAAACCAGTTTTTAATACATTTGGTGAAATTAATTAGACTAAAAAAAAAGAAAAATTCAGCCACCAGACAAATATTAGAATAGCAAAAATATGCTTTGGGGATTTGTGTGGATTTATTTAGGATAAATAATTTATTTGAGGACGTATATCTCCATAATGAATCCACAGAAATACCAAGCAAACGCTCAAAACCATCATTATGTGGACGCATGTTCATGCATGAGGTGGAAAACGACTCACTGAGAAGCATTTCATCTTAAAAGCAGCCAAAAAAAAAAAGAAAAATGCTGCCTTTTTTCTGTTTCCTGCTGCCGTGAAGGGCAGACGCGGGGAGTGGGAGAGTGGGAGCGGAGCGCCGCATGGCTCGGTGTGCGCTCGCTCTCCTTGATTTATCTGTGAAGGGAAAGCGTCCACGGTTGCCTGTGTGTGTGTGTTTTTTTTTTTTTTTTTTGCGGTTGAAAAGCCCCAGTGCGTGTCCGTGCGTCTGTCAGTCTGCTTTCCAGGCTGCTCGGGCCCTCAAGCTCTCTGCACTGGCTCCTCGGTGGCACCCGGGACAGGAGGGGGACTGAAGGTAAGGTCCCAGAAACTAGAACGCGCGGCTTTAGCTTTCCAAACACGGTGTGGAGACTGTGCCATGGTTGTTTTTTTTTTAATGCTCACATTAGAGAAGAAGAAGTTTATGTTGCTGATGTTTTTTCTTGCATGCTGATCAGTATTTTAAAATTTAAGTGAAGCCAGACGAGTATGAAGTTTCCCTAAATGGAAATATTAGGCCTCGATCCTCTCTAGAAATGTGCGCAGTGCGCCAGTGCATGCACCTTGTTAGTTGGCTGCAGTGTCCACTAACCAGAGGGTTGGCGGTTAGATTCCCATGCACATGGAGCACAGGACAAGTGTCCCTGAGCAAGAAGACTCTCTAACCCATTCTAGTGAGTGTGCAGATAGAAGTATGTGCTCTGTACTCTCTCTCATGCTCTGAGAGTCACCTGTAAATATGATGCTGACATGTCCTGCTCCTCCACACGCTGCGTTAATGTCTCCTAATCACTCCCGATTCATTCATTTAAAGACACAAAGGAGGGGCCCACGGAGACACGCAGAGAGAGAGAGAGAGGGGGAGACAGAGGGAGAGAGAGAGAGAGAGAGAGGGGGAGACAGAGGGAGAGAGAGAGAGAGAGAGGGAGTGTGCGTGATGAATAACAGCTAAAAGTGGCTTAATAACTAAATAGCTCCGATTAAGGGTTTAAACGAGACTCGGGGACGCGCCCCGCTACGAGGAGCCGGTGCGCTGTGGAAGCGCGGGCACGCGTGCGTGGAGACACGCTTAGTGGGTCAAGACTGGAGACACGGGACAGAGACAGTGATATGTATGTGGAGGTGGATAAATTCAATAGAGTTCAATGTTGGGGCAGAAATTTAGCAAATTAAATGAATTTAAGTCTTTGACATTTAAGTTTATCTAATATTTTAGGTTTATTTGTTCATTTATTTATTTATTTATCAGATTTTTCACGTTTCTTAGTAGCTAACAGAGTTTCTGCTTGTTCCTCTTGGATGTTAATAATAAACGCTTCTCATCTCCACCATGATGAGACTCGCTGTTGTGCTTTTTTTTTTAAATATAGAATCGGTTTAGGTCTAAATAATTAGCCTAAATAATCTGTGCTACTTAGCCTTGATTAACATATTATAATATAAATATGACCGTCTATATGTAATAATATAAATATGATTGTAAATATAATCAGGTCATCGGGGCTGATTCATGTGACACCACGTATCAGTTGTGACTAATTATTGATTATGAAACAGGTTTAAAGTAAAATAGAACAGACTTCATAGATAACGGCGTGTGTGAACAGCGCGACACCGGATTTATAAAGACGAAGACGAAACGGAGCTCAAACGTAAAACCATCAACCTCATAGTTTGTATATTTGTAGCTTATATTAATTTATATTTTTCATTTAAATATTTAAATATTTAAACAGTAATTTTATGTTTATTACATTTATTTAAAAAACTAGTATTATAAAATAAATATAGCATGTAGCTGACACGCGCGCGTACACACACACATATATATTTATATATGTATATATGAACAACCTTAAACATCATGTGTCGCATAGAATTATATGTTATTTGTTATATAATTATTTTAATATTCACTTATTTTATAATTCTTGTAAATATTGTATACATTTTTGTTTTTATTTTATTTTATTTTTGTTGTATATTATGTACATGCTGTCGAGTGTCTGTACATGTATCACAAACACATATATATTATTTAATGTGATTTGTTTTCCATATACATGATGTTTAAAGTGGTTCATATAAATAGTTTTTTTTTTAAAAGGGTGAAAATAAATAAATGCATAGGCCTCAATAAAGGCCTGAAAACGCTTGACTACAGAATAATCTTTTTTTTTTTCTTGCGATACATTTAGGCAAATTACCACTACTAGTATTATTACTAATAATATTAATAGTAGTAGTAGTAGTAGATATCGACGAGATTGCGGTTTTTAATATATTTTTAAGAAAAAGAAAATGGAAAAATAGAAGTCTGATAATAATAATAATAATAATAGCCTTTGAAAACATTTGATCGACTCGAGCTTAAAGTCTTTCATTTATCACCGTAAACCTAAACCACATTTAAGCTCTGGACTATTTCTACACTCTATGGATTTCTTAGTAATAAAAATTAAACCGTAGAAGGGGAATAATTCATGTCGCTGATGAAGGACTGTCCTCTCAAAACCTTCAACGAAAAATATTAAATAAGAAAAAGGAAAAACCCCAAACCCGATGCTCAGACAGATTAGTTTCCGGCAATTTAACGTTTTCAGATATAAACGAGGTTTTAGCCTTTTATTTAAAAATAATAAACTTGTTAGTGCTGTTGTGAAATCGACATCAGTGGATTGAGGCTACGTGATAATTGGAGCATTTTGGTTTGAAATATGAAAGTGACAGCACGTTTATGTCTCGGTGTTGATTTCCACATAATACTGTGAGGATGTTAATGGCGCCTGTGATTAAAACGGGTCAAGTGGCTGACCTCTGCTCCGTGTGTGTGTGTGTGTGTGTGTGTGAGGGAGTTACCTGCTCACGATTGTAAAGATGATAAATGGTGGCCGATGGCTGAGGCGCATTACAAATTCAAACACGGAGAGACGCGCGCACGCACGCACGCCACAAAGAAAGAAGCTGGCTGTTACGCGCGTCCAGAGCAGATCACCCGAGCGCAGCGGAAACGCGCGATCCATCAGCCCTCGGGCGCGCAGGTTCTATTTTCACCTTGTTTCTTTGTACGCCATCCCCTCTGTTCTGGACTCCCGGTTGTAAATGAGCTGCCCCGTTTTGTGATTTAAGGGCCTGTTTTGAAGAGGCACTGAAAAGAAAACGTGCAGGAGCGAAACCGGGGCTCCCCCAAACCCTCAAGGATCCCATAGATCCAAATTAGACCCCTAAGGAATGCCATCTGAGAATAGTTAAGGACACGGACTCCGGCTAACACAGAGCTGGCCTACTGGTCCCACTGCTACCCAGCAGGATAAACACTGGATTTATGGCAGAGCGATGTGTTTGGCTGAATCAGAGGAGCTGCGTTCACCTCATCTTGGACACTCCAGAGTAAAAACCATCACAGAATCACATAAGTATCAGAGGGATCCTCTAAAATAACCCATGACTAGTAGAACTATTATTGCTCTCACACTCTTGTTAGTGTCATGTTTGGATGCTGCATGCTTTAATCAGATGCATCGTCTTGTTCCTGCTGCTGGGTCCGAGGTTTATCGTGCCCACCGTGGCCTCATAGCTGGCCCCTGGAGGTTTCAGGCCCCTGGAGGTTTCAGGTCCCTGGAGGTTTCAGGCCCCTAGAGGTTTCAGGCTCTGGGTTCTGTAAAGACTCTTGAGGAAATCTGAACTGATATAAATAATATAGAAACAAAAATGGAATGAAGATACGTCAAGTTAATAAAACTTTATTGATCCCCAAGGAGAAATTTAGTTGCAACAGTGCAAAAACACAAGTTAGATTAAAATAATAATAATAATAATAGAATAAGGAAGTAAATACTAAAGGTACTAGACATATTTAGAGGCTGTAGGCATTATGGACATGTGGACATTCACGAATATCAGACAAACTCCAACAGGAATGCAGCTGATTAGATGCATTCAATGAATTAAAATGGCCAAGACTGACTCTAACTAGATCAGGGATTCAGGAGGTTCTAAAATGGGCTGCACATAAATCATGTGGCCACAGGTTCGAAATCTGCAGCATTATAGACGGTCATTGGTTTGTGTTGCTCTGATAACTGTCACAGCCACAAATGGAAACCAAATACCAACTAGTTTGATTAATTACACATCAGGTCGTATCAGGCTTTAAAAAGATCAGAGACTAGAGTAACACTTTATAATAACGACACAACATCAAGCATTTCTAAAGCATTGCTCTTATATTCATAGACATCAGTAAGCAGTAATTCATGAGCGTCTCTAATTTTTTCATTATTATTATTTTCATCTGTACTGATCCCTCTCTGGTTGCCAGCATCCACTGCTGTGCTCCTTCATGTGCAGCTTCTACAGCTGCTCGAGCTGCATTCATGAGGACAAAAGAATAAAATGAAATAAAGCAAAATAAGAAAATAAAAAATAAAAACTAGACATAGAAAATAACTCTAGACAAGCTCAAGCACAAACGAATAAATAAAATAAGCACTGCGATAAAAGAGATGACAAATAAAAAGATTAAAAATTATAACAATAAAATGAAATACATGCAAAATTATAAAGAAGCAGCACAGGCATGTACGGATCCACAATAACTGGAAACTTACACCTCTCCACTATATAACTATATATAACTATAAGTTTAAATATTTGCTCCACTTTGCTTCATACAGATCCAGTCTACCCTCTTGCAGAGAGGACACCCCCCTCTGTCTTCCACCCCCTGACCATGATACCGGTTTGGACATAACTTTTGATTTGTTCATCCCGTCCTGTCAGAGCTGAACGATCACCCAAAACCAATCATCTAAAGTGAAATGGGATTTATATCTCTGTAATCTCACGCAGATTAAAATAAATATTGGAACAGGATTGTTGGACTTTGTCACAGGACCATAAAACACGAACTAAATTACCTTCCTCAGATTTGCATGTGGGTAATAATCCTAATCTGAATAATCTGGAAGGAGTAAAAACGATGTTTGATTTTGAATTGTATGAGGCATAGTCTTGCATCCCTCTATAACGTCTTTTTAATATTTAATTCATAAATATAAACTGATCATTGAACTATTTAATACATGTGCATTCATACATCTTGTTATTTGTACATGTACTACTAGTTACGCGTTTAATTCAGGTGGTTATAAAACATTTAGTCAGCTCATCTAAAGTGAGGGCTATGTCTGACTGGTAAAGGGTTTTGCAAAGGACATTTAAAGGCTCGCTTATCTTCAAAAACAGAAATATTAATTTCAGCTTGATGTAAAATGAAGAAAAAAAAAAAAAAACCTCTGTAATCTCGTTAAAATAAAACGTCCAGAAAACACACATGCAGTAAAATGACACAAACTGATTACCAACGTCTATTAATGATGAATGAAGCAGTAAAGCAATGCTTCACAGTGTGTAGTCATTATAAAGTATAAATCACTGTAATATATCACGGTCAACTTTTAGCGCTGTCACACACTGAAGAAGCTGCTAAAGCTTCCAGGGTCCAAGTCAAAGCAAGGAAAAAAAAAATAGGGTTAGACCTGATTATTTATTGCAAAAATAACTTTTGTTTTTTAATTACAAACATAATGTGAGGTTAGTTAGGTACACGATCGCAGCCGTGCAAAATGAATGAATTACCATGTTACAGAAGCAGAAGAAGAGGTGGAGGCAAATTTTTGGCCTGGAAGCAAATTTAGTCAAACTTCGGACCTCTCAAACGTTATGGCCTAGAACCAAAATGGATCCCGGCTCGGCGACGTACCTTTAGTTTCCTGTGTTGGTCTCCAGGATCGAAGCCAAGGCCGAAAAATCAGAGTCAGGCCTCAATATTTGTTGATGACTGAGCTGAGAAAACGTAATGTACGTAATGTAAGTTTATTGTGGTGCATGGAGCAGTCAGGTACGATCCCCGCTGTGCAACATGAATGACCAGCAGCCATGTTATAGGAGCAGAAGAAGAAGAAGAAGAGGAGAAGATTGTGAGACCCGACCGCTGTGCTAATGAATCTGACCTATAATTTGGCTCAGTTCTGTTGCTTCCTGCTGCTTTCCACGAAGCGGTCCAATAAACCGACCAGTTAATTATTCACCCACTGTTTGCGAGAACATTCCTGTTTTTACGTCACCGGCAAATTTTTGCAGCTTCGCCTCGACGACGCACCACACGTGAACGGTTTCCGACGAATATATCTTCCTGACAGGAGGCGGGAGAGTCCAAACCCGCAGCTCGGTCGCGCCAGAGCAGAGGACAGGTGTGTGCCGGCTTGGTGGAAGCCAAGTAAAGCGTGCACACGATCGAAAAGCGGCGACCGTGCAGACGCTGAGGGCCAAAGTAAAGTTTGGTGAAAATTAAACAAGTAGAGTTGGGTGGCAATGCTCCGCGAGGCGTGTTGCTCTAGTACTAGAACTACAGACACACAGTCAAGAAGATAAAGCTTTGCTATTATAAGTCTGCAGCGCAAAAAGCAAAGAGCGGAGTATTTTGCATAAGTCATAGGTGAACGTGCCGTTAATTATAGCTGGTAATGTGAAGGTGGGCGCAGGCGTCTAGTGTGAATTTGGCAAATACATGAGCGCCAACTTCACCCAGGTGACGCTCACATGTGGTCTGGGTGAAGATATATTGTGTTTACAATCAGAGCCCAACCTTTTAAAATAAATGCCTCATAGTTTAAGAGTGACTTTAGAAGGCACCGCAGTTTCTCAGTTGGCGTTTGCTCGGGCACAGATTTAAAAAAGGTGACCTCTCAACTTTTACACCCTAGAACCGATATGGATCCCAGTTTGTACCTTTTATTTCCGTGTGTTAAATAAAAACGCAGACTAGCAGCGGCCTCTGCTCTGAGAAGGAGAATGTTAGCTTCATATATAACATTCAACAGGCCTCCTCTCTCTTTCTGCGCGACCCAGACGATAAACATTGCCCGGCAGGAATCCCAGTTCTGTATACTTGTTGTTAAAGAAAAAACAAACCGGATAACGTCTTCTGAGCAGGAGACCCCTTGTTTTGTTGTTGTTGCATCATTAAATTAGCATTCATAGACTCACTTTCTCTCTTTGAGGATCTTTAGCACTAGAAGTCTACACGGAAATACTCTTCCCACATATTCAAAAACATTTAAATTGATAATACGGTTTTTAAATTGTCTCCGAGGGATTAAAAACCAAGAAGCGCTGGTCTGGAAGAGGAGCTCGGTTTGATCAAAGGCCGTGCGGCTGCCGACACGAACACACACACACACACACACTCATCTCTGTGGAGGCGGCTTCGCGAGGGTCGGAGGAAATGACGTGGACGTGGAGAGAGGAGGGTGCTGTGGAAAAACTGAAGCTGGGGTCAAATTCTGAGGTTGAACTGGCTCAGCCTTATCATTGCTCATTAAACCACGCGCGTTAGGTTATTAGTTCAAATTTACCACAGCTTCTACACATTTCTGATCATGACTATTTGTGTAGCACAGCATAATTCAAATAAGGGCTTCTTATAAGTAATAATCATGGTCATTTTTGTTCAACTTAAATCAACCCAGGTGACGGTTTATCTAAAAAAACACAGCTGAAAGGGACAATGGACTTGTAGAGTTTCTTGAAGACATTTCATCCAAGAAACAGGAACATCTGTGGGTGATGCCCATCAGAAACTCAACCAGGTACCCACCTGTAGTTGGAGGAAACTGTTTTGACCTCGTCTCCAATGAACGGTTCTCTAACGAACCATTAACGTCCAGAGGCTCCAGGACTCAAGGTGTGAATTGGGGGGTGAAACCTCTTGGGTGCAGATGTTCAGACTGTGTTGTAAAATAATTATCTCAGTCCACCGCCCGTTACTCCGTCTTTCAAACCAAGGAGTGTCCATTGACCTTCAGGTGGAGGCGTAGCGTTGAGTCTTGGCCTGGATAGCTGGTTCTCCTTTGTTGAGCCATGCATTTGTGAATGGGCTGTTTTGTAGCTCAAGTGTGTTACCAGGCTTGAAGTGAACAGGAATCCATTTGTATTTGTTTTGTAGCAGCAAATCTAGACCCTTACATCCGCCAAAACGATTTGTGATGAAAAGCAGTCCAACACCCGTATTTCTGTGACTTTTGCACCAAATAGTATTAAAATATCTTGTGCGTTTTAAAGACCAAGACCAAGCCAGATGACGTCCTTGGTCCTGAAGCAATGCATCATTAAAACACAGGTTTTTATTGTTGTTTTAACTCAATTTAGTTCAAGTCAGTTCAATTTACTTTGGTTCCGTTGAATTCATTTCAATTCAATCCACACAATATTACAGAGAAACCCAACAATGACCTCCCTGAACAGCGCTGGGAGGCAGAAAGAAACCTCAGAAACACAAGCAGAGTCATTATAGATTACAGGGGAGAAAATATGAGACTTCAGATTTTACTAAACATTATCCCGTGCAACAACAGCACACAGTCTAATCCATGCTACACCCACAAAAGGTTTCCTAGTGTCAACAAGAGTGCTTTCCAGATGATCATGTAGATGGCTGGTTGAGCTTTGATAAGATGATGTCTCTCATACATCCGTCCCTTTCACCCCCCTGGAGCAGATGTTATTGTCATCACATGTGTTTTTGTTGTAATAGGTAGAAATTATTTCTGCATCTGTTCTTTGAATTATGGACTGTTAGTAGGGAGATTCTAGGGTTGTTGTTTTTTTGTTTTTTTTTGGTCCACTTGGGAGTAGTGGCAACAAACTGTAAATGATGGTGATGTGTGGTGAAGTTGTTAAAAAGTTCCAGCCGACACAGATTACCAGATTACCAACCTCCTATTTGTGTCAACCTGAATGAAACGAGAGTCCCGTCCTGAATGCATCTGCAGCTCTGTTCACTTGCTCCCGAGTGAAATACAGTGTCATTGTGTTTACGCCTCTCAGAATTTTCTACATTTCTGCATAAAAATGATTCAAAACATCAGTGGATTTTCATACAAGTCCTGAAAGTAGACAAAGAGAACCTAATCAAACACATGAACAAGAATATTATACTTGTGTATAATGTTATATATGTGAGGTGCAAAAGTAAGTTAATTTCTAGGTCAAATTAGAGAAATTTTCAGAGAAAGAGTTGTTGGCTGGAAAAGGTTACAAAACCATCTCTAACGAGTTTGGAATCCACAAATGGAGGAGACTTAAGACGACTGTTACCCTGGTAACGGTGGTCCACCAACAAAGATCAGTCCATAATAATCTGAGAGGTCTCAAAGGAACCCAGGGGATCATCTAAGCAGCTAAAGGCCTCTCTCACACTGGCTAATGTTAATGTTGATGAATCCACTGAACAACCATGGTGTGATGGACAAAGACACTGATCTACAAAAAGAACATTTCTTCCCGACTGCAGTTTGATCATCGTCATGTGGACAAGCCAGAAGACTATTAGGACAATGTTTAGTGGACAGATGAGACCAAAGTAGAATAGTTTGGTTTAAATGAGAGGCGTCATGTTTGGGGATGAAACAACACTGCATTCAAGCATCAGAACCTCACCCCTCCATGAAATATGGGGGTGCTAATGTCCTTGTTTGGGTCTGTTTTGCTGCATCTGGACCAGTAAGGCTCGTCATCATTGATGGACCAATGAATTCTGAATTATACCAGTGTACTCGAAAAGAAAATGTCAGGACATCTGTCCATGAGATGAATCTGAAGAGAAACTGGGTCTTGCAGCAAGACAACGAGCCCAAGAACTCTTAGTGGTTCTACAAAAGAACGGTTAAAGAAGAACAAGATGAACGTTTAGGAACGGCCAAGTCAAAGTCCTGACCTTAATCCAATAGAAATGTTGTGGAAGGACCTGAAGCAAGCAGTTGATGTGAGGAAACCCACCAACATCTCAGAACTGAAGTGGTTCTGTTCTGAGGAATGGGCTAAAATTCCTCCAAGCTGCTGTAGACGACTGGTCAGCAGTTACCGGAAATGTTTAGTTACAAGGAGGTCACAGCAGATACTGAAAACAAGAGTTCACTTAGTTTTACCACTCACCGATATAAACAAATGATTCATTTTCTTAAATAAATACGTGTACAAGTATAATATTTATGTTTCATTTGTTTGATTGGGCTGCCTTTGTCTACTTTCAGGACTTGTGTGAAAATCCGTTGATGTTTTGAGTCATTTTTATGAAGAAATGTCAAAAAGTGACACTATAACTCTCTGGGGCCCTAAAGAGAGCTACAGGGTGGACAATAGAAGTCAAATGGGAGTATACTCAACCTTTTTGTTAACTGCATGTACAATACTAAAGGCCCCACAATCGAAAAACCTCTGACAACTCGACCAGATCAGTTCCTGCTGGGGTTGGAAAACAATTGTTACATGGGTTTAGCATCATTCCTGATCAGATCCCATCAGTTTTTATCTATTTATTTTATAAGACTGTCAAAAGTAAAACCAGTGAATCAGTGTATGCTAAGCAGCACCATGGCGAGCAGTGTGCACAATATACCACCGCAAATGCATCGCCGGTAAGCGCAATGTGTGCATGTGTGTGTGACAGGAGTGAAGTTAATAAGATGTCAGTGAGCTAAACTCCTCAGAGGTTGTTTTGAACCATAAAGCATCTCTGCACCACTTAGCTCAGCTCACCTCTCCCCATCGTCTGTCTGGGGAGGGGTCAGAGGGAGAGTGGGACATCATTCCACAGCTGGTTAACAGATGGCTGGAGCTGACACACAAACACATGCATGACCATTTCGGCGAGCAGACTGCAGCTATTTGTTTAGAAACATGTCTGCTTACCAAAGATTGGCTGCAAACATTGAGCCGTTATGTGCAGTGTACGTTGTGTTAACACGGACGGGAAGAAACACTGCAAACACGTTTATGTTTGGTGTGATCTGGATAAAAAGTTGTTTTCTGAAATGCGTCGCTTCTGTGTGAGGCTTCAGGTCTTTAGGGTTAGTCAGTCAAATTACGCTAGTGGCGCAGGTCCAAGAACGGCATTGTTCTTGATGTTTCCGATTTTTGTTTTTTGGGGAAATGTCCTAACAGTCTGGGACTAGATTGCCGTGGTGTTTACTACAGATATTCATGGTGCCTACAGCTTAAACTGTGATGACGTAGGAACCGTCTTACACCTAGCGCGGTAGGGTGGTACAGTGGTGTAGGGGTTAGCATTGACGCTTCACAGCGACAAGGTCCTAGGTTTGAACTGGTCGGCGGAGTCTTTTCTGTGCAGACTTGTTCTCACTAGGGGTTTTGCCTACTTGGGTTTTCTCTGGTTAGCGTGTATGTTGCGTAGCTACATGGCGACACAGACCGAAACGGCTCTGATTGGTCCAAAATTCCTCCAAACTGCTGTAGAAGACTGTTCAGCAGTTATCGGAAACATTTAAATGCTGTTATTGCTCAACAAGGTGGGGGTCACACCAGATAGTCAACAAAAGGGTTCACTCACTTTTGCAACTCAGAGATATGAACCAAAGAAATGCTCCTCTCCGGAAATGTAGCTACGCTTCACGGTGACGCAGATAATAAGGCGTAGGCTCCATGAAGACAGGTTGTGGGAGTGTAAACCCAAGATTTACCCCTGTGATAGACCGGCGACCGGTCTGGGGTGTACCCTGCCCAGTGATAGCTGGGATAGGCTCCAGCTTCCCCGCGACCTTTGGTTTATTGACCAGATAAACTCCATGTGCTCGCCACCCTGAGCTCTACTGTACGTTGGTTATTTAATCGTGTATCAACATGCAAAGCTGCTTGCACGTCTGGTTTGCAAGTTCATCATGAAACTTGGCAAAACAAAACGAGTCCAAATGAATTTGAACATAAATAGAGGATGAACGGTGACGACTGTAGCACTACCATTGGGGCAAATAATAAGCACAGAGTCAGGAAGCTTATAGAGCACATTTATGCTCCATACTGGGGGTACCTGTCCTTTGTGGATACTTATTTTAGCATCTATTGGTGGTTTATTTTGGTGGTTATTAAAAAAATTATCCAAGCAGCTTCTTCAGTTCTACATAGGGTTCGGTTTGTTGGACATTTTAGCATATCATCATCTAAACACGACTCCTTGTCCTATTAAACTTTGCAGTTGTAATGAATTTTACAGCCTCGATTTCTTTTCGTCGTCTCTTCCGCACCACCTCTAACGATCCATCCGTCTGTTTTCAGTCAGTACACAGAGAACAGGTCCATGAATCAGTGCTGAATTAGTATTTATTTTTTCTCTCCTTGTTACGGATGCATTTGTGCCACAGCTGTGAGCAGTGCTTAGGACGGAGGAATACTGCAATCAGCTCGGTTGACCTCAGCAATGAGCAGCCAAATCCGCCACAACTAGCTTATTTCTGTAATGGACATGAACAGTCTGGAGTGGATCTGCCAGAAAAAGCTTCTCCCATGCGGGAAGTAAAACTTATCCAACCTCACACTCCCTCTGGCTTCTAGCCCATGTGCCGCATTAGAGCGTTTTTGTTTTTTTGCTGCTGTTGTTTTTAGTCATGTCTTTGTGGTGTGTTGTTGACTTTGATTAAAATATTCTGTAAAGACGTAGCGTTGACATCCTGCGGTGTCTTTTTAAGTTGCCATTTTAATTGTTTATTAAGTCGGAGAATATTTAAGATTTGAAATGAATGAATACACGTTTTAAAGCTGAATTAGACATCGGCATCGACTCTGACTCTTTCTCTTGGTGGGTTTCTACGTCTCAGCGTCTTCTCTGATAAAAGGACTTCTTTTTTTTTTCTTTCATTCACATAATGCTCAGTACTCACCTCGTTCAATTTCCTCCTTCCTTCCTGTCTGTGATGAAAACATAAGCGAGCAGCTCTCTGCTGTCTCGGAGCTGCACTGGCAGCAGTAAATCTACCGGCAGACGGACACATAGAGACAGAGGGAGAACGTGAACTAGC
Organism: Chelon labrosus; assembly: GCF_963514085.1. Taxonomy (NCBI): domain Eukaryota; kingdom Metazoa; phylum Chordata; class Actinopteri; order Mugiliformes; family Mugilidae; genus Chelon; species Chelon labrosus. The sequence goes on along the minus strand of NC_140338.1, from coordinate 5,725,549 downwards.
AGTGATCGTGTCCTCGTGTTTCTTCTGAGCTAATATATCACGGCGGAGAGCGTCTCTGCTCGGGCTGCGTGGCTCTGCCAGCTGCTGCTGAGTGTTGCACAACATCTGACAAGAGCTGAGACACGGGCAGGATAGTCCAAGAAGCCTGGACAACAGCTGCTTAGAAGAGTCTGAACCGCATCGTGGAGGGAGTGGAGGGAAAAAAAAAAAAAAGGAAAAGGGAAAACGCAGACGGTCGGGTCAGGGAGGTTTTGACACACAGGCCTTCAATGAATCCGTCTGTGGTCCTAGTTTCTCTGGTGTTTCCTGCACCGTTGACGTGACTCAGACCCGATTCACCGAGATGAATCTGTAGCAGAAGTACAAGTGTGAACACATCCAGGACACAAACCAGGAGGTCACTGATTCCTTTGGTAGTGTGAACACACAGTGAGTCCACAATGAATCCTCTCAGAGAGCTCCTAACTTAGCCTAAACATTCCTAGCAAGGAGTCTTGGCTTAGGAGTGATTCCACAACATTCCCAGAGAATTCAGAGGAAGGAATGGACAGAAACTCTGATCTTAGTGAAGAGGTGTGGTTGACCCTGTTGCTAGGTAAAAGGTGTGATTGGTTGATCCTAAAAGCTAGATAAAAATACACTTTTGGTGATTATGGCCATAGAAGGGACTGACACATCAACAGACTTAATCATAGACTCTAATCTCTATGAAGACTGTGGAATTATAAATAATATTTTACATAAAAATAAATAAATAATAAGCTATACTTTAAAATGATCCTACAAAGTGTGTGATTAAACTTGCGCAGTATTCAAATGCTGATAGTTCTATTTATTTGCTTCCATTCATTCACCACGCTGGTCATTTTTCATCCATTTGGTATTAACGAGGGTAAAATGACTCCTCTTTCATCATTTTCTGTGATTGCTAACCGGCCGATGAGAAGCAGCACTGGGACCTTAGGAGCTCTCTGAAGAGCTGAGAATCTTTAGGAATACGGCTCCTGGGTCATATTAAAGACCAGCTACTCAACACTTCAGAATATTTGAAAAATGCTCTCATTACTAAAAAACAGACATCACTAACTTATAATAGTTGTGTGTGTGTGTGTGTGTGTTGTTGTTTTTTTTCTGAATGAAGCAAAACTCCTCTTCCACAGATCAGCCCTGTTGAGTAGGAGGTCTTTAATGTCACCCAGGACTTACTGTGTGTTCACACTAGCAAAGGAAGGAGGTCAGATTTGTCCCAGACCACCTCCACATGTGGACTAAGACCAGATCAGTCAAATCTCAGTGTCCTGTGGGTGTTTTATCTTAATGTAAGATATATATATATATTTCCACAATGGCAGTATCTTTTCCTAGCCTCCCAGCTTACAGTAGCTCTTCCTAGCCACCCAGCTAATGATAGCTATTCCTAGCCACCCAGCTAACAGTAGCTCTTTTCACCTTGCCAGCCAACAATATCTTTTTCTAGCCTCCCAGTTAACAGTTGCTCTTCTTAGCCTCCCGGCTAACGGTAGCTCTTCCTAACTTCCCAGTTAACAGTAGCTCTTCCTAGCTTCCCATATAATAGTAGCTCTTCCTAGCCTCCCAGCTAACAGTAGCTTCTCTTAGCCTTTCAGCTAACAGTGGCTCTTCCTATCCTCCAAGCCTCTTAGCTAGCTCTTCATAGGTTTCTAGCTTCCCAGCTAATAGTGCCTTTTCCCAGCCTCCCAACTAACAGTAGCTCTTCATAGCCTCCTAGCTAACAGTAGCCCTTCCTAGCCTCCAAGCTAATAGTGCCTTTTCCTAGCCTCCTAGTTAACAGTAGCTCTTCATAGCATTCTAGCTAACAGTAGGTCTTCATAGCCTCCTAGCTAACAGTAGCTCTTCATAGCCTCCCAGCTAACAGTAGCTCTTTCAGTTTCTCAGATGCATTGTTGCTTTCTGCTCCAGACACAGTCGACGTGAGGACCAGTCACAGTCGGTAGTTTTTAAGTGTCTCTGAACCTTCACATGTCTTTTGCACGGTGTAGTTTCAGTCACATGATGATCTTTGTATATTTTAGGGGTGAAGTCCAGGTCATAAATCATCATCATCATCATCGTGTGTTGTGTACTTGGAATACCTTGAGCAAATCGTAAAAATGTACTACAGTTGCCAAAAAAGATAAGATAAGATAAATGAAACTAAATGTCAGCCAGGAGGAACATCATTTAAATATCACTGTAGTCACTGCTGCACATCAGTCGTACATTGTTTTAATACCAGCACATAATTGGCCATTTTTATTTTAAATTCCATCACTGAAACATACCCCACAATCAGATGCTTTATTTGATTTATTTTATTATATATATATACAGCAGACGGCCTGTGGAGTTTGTGGAATCACGGTTAAGATTAGTCATGTGCAGCAGATTTAGAGGTGTGGTTTGTTTGGTTTGCGCATGGTCCAGCTCAACGTCTGGGGTCGTTACACGCACTTCGTCCTTGTTTTTTTAGATGTTGATTCATGTTGTGCTTCAGTGGGAATACGAATTCATCTCAACAACAACCCTGTCACCTCTACAGCCCCTATGGAAGACAACTAATTCATGCTGCATTATTAAATTAGCACACTTGTATAAAGTTGCATTTGTTCTGCTGTGGTATTTATCTAGATGCATTTCTCTTTATTCCGCTATAGCTTAACAGGAAACATGGCGTTTCTCATTTCACCGTCCCAGTTAAGTGTTAATACTATCACTTCAGTGTAGGATTTTAATGCTGCATCTATTACTGAATGCTCACATGACTCAAGTTTGTTTGCTTTGTACGCCAAGCCGACTTTATTTAAAGCTGTAAAACAATATTCTATTGTTATATATTTTATAGCTGACCTCTCTTTCACCATTTCTCCCTCTTTCCATGTCACATTTGTGCATAAACCTCTGCACCAAACCTCATGAATGTTCTATAGAAAGATCAGTTGTCATTGTGCAGAATTGCTGCAAACATTTATAATTTTACTTGATTATCCAGATGTAATTTATGTTGAAATTTATAACTGTTTCTCCAACCCAGTGCTGATAAAAAGTTGTTTTCTTTTCTTGTCCAGGAAAATCTTGTCTAATAAATATAATTTTTTTCAGTGCCTCTGGCTGAGATTGAGTCCATTGTTCATTCTTTATTTAAACCCAACTAGATTCTGTCTAGATTTGTCCAAACCAAACATCTCTGAGTCATTTGCACGTTGTCCCGAATTGTGTGCGCTAAGCTGCAGGTCCACAAAAGAGGCTTTCATGTAAATCCGCTCTGGATCGCTTTACGCTGGCTCGCCGTCAAGTTCACGATGGATGCGTTCTAAGCTGGAGATCTGCTGCCACTTTATGTCATCAGACGTCCTTTGAGGTTTTGTTTGTTGTGCCTCGGGTTTTAAAGACTTCTTTTTTTTTTTTTTCATTTCAGTGCATTTGTTATTTTTTTGTAATGTATCTTGTCTTTTTATTTTTATTTTTTTCAGCACGAAGTATTAAACTTTACTTTTAGGATTTTATCTTTTCTCACAGAACCACTCCAGCCCTTTATGGTTCTAGCACTGGATCGACCACTTTCAAAGTAATTTTATTTTTATTTTCCCAGTTTACAAAGACATTTTAGAAAATGTTGAACTTAAAACTATAATTTACCAAATTAAAAGGTCAATAATATAAACTCATATGGTGTACCATTTGATTACCGTCTGAGTTTACCAGCCACTTACTTTCATTTAGGCTGAAATAGTAACGAGAACATTCTGTTTAATAGACTAAATATATTTATATAGAAATATATTACATATGTGTGCATGCATTATTGGGTTGAGCACAAGTAAAACACAAAGCTCATAGTGGTAACTAAAACCCTTTCCACCCTGGAGGACCCTGCACCATGATCACACTGCATGGTACTGTTATGAAACGAGGCCAGCCATTTTAATAAAATGCACATTTTATATATATTTAATCAAATTAAGTTATTTTAATTTTTGATAATGCAGAAGTAAAAGTGAGATTTTTCTTTTTCAGATCTCACTCAGGCCTCAAAGTTTTTTTCAGGTGGAAATTTTCTAAAAAAAAAAAATTATCTGCAAGGTGAAGCTGCATGTAGATAAAATATCTCAACACATATCAACATGAGTGAGCGGATCCGTCTTATTGTACCCAGATTCAGATGTTTTTCATTATTTAGTTTATGAAACACTTAAATCTAATATCCTATATATATATAATATATATGCAGTGCTGCTGAGTATTTGCACCCTGCAGAATTTCTGCATAAAAATGACTCAGAACATCACAAACGTAGACAAAGAGAACCCAATCAATCAAATGAAACATAAATATTATACTTTTGTGTTTGTTTATTCAAGAAAATGAATCATCTGTTCGTAAAAAGTCTAAAAGTGAACCCTTGTTTCCAGTATCTGCTGAGACCTCCTTGTGAAGCAATAACATTTCCGGTAACTGCTGATCAGTCGTCTACAGCAGCTTGGAGGAATTTTAGCCCATTCCTCAGAACAGAACCACTTCAGTTCTGAGATGTTGGTGGGTTTCCTCACATCAACTGCTTGCTTCAGGTCCTTCCACAACATTTCTGTTGGATTAAGGTCAGGACTTTGACTTGGCCGTTCCTAAACATTCATCTTGTTCTTCTTTAACCGTTCTTTTGTAGAACCACTTGTGTTCTTGGTTCTCGTTGTCTTGCTGCATGACCCAGTTTCTCTTCACATTCAGTTCATGGACAGATGTCCTGACATTTTCTTTTAGAGTTCACTGGTAGAATTCAGAATTCATTGGTCCATCAATGATGACAAGACGTTCTGATCCAGATGCAGCAGAACAGGCCCAAACAAGGACATTAGCACCCCCACGCTTCAAATACATTTAAGCTGCACTGTATACACAGCATACATAATACATTATTATTATTTATTATAGCCCATCATTATAAGTTATTAGACAGAATACAAATGTGAAAACAAACATAATGACCCTTGAAAAGCTAAAAAGCATGTTTCCTTCAAATGAAGACTGGAGCCTCCGGCCGGTCCTCGTGTCGACTGCTGCGACTTTTGTGGGTTTCAAGAAAATGTCCTGTTCAACCTCAGTCCAGACACTCATTTGGGGTTGGGGGGGGTGATGGCAGTAATGCCCTCTCAGCGGACAGGAGGGGGGCGGCAGCGGGGACGTGTGGTGGAGAAACACGCTGAGAAACTAAAGAGAAGGCAGAGGGTTTTTTTTTTTTTTTTTTTTTTTTTTTACTCTTCATGTTTTGAAAACAGATTTACAGAAAGCAGCACAGTTCAGGTTTCACAGTGAAAATGGAGACACGTGAAAAGAGGTCCGCGGGACAGAGAGGAGTAAATAGGACGACATGTTGAGAGGACGGTTCTGGATCAGCAAAGGATGGATGAAGTGGAAGGTAAAGGATCCGACAAAGGTGCTTTAATAAAAAAAAAATACTGACTTTAGATCCTAGTTTGTCCAACAACAATTTGTCGTTCCATTGCCAAATATTAAACCAGGTCTTTCTCATTATTTTTGAAAGCCACGTTTATTTAAATACTGATTAATTATGAAAAAAACGTTGTGTGGAGATGATGAATTCATATATTTGCATGCTCCAATGGCTATTAAACAAACTGATGAGTAGCAGAAACAATTAAATCATAATAAAAAAATCTGCAGTTTTTATTTTGATTCATATTCTGAAACTGGACTCAGTTATTTTTCCAGTGTAGACAGTTCAGTAGGAACTACAGGTTTTTACCTTTTAGTTTTGCTGTGAATTAAGTCATTAAGTTGATTTAGGACCGGCTGTGCTCAGTGAATAAAGTAAAACTAAATACATTAAATCAGTGCTGAACTATAATTCACTTCTATACTGATATCCATATACTGTGGATATGCAGTGTGACATTTTAAAAATATTGCAGAAAGCCTTGTGTTTGATTTTTTGGTCTTGGAGCGTTATTTTGGTTTTGGTTTTTGGAAAAAAAGCCCAACAATAATCAGTAGCATGCTGCCGAAGTATACATAAGACACAAATCTTTTCCTGATATTTAACTTTTCAGTGAGCACAATGTATACATGCATTACTAAACTGTAATAAATAAATAATAATAATAAAAAATTTACTGTTTAATATATTTGTTTTTGCAGAAACTTCAAATCCTGATATTGAATTTGTGAGTTTCTGCACAGCTCCAGACGCTAACGGCACTGGAGTTAGTTCAAGTGAGGGAAAGAATTTGAGAGGTGGGGGAGTAAAAAAAAAAAAGTCGATGCATGGTCTTGAACCTGTGATATTAATATTTCAAGGCTTCGGTGTCGACAGGGAAGCTACTAGAGCTCCAGCTTTGATTCATTTTGACGTCTGGCAAAAGGTGCCTGAGCTTTAAAAGCAGAACCAACAGATTGATCCGATCCAGGATGTGCACTGTGCACTTTGCTAACATATGCATATTCATTCTCTTTTACGTATTTAACTTAAATCTTTACTTATTTACCTAAGCGTGCACAGATCCCAGAGAGACCTGCTTTCCAGTTGCACGTCTGACAAAGAGACAGTTGAGCTGGATTTGATTTGTTATGCCCAGTTGTCTCTTCTGCAGTAATCTGTGATGTTTTATTACAGATCATTAACGTGGTTGTTTACATTCAGTTCTGAACCTGTGAAAGCAAGCATCCTCCGCTTTGGTTTCCGCAGTCACTGTACAGCGCTGAGATTCGTATTCGGCAACCGCTGGCAATCACCAGTGAGGGAATAATATGAGAAATGTTAAATTTATGAAAGCAAATTTATTAGACAGCGTGCGCAGTAAAAGTCGCGGCCTGCGGCGGACTGACAGCGAGGCAGGAACGAGAGACTCGAGGCAGAAACGAGAGCGGCCCGGGCCAGAGAGACGGAAAGCAGAGAGGGTGTAAATCCTCCTGTGTTTGGAGGAGGTGGTTTCTGTGGTTTTGATGGCTCCGCTTGGAGGGCCCTCGCTTTGATTTAGTCAGCAGTGACAGAAACAGCAGTTAAGAGGCCAAAGGTGTGTTTGAAAACTGTGAGAAATGCCTCATAGCGCAGTCTGGAGTTTGATTCTGGACTTTATACGATTGTTTCCTCAAGAGCTTTGACTTGAAAATGTAAATGCCCTCGTTGTGTTCCAACTGGGGCATCCCTCTGTCTCCGTGCAGGAACAGATTCAGATTATAACGTTAGGGATGTCGTAGCCATTTTTAATTTTTTTTTTGCCCCGAATCCGATACAGATCTTTTAATAATCGGTATCCGAGTCCCGATCTGATCTTAAAGAAACAAAATGCCATCCCCTGGAGATTTAGTTAAACGTTTTCTTCTTGTTTTCTCACGTGTGCACTTGAGATTTGACGATCTACCTACTAACACCTCCAAATCCACGCTGCACAGTCTACACAGAGTAAATCCAACAAAGGTTAAAAAAGGCAACTGGACTTGTAGAGTTTGCCTTTTTTAACCTTTGTTGGATATACCATGACCTGGATGACTGAGAACCTTCACAGATACACAGAGTAAAGTTCTTCTAGGCAGCAGACATGTTTAGTCACATGATTTTAGGTTTCTCTTCTTCTTCTTTGGCAGCTTTGATGCTAGCCAATGAAGAAGGTGTTTTGATGCTACGGGGACGTAGTTTTGGTTTATGGCAGACCCAAAATAATTAAAGGTCAGGCTCGGCCGTAGCCCGATGCCGATCCGATCACTTAAAAACATATTGTATTATTATTCTTTATTCGTGTTTTTATCACGCTGCTGTCACAGTTTACATCTCCGTAGGTAGAGCTCTCGTTTCTTTATTTGTGTAGAAATGCTTTCCGTCAACCTCCGCGACTCCACGTCCACTTTAAAGAGAAACTTTAAGACTTTTGCGGAGCAGGTTCAACCGTGGCCGTAGCACAGAAGAGTCACCGTCTGTCTGGATGTTGTTCCTCGTTGAATGTAGTCGTTTATTCTCAGTAAAAACTGAAGGGTTGCTGCTTTATTCAGAAAGGAAGCGTTTCTTTCTGTGATTCTTTAAAACAAACGAGTAAAAGTAAGTAAGTAAGTAAATTTAATTTATAAAGCACATTTAAACACAGCATAGACTGACCAAAGTGCTGTACAGTGGATAAAGAATGGTGGTAAAAGAATATTTGCACATTTTAGATTATTATTAAATGATTTGGGATAATTTAGATTTTCTTTAAACATATTCTTAAATTGTTATATATTGTCATATGCTGTAGACTGTTAGATAAATGAAACCCATGCTGTGAGTTTGCCCCCTCTGTCTTCTGCCCTATCGCACATGAGGCTTTATTATATTTTTGCTAGACAGCCCTACAGTGTTTATTCACATTTAATATCTCTCTCTGTTTCCGTGTTCTCCAGGCGACATTTTGTTTTGACAGTCAAATGACAAGGGAGCGATTACAGTTTAGTTTACGCTGCCTACGTACATCAGTTTTATCTCATCTGTGCCGTCTGGCAATGCGGCCTGACGTTTATATTTTTATGTCGAATGATAAGAATAATAACTTTTGATTTGCATGACACTTCAAAACACTTCAAAAAGTGCTTCACAAATCAGTCAAGACACATAAATATATCATATAATATATAAGACAGTAATGTAAAAAGAAATGAAGAATAAAATAATAATAAAAATTAGCATTTCCGAGACGGCACTGAGGATGGTGAGTTTTAAAATCAGTTCTAAACCCTACCAATCAGGCATAACATTATGACCACCTTCCCAATATTGTGTAACCCTTAGCAAAAAGTAGTTTATTCAAGTGTACTACAAGTATACTTATTTTATACTAAAATTGAGGTAGTATACTTGAAGTTCATTTTATTAAGTATGCTTGAGTATAAGTATACGTATAGCAAGTATACTACAGACCATGTACTTATAGTGTACTAGAAAGTATACTAATTTAATACTTCTTCGGACTAAATTGGAACATTTTTAAGTTTATAAAAGTATACTTTAAGTATACAACAAGTACACTCATCTATACACTATTAGTGTACTAGGTATATACTTCTAGTCCACATTTTAGTTTATAAAAGTATACTTTGAGTATACCATAAGTACACTCTTCAATATACTACGAGTGTACTAGCTATATACTTCTAGTCTTCTAGTCCACATTTTAGTTTCTAAAAGTATACTTAAAGTATACTTTTGAAGTATATTTTAAGTATACTTTAAAGGTTCCAATTTAGCCGGAAGGAGTATTAAATTAGTATACTTTCTAGTAGACTATAAGTACATGGTCTGTAGTATACTTGCTATACTTATACTCAAGTATACTTAATAAAATGAACTTCAAGTAAACTACTTTTTCCTAAGGGAAATCTCCCTTGTGACTCCAGGATGTTGTTAGTGGAGGACCTTTTAGGGGAGGGGCCTCTGTGGATCATCCCACAGATACTTGATTAGTTTGGGATCTCGTGAATTTGGAGGCCAGGTCAACACCTTGTGCTGCTCTTCATGTTTTTTTTTCAGTTGTTCTTAAAAGCGTTTTTGTGTGTGTTCCAGTGTCAGGCTGCATCCTGCTGGGGATGACGTGGGGGTGGTCTGGTCTGGTCTGGTCTGGTCTAGGTGAAACGATCTGATCTCGGCTGTGAGTCGGGTAACAGCCAAGTAGATCCCACCGGTCAAATGTACAAAGGGCCGAGAACAGATCCTTGAGGAATGCCACGAGGGAAATGTTGGAGAGCAGTCAGATAAGACTTAAAGTGGTTTGGCCAAAGTCATGCCTACAAAGTTTTACACTGAGTCAGTGGAAACTCTGCCATCATCAAACGCAGCGTTGAGGTCTTCTAATCATTTAAATCTATTTATATGATCATCTGTTGAACTTTTGTTGCATAAATAACATATAATAAACAACTGGCTCTCCACAGGAATCACTATGATATCAGTTATTCCTTATTTCTCTGTAATTCCTTTGTTTTCCTGTGTTTTTATTTTCATTTCATCATCTCTCTCTCTCTCTCTCTCTCTCTCCACCTCGCCCTCACTCGGGACAAGGGTTTAATATCCTCTCGGTCGTTCCTGGGTCCTAATCCTCTGTTTTTCCTTTGAGCTTTTATTGACTCTGCTTCATGTGGCCTTGCTTTTTCGTTTAGGAGCAGTCATTTACTGCGCCGCTTTCACCGGCCGGCGGGTAAAAGCCATCACGGCGCTCGTGTACCGATGCACGAGATCTGACGTACAGCCCCAAACGAGTGACCTCAGCTTTTTTTTTTTTTGCAAAGTGCAATTTTGAAAAACTTTCCTTCTTGAGGCCACGTGTTTAGAAATCACAGACGAGAAAGTAAATGCATAAACACAGCTAGACAGAGGGATTTAGTGCAGCAAAAGATTTAAGAAAAAATAGGTTTTAGTGTCTTATTTTTCCTCTTTTTGTTTGTTTGTTATTCCATCAGTCTAGTAGCAGGAGCATCCTGTCTTTAACGTCATACCGGTTAATAAAAAGCTAAATGTATAAAGTTAGGGAGATGATATGTTTCAGTGCACAGATATGTGTTTTTTGTTTATTTTGTGAACCTGTATGTAAATGTAATTTAAATTTTACAAGCTTTTTTTTAAAGTTTATGCAAAGTTATAGCAGCTCAGCACAACAGTAAATAAATTAAACCCTCAGTAGCATTGCAATAAGTCTTACACCGCCTTCCAGGGGACCTTCTTCTTCCTCCATTTCTCTGCTAGAAAATCTCTCCTGCAGGAAATAAATTAGGGTAGCTGTTTCCAGAAATGTACGGGATGGTCGTATCGCACCTCGTCCGCACGAGAAAGATTAATTTAAGCTTCTTTCTGCAGAAACGTCCTCGAATCCGTCGTCTCGCCCCTCGTGCTCAGGGGAGGACTTCCTCTGTGACTCTGAAGACTCCTCTGTGGAGTGTCGAGCCGAGAGCAAGTTTAGAAAAATAAAAAAAAATAAAAAATAGAAACTTTCACAGCACTTGTCCACTAGAATCTGCAACGGCCTTGCTGTCTTTGTTCATTTGTTTTCAGACCTAGACGCGGCAGGATGGGTCTAATCTTTTTGAAAGATGAGATCACTGAATGCATTTTTAGTTTGGTGCGACTATTATCTAATAAAATCTATACGTAAATAAAACGTTTACTGAAATATTTTGCCGCGACTGCACTTCTTTAAAAATCCAAAAGCAGCAGTAACAACTTAACGCGAAGCTGTGTCAAGCAATAAAGCAACAGCCTGGATTAGCATTGATGCTAACCGTAATAACAGTAGCAGCGGTGTCTGTGGTGAGGTGTGTTAGCGGGATACACTGTGTGCGTGTGTGTGTGATTGTGTGTGTGTGTGTGTGTGTTGCAGTGTCAGCAGCCCCCTACTGATGAAGTGCAGAAGCTCTGGGGCTCAGGAGGCCATCCATCATCTCCATCAGGCTTAAGTGAGGCTCCCTGGACTGGGACGCCACCAGACGACGACGACCCCGGGCCCACCGGTCTGAGCCGGACTATATAAACACCAGCCATCATCATCATCATCATCATCATCATCAGCGGCCGCAGCAGCAGCAGCAGCAGCAGGAGCACCACCCTGAGACTAAACTTGGGTCAAAATCATCATCATCATCAGAAGCAGCAGCAGCAAAGAGAGCGTTGGTGGTTTCATTTTGTAAATCATACGTTCCAAAAAGTATTTGAATATCCACCTCAGCTGATCACGTGACGTTCTCTGACTGCTGCTCAGGTATTTCTCATGAATTTAGTGACTGATAAGTGTTGCGGAGTTCGGAGATTTAAACTTCCTCCGATCTGGTAGCGTCAGGAGGAGTCATAAAACGTTAACACACAACAGCGTCTCCGTCACAAATGTGCTTTAATATTAAATCGTCTCTTCAGTCAAACGATGCGTAATTCATCGATAGCTTAATCCTGCTTCTCCGGCTCCGTGGGGCAGATTAGGAAGCTCTCCACCGACCAATATAAATAACTTACGGTATGTTCCTGCTCCTCCTCTATTCCCCAGGCAGCGTCTCTCAGCGAGTTGCGTTGCCGTGTCAGTCGCATCTCTGCCCTCTGCTCTCGTTTCATTTGCAGTACATAAAAAAAATAATAAAATATAAAAAAAAAAAAACGCCACCACCCAGGAACAGGTCTCTCTCTCTTTCTCTTTCTCTCTCGGGAACACGCACACACTCACACGGGGTCAAGGGTCAGAGGTCATATTGTGTCTGGAGAGGATTTACTCTCTCGCCTGTTTGATCTCAAACATGCACACGTTTACACACACACACACACACACACACACACACACTTCTGTTCGGTGGAGACCTTCATTCACCCCGACCTTAACCTATAAACACACAGTTTCCATCACTGCAGAGGCGTTTAATTGACTTTGGCCTGGATCGGACTAATACGTGTTTCATTTTGTCGAGTCCTTGCGACTGGTCGACTGCAATTTCTCTTTCTTGTTGAGATTTATGCGTAAATTCTTATTAAAATTTTTAACTTGCATGCGTTGGGACGATAAAGTTCCACAATCAAGAGAGATTTTCCTTGTTTTAATTGAGATTTTAACTGTATTCTGTGTGTTTTATTGGTTTTATTATTTATTTTTTGTCTTATAGATTAGAAAAGCGACATCATGTTTCAGCTTTACTTAAACTGTGCACCTGATTTCTTATGATCTGTATATAAATAGAAGCACAAATTGTCTGCATGAGTCCGGGTGGACGAGACACACATCGTGTTAAATCAAGGCCGGATTTAATAACTCAAAAACATTTGCAGCAATCGATTTTTTCTTCAGTGCCTTTCATCAGTCGTAGTGTCTTCTAGTCGACACACAGAAAAACAAACGAAAACAAAAGGAAAAAAAAAAGAAGTGGATTTTCCTTCACAATTTAAAGTTATAAATGAGCAATAAAATAAAGTTCAGCCACGGTCAGATCAATCTAAAAAGAGGAACTAAGGAGAACAATAAATAAAAGTCGGTTGTATGACAACACACTCTGGCGGGTATGATTCAGATTACCCCTTAATTACAATTACAACAAAAACAATTAGATGCAAAACCCCCCGTGCTTCACCGTGGCATCCTGTCTGTCGCTGCAGATACATTCAGTGATACTTCGCTATTAGCTGCGGCTACATACTGTCGGGACTGTTTGCTGGCACTCGTCGGTGGACGCTGTTAGCGCGGAGGGCACGGGCCCCTGGGGCGCCACTGTTAGCTTGAGTTAACTCTTCACAAATAAAAGCATTTAAATGTTTCGACGCCGTCAGCGCGCTCGTCCGTCCGTCCGTCCAGATTGGCTTCTACGGGCTCCCACCGATGCAATCCAAACATCATAAGTGCGTATTTGCCCGTCGGATGCCTCATCTTCTCTACTTCCACCCTCCAGATGCAACAGGCTTCCACTGTTTTTCGAGAAATCCATTAAAAACTGCTCAGACACCCGACAGCGCACTCACTAATGCAATCCATCATTTTAAATTATGCATATATTTTACAGATTGCCTCGCCGCGCTGCTAATTATCCTGTTAAAAAAGAGTAATTGCCCTTTTCTCCGCCAGCGTGTTCTGTTCGTTAGCGTAAACGGGAAAAGGGGCTAAACGGAAGGGGGCGGGGCGAGCCGCTCTGCAAAACGCAGGCGGCGATCTCATTCGTCCTCTGGAAGGGATGACACTGCTTTTAACGGGAGGACCACGGCTGCAATTATGGCATGCGGCGTTATGAAAATACACGTGCAATTAAAACTGATGGATGGCGCCATTATGTCATGAGCGGGAGCGCGGTGGAAGCCCGTTACGTCAGGAGCTCAAACCCAACCGCTAGCTATCGAGTACATACATGTGCAAAGGATATGACAAATGGCAGTATTGCGTTTAAAACAACTTCATGAGCCTCGTGCGCCGCCGCCGCATCCGTCGAGCCCTTGTCAACAACTCAACGCCGCGTTCGCGACTCTCTCTTCAACGAGAAACTAAACACGTGCTTCGCTCGGGTTTGTTTGCAGCTTTAGCGACTCGCCTGTGTGCGTCGAATAATATCTGCAGACACCAGACCTCACGCAAGAACCGGTCACACGGTGACAAGATGTGGGTTTTAAGAGAATTTGAGGAACTTGAACTGTTCGGCAGTTACCGAATTTTCCCAAAAAAAAGACTTTGCGCTGGATTCCAGTGCTACCTGTTTTATAGTTTTAGGTTTTCTTTGACTCTTTTACCTGTCTGCGTATGAACCATGTCACCAGGAACAGACCTGAGCCTTATTGTAGTGTCTTCTTGTGAACAGGTGACATTCATCAGAGTGAAAATTAAATAAAAAACCACAGTGTTCTTGCCTGAGGCCCGGTGTGTTGTTTTCTTGTTCCACTAACTCATAAACTGGAATTACAAAAACAAATTAAAATGAGAAAAAAAAAGAAAACAGGTTACCGAGGGTGAGAGTATATCAAGCTCAGCTGATTTGCAGAATAGCATTAGTGTCGTGTCATTATTCTAGTGAGCGATCTGGTCTTTGCCTTGTTTTAACGTCCCTTCTGCCAGGCTTCGTCCTGCTGGCCGGCGCTCCTCCTCCTCCTCCACCTCCTCCTCCTTTTCTCCACCAGTGAGCAGTCCCTCTACGTCAGTGCAGTATCAGAGCTTGTCTTCATGGCTCTTACTTTAAAACCTCCTCCTCCTCCTTCTTCCTTGCGGCGACTCGGTTTTAAAGGTTTCTCGTATTTGGTAGCGCGGTCTCTCTCACAGTGGAGTGGCATATTTATTTTTTGTTTTATTCGCTTCTCTAATGCTCCTAGTAAGATTTAGTTTTGTCGTTATAATCCTTGTAGGAAGCAAGAACTGTCAAAAACCCTCCTCTTCCGCAGTATTTTTCAGTGCAGTAAGGACGTCCCGTGGGCGGGGGCTACGCCGCCACGTGGCCGATCAGGTATATGTTGTCGTAGAGGTGGCCCACGAAGTCGTCCGAGACGTTGTGCGCCGCCCTGCGAGTGTTCCTGATGAACTCCCTCTTGGACATTTTGTTTTTCACGTGCGGGCTGGTGAGGTCGATGGACAGCAGGATGAGACTGTAGCACAGCACGTACACGGCATCTGCGGACGAGACGACACCACAGGGCGATCAAACGGCGTGGAAGGAAACCGCTAATAAACAACCGGAGAGGTTTCCAATATACGAATAAAAAACGATTCAGCGCGCCGGTAATAAGCTCGTTAAAACCGCTCTGCCCGGGTCCATCCCCTCGGGGAAAAGCAGCGGTGAAATAAAACATCCACCCCAGACATCCACCCCTCTCTAGCCTCGGGCTCAAAACCATTACTCTAATCCCGCCACTACTACTAATCATACGAGCAGGTCCGAGGAGTTAAGAGTAACAGAGTGAGGGATTGGTTTCTCTACGGTCTGCTGACATTAACAAAGCCCTCGGTTGGTAAATGCATGGACCACTGACAATACCGAAGCCGGGGATTACTTGAAAATAAAACCCTCGACGGTTATCCCTCATTTTGTGGCTGGGCAAACGGGTCAGGAGTGCAGTGGCTTTAAATTCCCCGTTTTGAGTGTTGCTCCCGTTTGTTGCCCTCTAGCTGCAGCTGGGTTTAGGACGTCCAGAGAGGAGGTCCACCCCAGCTGAAGTGTTCAATCTGCACTCGTATTTGTGTTCTCCAGAGGATGAAGCGTCTTTACATGAGCTCCCCTCCAGCGCCACCTTCAGGTCATCACTGGGACACAATTGTGTGTTGCCAGTTTCAGAGATTTGTTGTATTTAAACTGTATTTTTCCCTCTAGTTTCACATCTTGCATGTGTCTCTGCTTCGGTGCAGCTCCTCTCTGTCGTCCTAGTTTTAGTCTGAGTCTCTGTCATGTTTTGGAAATTTCCCCCTCTCACGTGAACTAATCTCATTCTCGTGGTCTTGTGAGATTTGTAGCGTGAAACCGCAGCAAGATTACTGACGATGGGAAGCAGGAAATGTCGATATCAGACGTTTTGATTCAAATCAAGATCGATTTGAATCAAAACGTCTCATTTTTAAAATTTATTTAAAATTAAAAACGGGCGCATGTGTTTCGGCACGGCGTCTCGGGGCACTCACCAGGACTGAGGCCCAGGTCTCGGACAAGACCCGGGTTGCAGGCGCAGAACCTGTGGCTGAACTTGGTGATGAGGGTTTCCAGATACTCTCCTCTCTCCTCCGGCGCGTGGATGTGTCTGAAGAAGTCCCGCAGAGCGTTGGGGAGGAACTGGTTGCTGAAGTTGTGGAGGGTCACCAGCTCGTCCAAGACGTCTCGCCTGCACGCAC
The DNA here is from genome assembly GCF_963514085.1 of Chelon labrosus. Classification (NCBI taxonomy): domain Eukaryota; kingdom Metazoa; phylum Chordata; class Actinopteri; order Mugiliformes; family Mugilidae; genus Chelon; species Chelon labrosus. Next base: position 5,709,245 of record NC_140338.1, on the reverse strand, counting down.
ACAGGCAAGTAAAGCAGATTAAAGGTGTGATAGGAGCATTCATTTACACATAAAAAAAATCTAATTTGACATGAAAAGATCTCCAGTAAATGTGCGTTTCATTTTATAACAGGACTATAGTTAATTTAAGCACGGTTTGTAAAAAAATAAACTGTATTTCTGCGTTAACCTCTCATCCAGGTAAATCCTCAGCATCTTCCAGTTGAGCCGCCTCGTGTAGAAAATGAACTTGGCCAGCTCCTTTGGATGATCTACTAGTATACCTTTAGACATGAAGTAGCTGATACCCTGCACAAACAAACAAACACACACACAGAAAGAAAGAGAAATAAATCATATCTGGTCCAGACACACACCAAGCTACACCTTTATGTCGAGGCGAGAGACTCTAACGCTGACAATAAACATGAAAACACTAAATAAATAAGCCTGCCTGCACACTATCGCTGAGATGTTCATTTAAGTTTTGCATGAAGAGCTCACGTTAGTTCAACATGCATTGACATTAACAGAGCTGTAGTCTGTGAGTGGAGGTGGTGAATTTGCATAGAGTTTGCATACAGCTCAGTCCTCCACTGATGATGAGGAGGAGTAGGATAAAGACTAAGTGCTGGTTAACGCTGATGTTCACAACATAACATTTATTTAACAAACTTAGTGCGTCCTCCTATTGGATAATTACTGCATGGGTGATCATCTTTCAGCTGGCAACAAGTTATTTAACTCCAACTGGTTCAATGAGTAGCTTCTCATTTCTTAAACAACCATGTCTAAAGACACATCCTGTGGTCGTGGAAAAGATGTTGGTCTGTTTGAGAAGGGTCAAATCATTGGCATGCATCAAGCAGAGAAAACATCTAAGGAGATTGTAGAAACTACTGAAACTGGGTTAAGAACTGTCCAACGCATTATTAGAAACTGGAAGGATAGTGGGGAACCATCAGGGTAAGAAGAGAGGCAGATGAAGTGATGCACCCATCATGCCTAGTGTCTACTGTACAAGCCTGTGGGGGCAGTGCTATGATCTGGGGTTGCTGCAGTTGCTCAGGTCTAGGTTCAGCAACATTATGTTGCCCAAAGAATGAGGTCAGCTGACTACCTGAATATACTGAATGACCAGGTTATTCCATCAATGGATCATATTCCAAGATGACGATGTCAGGATTCATGGGGCTCAGATTGTGAAAGAGTGGTTCAGGGAGCATGAGACATCATGTTCACACATGGATTGGCCACCACAGAGTCCAGACCTTAACCCCACTGAGAATCTTTGGGATGTGCTGGAGAAGGCTTTGTGCAGTGGTCAGACTCTCCCAACATCAATACAAGATCTTGGTGAAAAGTGAATGCAACAGTAGATGGAAATAAATCTGGTGACATTGGAGAAGCTTATTGAAACAATGCCACAGAGAATGTGTTCTCACTGTGGCCTTTTGAAGCCAGACCAGCATTCCTGATGTGTTCTTATTTTTCCTCTGTTTATCCAAAGTTGTTGACATGATTTCACACGCGAACAAAGTCTGTGTACACTAGCGTACCGGCCCACTCAAAGCACTGTGTGCCCTCGTTTCTCATGGCACCGACACCGTGTAGGCTGCACCTGTAGGGCTAGAGATCCTGGATGTTTTTTTCTGTGTGTGCGTTACCTCCTGTGGGTTAGCATTGAACGTGAGGCTGCCTTCATCCAGTTGCAGATATAGTCTCCTGTATGAGAAGCCAGCAGGTAGTCTTCTGTTGTAGATGGAGCAGTGTCCCCACGTGGACTTACACAGCCTGACGACATGAGAGCACACAGGAAAGCAGGACTTTAAGGTAAAACTTCTGATGACAAAGATGCGCCCTACTGACCGGAGAGTAGAGGGGAACCTCCTTACCCCTGCCACAGATATTCGTCATGTCCCAGGTCCTGCCACACGCAGCCTGCCAGGCACAGATCAGTAGCATTCAGGTACGACAGTATGGTGATACCCAACTCCGGCGGTAGCATCTCCAAGTCTATAAAACCATTCTGGTCTTTACCTGGAGAGAAAGAAGATAGAAGAAAGTTTATTTTTCCTACTAGTATTCAGTATTATATCCACTAACATGGAGGGGGCGGAGCTTATGAGCTGTTCCGCAGCCAGCCACCAGGGGGAGCTCCACATGCTTTGGCTTCACTTTAAAGGAGCTGTCATGGCGTCCACTCTATATACAGTCTCTGCTACCAATCCAAAAAAAAAAAAGATGGTAGCAGAACATATTCATAGAAGCGGCCTCTAGAGAACAAACAAGCACAACACAGAGGCCCGATGGAAAAACTCTAATTACTCATAAGACTCTAGAGTGGACGCCACCAATTAACACCACAGCTGTTGTGAAGAAGGCTCGGCAGCACCTGCACTCCCCGAGAGTCCTGTAGGAAAAACAACACTCTGCTATAGAGAGCTACTAACATAGTGCCTCACGCCGTGGTACGCATGTTCAAACCGGCTGAAAAATATATATATATATAAGTGGCACAATAGCTTTGCACTCATGGGGCTTTGCTTGCAGAAGAATAAAAAAAGGACAAGAGGAAAAGCAGAAAAAGAGACTGAACAGGTGACGGTAAGCCACTCAGGGTGTATATCTGTTTCTGCTGACGTTTCTTATCCTACACACGATCAGAAAAGATGAACGGGGGCAATCATAAAAACACAGAGCACACGTAACAAGGGTGAGAGGATGTACGTATAAAATGCCAACGCAGAGTGAACAGTAGTTGTGTGCTTAGCTTGTGGTTGTGCGTTCGTACCTCCCCTGCGTGTTCTCAGCAGATGATAGATGTCGGGGCCGTAGCATTGCTGTGGGGCTCTTCTCTGGGGTCCTCCATCTCTCACTAGGAAAAGAAAACACGTTTGTTTTTATATTGCTTTAGTCGCCATCTATCTAAAGCGACAGTACACATGTCCTACTAGGAACACATCATGTTGCATCAGTGAACTGCATAAAATCCCGCAGATGGACATAGGCGGATGCAACCCTGTGACCTTACAGTCTCAAAGTTGCTTCCCTAACCATTAGTTCGCAGTTCCTCCAAGAATGTGACTCTGAAGCCTGGTGTGATGAATCATCCGTTTCTGCTGAGGCTGACGACGGTCGGCTCAGAATTTAGCATCAACTACGCGGATCCGTGGACTCAACCTACAGTCTGGGCTGCAGCCTGTGGTTTAACAGTGTGAGGAATGATTTCTTGGCACACTCCGGGTCCCCCTAATGCCAATCAGTCACGGAAACTGGTTTCCTCAAAAGTGATATCAATGAAAATGGAAGGATTACCTTGCTCTCGTTTTCCTCCTCCTCCTCCTCCTCGGTCAGCCAGTCGGTCGGCTAGCTCTTCCTGAAGCTGCTGCTGTTGTCTGGGAGGCAGCCTCCACAGTGCCTGACCCATCTGTATGCAGCACAGCGACAGAGTACAAGTACGTCACACTGACCCACATACACATACATAGTAATAAATGGTAAACTGTGCCCCTCGTCCCTTTTTTCAAACGCAGATCTGGTATCAATTACGATATTGAATAATCTGGTTGAGAAATACTTTGGGAAGCTGTCTAATTCTGCAGATGCCCACAGCAAATCAAATCAGCTTAAGGAGCTTTCTCAAGACACCTCAGCCATGGACACAGAAAGGATTCAAGCTAGTGTCCTTACAGTTCTAACAGGCCGATAGGTGTCTGTACAAGAAACCCTGCGTGTGTAATCATATGTCCACACTGGGAACAATGGAGAACAGTCAGGAGAAAAGCACAGAATCAATCAGTTTCCTGCAACTACAGGCGAATACCTGGTCATTCACAGAAACTAGTCATACGAGTTCCCCGATGAGCTACACCCACAGATGTTCCACTTTAAACTCCCCACGGCTGTTTTGGAACTGGATAAAACATCTTCAAGAAACTCTACAAGCCCATTTGGCTTGTTTTTAACTTCTTGTTTTTGTTGTTGTTGTTATAGATGACCTAGATAACTGAGAACCTTTCACAGACAATACATTGCTCACGTGAATTAGACAACAATTCCCCACCAGGTTGACACAATCAGCAACTGTAAGTTCTGGTGTTTTATATATATGTGTGTAAATAAATAAAACCACACATATTTATATTTAGCATAAGGTTTTAGTAGAAAATTAAATAAATAAATTTGTTTGTATTATTATATAGTGTTTATATTAGCATGGTTATGCTACATACACCCATGTAATGACAAGATCCGCACAAAACACTGTCAATAATAATCATAATAAACTTTTAAAATATAATTAACTTATAACTCAAATTGTTAGATTCCTATAAAAAGCAAAGCCTTAACCCGCTGTCCGGTCTTTTTAAAGCACTGCCCTCTCTGTCCGACTAGCGTCAGCTGTGTTGCATAAACAAATCCATTACACTGTTGTAAACATCAACGTTGGAAGTTCCAGCAAGCAAGGTAGCTAGACGCGTAGCCCCGCCTCCTCTCAAATACCATTGGTCAAACACGTCAGAGCCGCTCTCAAACTGAAACCCCATTGGCCGAGCTGGCTGCCACTCACGCTCCCCTGTCACACAACCCGGAGTTAGCTTACCAAGCTAGTTTTAAGTTGACGAAGACAGCGACGACACAAAATAAGTGAATTTTGCAGCAATATTGAAGGAGGTTTGACTTGTTTCTTTTACAAAAACGGCGCCATGTTTCCAAACGAGTGCGACACAGTCCCGTAACCCGAGCTACCCACCTGACTTTAGGGATTCCTCTGACAACCTGACCTGCACACAAGGACAGCTGGGAGTGAGGGTTCCTTCCTGTTAAGCGTATCCAGTTGTCATTTCACTTAGCCGAGCGTTTATGTGCACGAATAAACCAGCTTGTTTGGTTCAGGAGGGTTCTTCCATACCGTAGTCTAGAACTAACACAATTATCATCTGTTTTCACACTCCTCCTCCTCCTCCTCCTGTCACTTCTGCCCCTCCCCGTTTTCCTCTCCTGTCATCACAGAAAAACATGAAGAAAAATTAAATAATTCTTAACATCTCAAATCGATCGAATTAATTAAAATTAGTCACTTTTTTTTTTCCCCCTCCAGTGTAAACACACGCTCGCTGGGACAAAAACGCTAAAAGTAGATATGAAGAGAAGCCCAGAAATAGGTGCGTGCGTCATTGACGTCAACTTCTTACGTGCGTTCTGACGTACGTGGTCCAGCCAGCCAATCAGGACTCGAGCTGACGATCACCCGGCAGAAACAAACCTAGCTCAAGCAAACAGAAGATCAACGGTAGCTGTAGACATATCTTTCTCGATTTATATTATATATACATCACTTTGTGGAGTAGTTATTTATTAATACAGAAACGCGACGTCTATTTTAAAGTAATTCTGCGTTTATTGCGTCGTCTTACTCTGCTTTAATCTCATTCGTGGTATCAACAACAGAAAGCTTTAGCTAACTGTCGTAAATATTTTTTTACGTTACGAGTGAAAACATTCAAAACACAGAACAAAGTTCGCTCTTCTCCTCTCGCTTTAAGTTAAAATGCTGTCCACTGGAGACGTCCAAGGTTGTCTTCGCAAACTGGAAGCTCTCCTGCGAGCTATAAAGTATCCGGGACATGTCGACTACAGCGGGTAAGTCAGTGGGTAAACACTCGGTTAGCTAATGCTAGTTAGCACCACAAGTTAATATTTAACTATCCTAATCTGGCATTTTATTTAGAAGTACCGTTTAGCTGGATTTAAAGCTCGGTTTTAAACTTTATTTTCAGCTAAATTCCCCTCGACAGACTGCAGCATATAAAGTTGTTTGTAAGATTTACATTACATATTTCCACAATGCATGTTGACAACTCAAAAGTGAGCCGAATTGCACATTAAACTATACTGAAAAACTATGACAACATTTACAACTGCCTGTCTTAAATGTGCATTTTGGATATCATCATTAAAATTATAAAAATGAATTTTCCCCTGCTCATAATTCCAGTTAACATGCTCTTCAATTTAGCATATTTAAACAATATCTTAATTAAGTGTGATTTCCTTATTAAATATCTAAATCTGGATCACACAAGCTTTTATTTAAGATGTCATTCACGCTAAAACATGACTGAAGGTACCGCAATTTCATTTTAACTAGAAAAGGGGTAATTTAAGATACCTAAGACTGTGAATCTGATGCAGGACTTAGATAGATAGATAGATAGATACTTTATTGATCCCGAAGGAAATTCAAACATCCAGTAGCAGTAACATACATTGAACATACATTAGAGAGTAACTAATTCTCCAACCTGCCTGTGATTCCTCTTACATTTTCAAACTGTCATGTAACATCATCAGTTTGTATCATAAGAGTCCACATGTACGCTTTAGTCAGATATGTGTATCTATGACAGATGTATGTTTATCTTGCTGTTCTCTCTTTCTTCTGTCTGTACCCGGCTGGCCTTAGGCAGATGGGTCCCTCCATATGAGCTGGGTTCTGCTCAAGGTTTCTTCCTGTTAAAAGGGAGTTTTTCCTTGCCACCGTCGCCTTCAGGCTTGCTCTGGGGGTTTCAGGCCGGGTTTTTGTAAAGCGTCTTGAGACAATTTGTATTGTTATTGACGCTATATAAATAAAATTGAATTGAATTGAATTGAACTAGAAATAAAAATGTTTTGTACAACTATAAACTATATTAAAAATATGAAAAATATAAAGTGACCGTAGAAAAATGGGGAGGGCTGTGTGCAATTAAATTAGGCTGTAAACAGATGAATGAAAGTCACAGTCACCACACGTAGCAGAGGTAGACAGACATGGCAATGACAGAGTGTCCAGGAAGTAGTGCAAAAAGATCTGTGAGTAAATCTGGTCCTGTAAGTGGATTTCAATTAAAACTACTGCAGTGATTAGAAATTGAGTTTTTGGCGACTGGATTTCTGTGAGATTGAGTCCACTGCTCATTCAGACTGAACAGCACCCTACGAGGAACTTAAAAGACGCATCCGAAGCATAACAGGAATCACATCTGAATTGTCCCCTGGTGAGCAGTGAGACCGTGTGTGGGGGGGGTTACTCGTATCCACAGAGCCCACGTCTGCTCAGTGAGGTAACGTACCATATTCCGTGTACGACATGGTCTCCCGGCGTCTGAATGTCTTCCAGGCGAGAGCAGCGTAAGACAGGACTGTTCAAAATGTAAAAATGCGTTTCACGTCCGACTGCCACAGCGAGACTTCTATGAGCCCCTCATTAACAGCCAGCTGTGGAGCTAATGAGGTTTTGAGTGGTGTTTGGCGTGGTTCTGTGGAAGCTGTTTTATAAATATACATGGACAAAATACTGTACCGTTTCCTCCTCCCTTATCATTTGGATTTGTTTGGAGGAGAAGCGGTAGGCCAAAATCCTCAACCTGACTCACCTCATACATTTATAAATCCCTGAAATTATAGTTTGACTTGAATGTTGTTGAATACTTCTCTAATTGGGCGTAGTCTAAACCTTTGAGACGGGTACTTAATTAAAGTTAAAGGTATCTATTGGCTAGTTTTCAGGTATCCGTAATGGTAAATTAAGTAACCCAATCAAAGTTACATTTAAACATATTTAAATTTTATCCACTGTCATGACTTATTTATTGGATTTATCAGATTGTTTTGACTAATCAGAATCTCATCAGACGTATTATAAATCACTTCTTTGGTCAAAATTAAACTGCAGTAATCTGAGAGTTTGGACTAATCAGTAATCCACTATGGTTGTGTGTAATGCGATCTTGTCAGTTTAAGACACCGAATAACTTTGTGATTATAAGTCACTTACTTTTAAAAACCCTATTTTATATATCTAAAGTATAATTACAGATCATTTTAAGCCTGGTAAATGTTCTCAATATTAGCTGAATGTTATTGTTGTTGCTGGCTGTCGTTAAGAATAACTTTAAATGGTTAAACTTTAAATACGTTCCTTTTGTCCAAATGACTGAGACGTGCAATCAAGCTCAATCGATCCAAAATGACATATTTTCTTTTTAAAATGCTTTGAATCAGAATCTTTATTGTCCTTTATACAAAAACTGCAGCGAAATCGTGTGCGATCTCATTTTAGTGCAACATAAGCAGTCTGGCTATTTAAAAATGAGCGTAACAGTTCATTTAACTGCAATCTGTGGTATTTTATTTCATGTTTGGTTTATATAAATAATGTTTAAAGCTCTGTCTCAAGTACAATATACCAAGGCTTTGTCCTGACTGCTTGTTGTAATGTTGTCCACCGACCACCAGGCGTCACTATTGTCTCTGTGTAACGATGACGAGCTTTACGTTTGTACAATTAAGACTAGAATAACCTGTTTATAGCCTGTGATTGTGTTGTTGAGGAAAATACAGTACATCTAAGTATTTTTTTTTTTTTTTGTCCTCTGTCACATAAGAAACAACATAAATAAAATCATTCATTCAATCTTTATTTATTCTCGGAGGTTCATTGAGGGTAGTCCTCATTTTCAGTGAAGCCGAGATTACACAGTAACAATGGGATAACAATAGATATAGTATAATAATTGTGGAAAATAAAACAAAATAAAACAAATAATAAGATAACCTACATACCATTATAAAGGAGGAAGGAAGGGAAAAATAAAGATACAGAAAATATTAGTAGTAAAATAATAATAATAATGATAATAATAATAAAATAACATTTCCATAAAACTTGACATAGGAAGGTTTGTGATTACAGATCTGAATTGATTATAGGAAAGTAGAGAATTAATTTTTATGTTACATTGGAGATTATTCCAGGAAGTAGGGGCACCATAACAAAAGGCTGACTTTCCCAACTCAGTGTGGATACGAGGAACCTTGAGCATCAACAGTCATTTGATCTGGTCTGATAGGGACCAGAATTCCAAACAAGCATGTTTGAAATATAACCTGGTAATTTTCCAATAATACCTTTGTAAATAAACAGGTACCAGTGATTAAGTCTCCTCTCAGACAAAGATGACCAACCCACTTTACCATAGAGGACACAATGATGAGTGCTATAGCCATCACCAGTAATGAATCTCAGAGCAGAGTGGTAGACTGAGTCCAGGGCTTTAAGTGAGCAAGCAGTAGCATTTCTATAACTCACATCACCATAGTCTAGAACTGACATAAAAACTGCTTCAACAACTTGTTTCCTACATTCCATAGGGAGGTTGGCTTTGTTTCTGTAGAAGAAACCAATTTTTTGTCTCAGTTTTTTTTTTTTTTTTTACTAGGATGGCTATGTGGTAATTAAATGTGAGTTTGTCATCCAGCCATATACCAAGATATTTGTACTCAGAAACTCTATCAATGCTGGAACCAGTTACATGCTCTCTCTTTTCCCCAACTACAAGTCAGTGTGAACTTGATTTTAGCCTTTATACGAGCCATATTTGCAGGATACAGTCAAGACTTTAACTATTTGGCTTTTGTAATTTCAATTAGTTTTTATACTCCTCTTGTTTCCAAATTCATGTAAACTGCTGGAGCACAGATTCTGAACATTAAACACATGTGACTGGTAGAACTAATCGTGATCTGGATGCTAGGGTATCAGATTGTTTTCTCGGTCTCGCATTTTTGTTCATTTCTCCTCCAGACTTTCTAAAGGAGATCCCTCAGCGTTTCTGCCCATAGCGAGCTTCACCCTCACCTCCTTCTCGCCACCGTTTGCCGAGCAGCTAATGGCAGCAGGGCTGGAGCTGACTGGCAAAACCGACCTTCGCTTCACCGACGCTCTTTACAAGGTAACACGTAAGCGCTTCAGTCATTTTTGTTGTTATTTTCTCTGGTGCGTATGGACCACTGTACCGTTCCTTTATCCCCTCCGTATGTGAAACTACAGTGGCAACGATCGGTAGCAGTGAGCGTATGTGTTTTGTGTGTGTGTGTCCAGGTGCTTCGGGATATCTTTCACTATAAGCCCATCCTGACCAAGCAGCAGTTCCTCCAGTGGGGTTTCTCTCAAAGGAAAATCTCGGTCATCTGTGACATTATTAACCTTGTCCTGCAGAAACACAACCAACTGAAGAAGGTACAGAACTTTCTCCTTTTTTAAATCAATCTTTATTTACAGGACGTCTGTAGACTAGGTTACTTTCTAGGTTGGTGTAGCTACTAACCAGCTGGCTGTTATGTCCAGTGTAGTGTTGTTTCTTACTAGAGCGCTAACACAGATAACTAGAATTAGAGCAGATGTTTGCCAAGTATGTGACACATGCATGGGGTTTGGGTTGGTGTTTGTTGCATAAACTACTACAACAAGAAGAGAAGTTAAGGCAAACAATCAGTCCTCGACGTCCAGGGCATTCACTTTACTAGAAAGTAAAATAATAGTCTGAGAGGTCCCAAAGGAACCCAGGGGAACGTCTAAGAAGCTAAAGGCCTCTCTCACATTGGCTAATGTTAATGTTGATGAATCCACCGTCAGGAGAACACCGAACAACCGTGGTGTGATGGTAAGAGTGGCAAGGACAAAAATAACATTTCTGCCTTTCTGCAGTTTAATCAACATCGTGTGGACGAGCCAGAAGACTATCGGTAAAAGTAGTGTTCTGGCTTGTCCACACGATGGAGCTAATCACCGTTGCTTCCTCACTCATCGATGCGTTATTTAAAATATGTTGTGTAGAACAGTTATGGCTTCTTTAATATTATATTCCAGTGAAGTCCAGAACGTCTCTTCTGTAGCATTAGAACCGTGGTTCCTCTCATTGAAACCCAGATGGAGTCCCACAGGAAAGTCCCCGCTGCGTGTACACGGCCTGTAAATGCTGGTGTGGCAGATAGTGGCTGCTGAGTCGGCGGCATTAGGACCCATCTGTAATTGGGCCGAGCAGATCTCTCTTGTCGGGTGGTCCCTGGAGGGGAAAGCAGGTGAAGGAGTGTGCGTGGGTCACGACGGGTAGTACTAGTACTAAAAGTAGAAGGAAAACGGTTTGGACTTTTAGCCAAGCATTAGAAAAGAGGCGAAGAGATTGAGTCATACACACCATGTTTGTCAAGTAGCATGACTAGAGGACGCCTGTTGAGCAGAAGCAGTTTGTTCACATTATAGTTAAAAAACAAAATTACATCTAACCTGGATTTTGTTTATTATTCTCACCCCCGTAAGTATATCAGCGTAGTCTCTGTCTGTGTCAAACCGTTAATCTAAATGAACCGCAACCAACACGAGCTCAATGTGCATTAACAGTACAGGAAGAAGACCAGAGCCGACCGGCAGTCAAGTGTGTGGGGAACATTTTGATGGAAAACTAAGCCGAGCTCTGCGGGGTTTCAGACTGAATGTGCGACCTGTCAGCGGCTTGGCAAGGTTTAATTGCGATAAAATCCTCTTGAGCTCAAACAAAGTGACCACCTGTCTTATGAACGTAATGTGGTTTAGAAGAGTCCTGAAGCAGCTCGCCGGTAGCCAACAGCGTCAACAAACACCAGCTCTGGAAAGACTCATATATTCTGTGTGTGTGTGTGTGTGTTGTAGCCCAGAGTCCGACTTCCTGCCCCAACTAAGGATGGCAAAGGAGACGCTCAGCCAACTCAGACTGATCCAGATACTGTAAGTCTCGTCTTATATCGTCCAAAAGACACTAGGGCCTTCAAGATACATGAATAAAGTCTGTTATTGTTACTTGAAAGCCGTTATTATACGTAGGACGGAGTGGAGGATCACCGCGACTGGACGGGCGAATGAAATCTGAATAAATTCAACTTATTTCTGTTTCGTTCTTTTGTACTGTAGGCGTCCAAGAGACCGTTTGTTGTGAATCACATAGAAAATCCTTCCACTTTTCCCCCAAACTCCGCCCACGCAGGAGCACTCTCCTCCTATAATCTAAGCAATGCCTCTCGTGAAGACGTGCGCTCCAACGATTCTCCAGAGCTGCCAGGAGAGGAGGACAAGGAGAACATTCTCATTCACGTGAGCATTTACTAAATCACAAGGTTATTGTGGATTATTACTGAAGTTGTGCGTGTCCGTCCCAGATCTTTTCATTGTTCTTTTTCCATCTTTCAGTCGTCAGAGGTGGAAGAAAGACTCTCAGCAGTGGAAGCTCAAGTACAGACTCTTCTGTCTGGACTGGACAGGCTCGATGTTCTGGAGAAACGCCTGGAGGAACTGGAGAGTCAGAGAAGCGCAGACAAGGTACTCCCTTAATATCCCATCCCATTTATTTATTTATTTATTTATTTATTTTCTCTACTGGATGGACGGCGAAGGAGGATGAATAAAACATGAAGCTCCACCTAACTGACAGTGCACCACCTCCCTGTAATACAGAATGAAGGACAAGTCATCACCATATCCAGAGAGAGTTGGGAAAACCTGATGAGCAGAGTCCTGTTGCTGGAAACTAAAATAGAGCTGAACCACACGCAGGTAAGACAAGATGTGACCGTGTGTGTGTGTGCTACGGTTGAACTGATTAGAAGTTGGTGGTAAAAGGTCAATGACGCTATAAAACCTCATAAAACTCTTTGGACATAGTGACTTATTATGACTAGATACACCGATTAAAACCACTGACAGGAGAAGTAAATAACAGTGACCATCTTGTGACAGTTCAATGCTCTGCTGGGAAACTTTTGGACCTGGTATTCATGTGGACATGTCGTACCCACCTAGACCAGACCAGACACCCCCACCCCATAGCAATGACACTTCCCAGCAGGATGCAGCCTGACACAGGCACACACACAGAAAAACGCTTTAGGAACAACTTAAAAAACCATGAAGAACAGCACAAGGTGTTGACCTGGCCTCCAAATTCACTAGATCCCAAACTGATCAAGTATCTGTGGGATGATCCACAGAGTTGGACATCCCAGGAACTCCCGTGTGAGGAGTCAGGATACTCAGCGACACATCTGCTCCGAGCTCAGACACATCTCAGAGAGAAAGCTCTGTGTTCCCTGATCTGTTTTCTTTTTTCTTTTTTTTTTTCCTGTGACTACACAAACACAAGAACAGCCTGGAATGTGAATAAACCAGTAACTCTCGGCACATCTTGTTCTCTATAGCCAAGTACAGGACGGTCCTCAAGGAACGTCACTGCACCAACCAGACTATCCAACAGAAAACTCATGTTAAACTCTTAAATAGCTTTTATTTGTCGCCTTCACAGATGGTTCAAATGTGTTTCCTCTTTTACCTCCCTTTCTTAGATAAGTGCCCCCGTGCCATGCCAGACTTCTACCACCTCCTATTATTCCAGCTCCATGTCTGATTCATCAAAGGTGAGATGAAGCTGATGACTCCCCTCCTTCTTCTAGTCTTCTAAAGCTCCAACAACGCAAAGCATTAGCTTCTTATCAAATATACATCTTTAACTTTTACAAATAAGCTTCTATTACAGTCTAATGTGAAAGAAAAAATCTCTTTTAACAAGAAGAAACCTTGAGCAGAACCCAGCTCATTTAAGGGGGAATCCTTCTGCTTGAGGTCAGACGAGTGGAGACGGAAAAAGAGAAATGTGAATCCTTCAAGGAAATCTTTTGATCCTTTCAATGAAAGTCCTTCAATATTTATATGAGCAATTCCTACACAGTGATTCTTCATAAAGTGTTTGTAGTGTGCAGGGTTTCACTTCTGAGCAGCTGATATACTATCAGGAGATGATAGTGTTAGCAAGCTAATTTCCCAACAATAGATAAATAAACAGAATTTAATAACAATACATAAGAAACATGCTTGCAGTGCTTTCAGACCGTATCATGGCTTCATAGTATATTTGTCCCTGCCTCCACTCTTAAACCCCTAGATACCATTTACCATTCTGCCCTTAGATTCATTACTGGTGCCGCCTACTCCACCCATCACTGTACTCTGTATGGCTTAGTAGGGTGGACCTCCCTAGCTCAAAGACGTGACTCCCACATGTTTCTATTCATTTATAAAGCCCTCATCGGCAAACTTCCCATCTACATCTCTTCATTACATGTTGAGTCCACAATCACTTACAATACCCGCTCTAGCAACTGGTTGCAATTGTATATTCCCAAAATTCGGACTGAGCTGGGGAGGTCTGCCCTCTCAGCTTATGCCCCACACATCTGGAATCATCTACAGCTAACTCTTAAGTTAAACTCACTCGTCCCATTCAGTCACTTCAAATCATTAATTACTAATTCCCTGTCCACCGTTTGCAATTGTTTCCTCTGATCCTTTTTTTCATTCTGTTCTTTATGGTATTTTATTGTGTATATCTGTTGTGTATTTTGTTTGTTTTGCTCTGTACTCTCGTCTGCACTGTAAATGAGGCTCGCCTCAGTGTACTAACGAGTTTAAATAAAGGTAAAAGAAAGAAAGAAAGAAAAAGTCCCCAATAGCTGTTTTCTTAACATCCTGTCTTATCTGTCCTGTGTCTTCGTCCAGGAGGATCTCAAGGACAGGCTGCAGAAGATCACCAACATGTAAGTCCATTATCTAGAGACGAGAGATAAATGATCTGCAAAATTTATTCAGAGTTCAAGATCAAGGTGTGCTCCCAGGCTTTAATTATTAAGTCACCTCAAACCTGTAATCCCGTCGAGGCCTCTTGATCTTACATGGGGATGTGTTGGTTCAGCTGCCCAATGTTTAATGTGATGTGAGCGAGAACATACTCAGGACTGATGGTTTGTTCTGTCTGGACTTTCTAGGATGAAGAGCACGTCCAGTCTGCTGAAGAACACCGAATCCTGCCAATAAATTACGGAAAACATATCGTCTTCTTGATTGTAAACAGGCTAATGAACCTGTGTCACCATAAATGAGAGTATAGTAGATAATTCACTGTGTTCATTCGCCACAGTTAAACTCTTGATTGATTGTTAAAACTTGTAGGTGATTGTCTGTGTGTTGTTTCCTCTTTCACCGTAATCTTCTGTAAAGCATATTAAATGTTGTTTAACATCTATTAGCGGCAAAGTTTGCATGTTCTCTCTGTGTTAGCCCTGTGATAGACTGGAGACTTGTCCAGGGCGTACCCCTCCTCTCACCCAATGACAGCTGGGATATCTCCCCCCCTTTCTTTGCATCTGCATCAGTGTATAGCTACTGTTGTGAGTCAGTGTAACAGGATTTCATTGTAATGTTTCACTGCTGGTGTCTTGATTAATGACAAAGTTTAAATCTTAGACTTTAAGCACAGACTCTGATTGTTTGTTAGTTTTTTAAATAAATTATTTTATATGATGACTTTGGCGTGTTTGTCGTGTTTTGGATCTACATCACACGTGGAGTAATCTCACTGAGATGAATCATGACAAGATTTCTGTATTTTTAAAAAACAAATTGATCTGAGGAGACCAAGGAGCTGGTCATTGACTTCACCATCCAGGGCCTGGAGGTGGAAATAGTGGACCACTACCTGGGAGTCCACATGAACAGCAGACTGGACAGGAGGGGCAACAGTGATGCTGTGGACAACAAGGACCTGAGAAGACTCTAGTGTCTGAGGAAGCTCAGGTCTTTTAATGTTTGCAGCAAGTTGCTGGAGACTTTCTGCCAGTCTGTTACTTTGCTGTGGTGTGTTGGGGGAGCAGCACCAGCAAGAAGGACATAAGTAGGATTGACAAACCAGTGAGGGACAGGAGGACACTGGACAAACTTCTCTCCATCATGAACAATCCTTCACATCCACTACACCAGACAATAGAGGGACAGTGGAGCTCATTCTCCAACAGACTGATCCAGCTCCACTCCCACAGTGAACGCTACAGGACATCATTCATACCAAACTATCCAGCTGGACAACAACAAGATAACTCCATTTTATTTATGTTAATGGACACTGTTGCACCTTACTATCATCTTATTGAAACAAAATATGAGATTTAAGGCTATTATTGCTGAGCTTCACTGATCTGAAGCAGATAAATAAAATTAAAAAATAAATAAATCATTGTGTGTTAGTTTAATTAATGTAAGTAAACTGTGTTTGGTTGATTGAAGCATCTGGATTTACTCCCAGTCTCCTCTGATAGACAGTTATTACAGTAATTTGTTAAAATAAGGTTTAATTAACGTGGCTGTGGCTGTGGTTGTGATTGGAGCTCTGGGCGGATGGAGTCCAGCGACGGGGGGGCGGAGTTTGGACGTCATGACGTATTTCATGCACGCAAAAAAACCCGGGAGATCACTTCCTGCTTGAAGTTGATGTGGTTTCCGCGCCGAGTCAAACTGAGCGAGGAAAAGCGGCAAATATCTGGAAAACCATGGAGGAAATTCAGCCCCAGACTTTATTGAACGGGTAACTTTTATTTATTTTTTTATCTACAACCACGGTTAAGGACATAGATGTGTGAAAACTTAGACCAAGGCTGTGTTAATACTGGGAAATGCCTGTCCTCGTGCTGTTTCCACCATGTTTTTATTTAGTTTTTACCTTTCTCTGGGTTATTTCTTCATATTTAATGTCTATAGTCAGTGGATATGTGCTTAAAATAATTCAAAGTTGATGTCAATCTTTTTATATTGTGCAAGTAAGGCAGAAATAACAGTTATTTATTTTAAAACTAACAAGTAAAACTACAGACTGTGCAGTTAATTTGTTATTAGAAACAGGATAGTGTCTTTCTTTTTTTATTTTGGCCTTTTATCTTTACCTTCTTTTATAGTTGTGTTTAATTTATATATAGGCTATTTATATAGCATTTCTAAAGCAAACAAAACTTACAATAATGGTGTATGGCTATAAAATGTCATAAATCCACAACTAAAGCAAATCTATGGGCAGATTGAAGCGAAGTGGGCCACCAGTAGAGCATGGAGTTAAAAAGATTTTATGTGGCCCTAAATTTTATTGGACACAGTGACTAGCTGTATTCTGAACCAATAGTAGGCGTTGTAGGACGTCCTGACATCTGAGACGTGCGGACGTCAGCTGAGGACAAGATATGTTTGTTTATGGAAATATACTGTAGCTGAAGGACACAGGACTGAACAAGTTTATTAATCTGGTGATCAAAAGTCAAACATGACTCAGATTGTTTGTTTGCTGTGGCTTTGATATTTAGTTGAAATCGTAAATGCGCAAATTGGGTCACAGCTGCAGTGAAGTTGGTCTGATCCGGTAATGTGAAACGATCTGCTTTGCCAGGGTTAAGACGGAGAAAGATGAGGGACATTAAGTCTTTGATGGGAGCTAAACGGTTAAAAAGGGAGGATGGTTAACTACTAACCAACTGGTGTAGGGGGAGCATATGCAGGGAGAAGATAATTGGTCCCAGGAATGAGCCCTGGGGGACACCGCACAACAAAGCAGCAAAGGAAGACACATGACTAT
The DNA here is from genome assembly GCF_963514085.1 of Chelon labrosus. Classification (NCBI taxonomy): domain Eukaryota; kingdom Metazoa; phylum Chordata; class Actinopteri; order Mugiliformes; family Mugilidae; genus Chelon; species Chelon labrosus. The sequence goes on along the minus strand of NC_140338.1, from coordinate 5,691,966 downwards.
TAATACTGACAATAAAAAAAATGTGCAGTTGAAATAATGTGCAACGTCATATTGTCCAGCCTAGACTTATTCAGTCAAAATGCACTTTTTATTTAAAGTAACTCCAATAAATAGTTTTCAAAATGTCTTATTTTACCTACAAACAAAATTAAAAGTTAGATTTGGTTCAGCATGTACAGTAAAGTCAAAGGTCAAGCCACCAGAAACACATTAGTCCTTAGTCCAGTGATGCAGGCGTAGGCTTTTCTTTTTCTGGTCAATCAAGTTAGAAGTCTAAGGGCTATTTCTTCACTAAGCTTCTCTCAGACCTGAAGAACATGTAGGAGATTTCTGTAAATCAAACTACAGCCTGTTCCCCTGGTGGATGTAAGATGATATGTTCAAGCCTCGACTCAGGATGACGCACGTTAAGCTAATTCTCAGAAGATTTAATTTTGAAGGGGCGGGTTTTAATGTAATTCTTTTGTTCCGGTTTGTATGTACATGTCAGGGAATTAGAGTTTAGGGATTTACTTATGCTGTGTCTCCCTGCGTTTTTGTCTCTAGTACCACAACCCGGAAAAGGGAGGACTACCTGGAGTGGCCAGAGTACTTCATGGCTGTAGCTTTTCTGTCGGCACAAAGGAGCAAAGACCCGAGCTCACAGGTGTGTATGAAGGTGAAAAGAGTCGGATACTTCAGTATGGTTTTGGGTTTGTGTCCAAGACAATTTTTTTTTTTCACCGGCTGACAATCATCTAAAGCAAACACTGACAAGTAGAACTATGTCTTATTGTCACTGTGACTTATAGGCGGTTTAGGCTTTGGCGTCCACACACGCAGTCACTGATAAAATCATAAAATAGATTTACATTGAGGTGCTACAACTGTCCAGAGCTGCTTCTGATCTCTGGTTATTTTCCTTTGACTGAGCTGTGGAAACCTCTCTGCAGGTGGGAGCGTGCATAGTGAACCCGGAGAATAAGATCGTCGGCATCGGTTACAACGGCATGCCGAACGGCTGCGATGACGACCTGCTGCCCTGGTCTCGCTCTGCTGATAACCGCCTTGACACCAAATACCCATACGGTAGGAACACGTCTGCACTCTGACTTTATGCCTCTCCCCGGCTTTAAGTTTGCACATATGTATAGATAAAATACTCCTGCTTTCATCCAACAGCTTGTCTGAAGTCAACATGATCCCATTTTAAAGTTGCTGAGTCTTCTTCATGTGTCAGGTTGACCTGTAGATGGTGGTAGAGGATAAATAATGAGGATCTTTCTCCAGCACTGAGATGCTCTCGTTATCTTTCTCCCTCTAGTTTTTTTTCCTCCCCTCTTACTTCAGTTTATAAGAGAGGAAAAATAAGTGATCTCAATCTTTCCCAGCAGAGTAGGTTCCAGGTTGGGAATTTATTAAATTTGATCAAGATCGGTGCCGTTTTCAGTTCTGCTTACCAATCCAACTATTTATCGATTGCTGCGTGGGATAAAAAAAAAAGTAGTCGTACTTTCAGCAGCTGTTTTTTGTTATACCTGTGATCACAATCTCCTCCTGACACTTGTTTTGAGTACGTTAAACACTGAACATTGACTGAATTGAACCTTGCTGTTAATGATCCACACTATGTGGAGAAACCAAGAGGCTGAATAGATCAAGACACATGAAAATTAATTAATTAAACTCCTTCTTTTCCTGTCTGTCTTCTCTCACCAAAGATGAGAGTTAACTGATAGAGTCCTGATGTTGTGACTCATCAGAGAATGGACATGGGCCTTCTGGGGGTGTCCTGTGGTGTCTGGTAACAGGATGTTGTTAGTGGGGGGCCTTTGAGGATCATCCCACAGATACTTGATCAGTTTGGGATCTTGTGAATTTGGAGGCCAGGTCAACACCTTGTGCTGTTCTTCACGTTTTGTTGAGTTCTTCCTAAACTGTTTTTATGTGCTATCATCAAGGAGTGTCATTGCTATGGGGTGGGGGTGCCTGGTCTGGTCTGGGTGGGTGCTACATGTCTAAGTAACATCCACACCAATGAATGCCAGGTCCAAAAGTTTCCCAGCAGAACACTGAACTGTCACAAAATGGTCAATGTTATTCACTTCTCCTGTCAGTGGTCTTAATGTTGTGGCTGATCGGTGCATAGAAATGTTATTCTGACACAAAACGACATTAGGATGATAGTTAATAACCAGTGGAGACATAAATAAATGGACTACATTTGAAGATTTTGTGGATTCAGCGTCCACGTTGATCAAAGATATTGGATTAACGACAAGAGCGTTCACTCCACCCACCCCCCACACATGCAATATCTTAGCAGCACCAATGCAGAGTCATTATTGACTTCCATTATACACACAAACACACACACACACACACACACACTTGGGACCTCCATACAACCATGCTTGTGCAGACTGTTGCTGCAGCATGTTGCTTATATTTGAGTACCACAGCCTTGCACTCATTCCAAGGCGACGTAGTAGACGATGCAGTTTGTAGCCAAGCTCCTCCCATCGCTCCCTTCATCTCCATGATTTCTTCTTAAAGCCTCAAGAGCTGGAACCGATTTTCGATTCCCGACCTCAGTAGCGGTTCTTCCTAATAGCTAAGATTGAAAGTGACTCCCTAGACGTTGCAGTGAACTAAACAAGCAATTTACTGGTGCGTTTTTCTTTCCTAGCTAGAACAGAGGCAGTGTAATCATTACAGGGAAAATTCACCAACTTTTTTTAATTTATTTTTTATATAGAGAGAGAGTCTGCTTGGATATTTGACATATATGGAAACCATTGACAGATGTTATCATTACGGAGCAAGAGGTAGACAATCTTCCTCAAGTCCTCAGCCCCCACACTGGTTTAAAGTTTGAAAATAGAAAAAAAAAAAAAAAAAATGGAGTTAGAAAGAAGTGCTCTTCATCTCTGCTTGAGGCCGCATTAGCCAGCGCTGGAATAACACGCCCTAATTGTCAAAATATAATGAAACGAGTTGAGTCCAGACTGTCAACAGTCAGGCTGCACGGACCTTTATTCACGGCGGACGTCTTGAATTGTCATAATAATGGAAAGCACAGGTGTGTTAATGATGGCAGCGTTCCACTTAAAGGGGGGTGGGGTGGAGATGTGGCTTTGCTGTCATGGCCAACCGGGACACTTAATGGAACTGAGCCATCATTACTGCACCTACACTGGCCCCACTATGACAAGCCAACATGTCTGCTGTGAGGGGAGGAAAAAAAAAAGGAGATACAGCAGGAAGTATAGAGATGAAGATTTCAATGCATGGAATAAACTCACTATAGGAGAATGTGGATGGAGAACGTTAATGGACTCTCTAAAGTGGAAATAACAGCTCGTTTACTTCTGGGGGATGAGGAATCTCATCAGAAAGAACTACAGTATATGTAAAATTAATAGTGTAGAAAGGAGAGATGGTCAAAACCAAACTGATCTGGTATATTTCCAACTGTATGTAAAATAAAATAAAACCCAAAAGGTAGAAAGAAGAAAACACGCTATGACCTGAACTATTCTTCACCGCTCTCCTCCACAGTGTGCCACGCCGAGCTGAACGCCATAATGAACAAGAACAGCGCCGATGTGAAAGGCTGCACCATGTACGTGGCTTTGTTCCCCTGCAACGAGTGTGCCAAGCTCATCATCCAGGCAGGTAGGTGTCGACACGCACAAGGTCTCGCCCTGCAGTCATCAGGACAGCGGGACGATCATGCAGTTTTATGAAGGGATGGAACCACCTGGTGCTGCCAGTAAATTGCCAAAATGCATCATTTTCTGTTATTCAGCGTCGATCCGATGAGTTTGTCTGGGTCTGTAAGGAATTCTGTCCCCTTTTCATTACTTTTCTAGTGTTTTCATAGAAGTTTTTCCTCATATCTTTAAGTTAAAATCGACTCTAAACCATAACCTGAGGTTGCGTTGGAGGTTTTGCATCTTTTTAATCCATAACGAGTTGGTGCTAGGGCTGGGTATTGCTACCGTTCCCCTGATTTGATTAGATTCCAATTCAAAGCATCCCGACTCGATGCCAATTCATTTACACATATCCAAATATTCATTCATTCATCTTCTGTAACCACTTGTCCTGTGAAGGGTCATGGGGGGAGGGCTGGAGCCTATCCCAGCTGTCAATGGGGCGAGAGGTGGGGTCCACCCTGGACAGGTCTCCAGTCTATCACAGGGCTAACACAGAGAGACAGACAAACACTCACACTCACACCTACGGCCAATTTAGAATCACCAATGAACCTAACCAGCATGTCTTTGGACGGTGGGAGGAATCTGGAGAGAACCCACGCAGACACAGGGAGAACATACAAACTCCACCAAACCAGTCGGCCTGGATTCGAACCCAGAACCTTCTTGCTGTGAGGCGAGATCCAAAAATGTTTAAAGAAAAGACAATTGGACAGTTTCTTGAAGACCTTTCATCCAAGTAACTTCTTTAGTTCTGAAGGACTGGCAGGGAGTTGGGGTTTAAGCATCTGTGGACGTAACCCATCAGAGCATCCAACGAGTTTCTGATTGGTTACGTTTTTGGATGACCGAGAACCCTCACAGACTCTCTTAAAATCTGAAACTGATGTCGTCATTGGTTCCAAAGGTTTGTGGAGCATGTTCCCTCTAGTTTCACACCTTTCATGTGTCCAGCTCTTCTCTGTGGTCTCACAAGATTGGGCATGTGTTGGGAAAACAAAAAAACAATAAATCGATCTTTCATATCCAGATCAAATTGAATTGCACATTCATTTATTTATGTATTTAGTTTGACACCCGGTTCTATTTAGCAGGTTTACTTATTTATCCAACTCTCCACAAACCCTGTTTCAATCTGTCTGCATTACAGTTGTGTCAAAATGAAATTAAAGCTCGATTTGATTTACAAGATTCAAAGAATTGTATAAAAAAAAATATGTAAATTCAAAGATGAAAACTTCTAAAATCTGCCCCGGTTGTAAGGCCAGCTCAATCTCCTTAATTATCATGTGTTAATATTCTATTCCAATAATCCTATCAAATAAGGTTTAGTTAATAATCAGCAGAGAGAGACGTGCCTGGTCACAGTAGAGGAACAGAACCAGAGATTCTCAGTGTGGAGTCAAAAGCTTTCATCATTAGACTATTTGTATCACGCTGCACGGCGCCTCACAGCTTGAATATGCTCAGCGTGAACAGCATACTTAGGGTTTTTGGTGTTTTTTCTTTTTTTTTTTTTTAAAGCTACATTGGCGCTAAAAGCATAAAGTTTGTCCTGTAGATTTATGTTCTTTCTCTTCATGTTTTCCTCCACCAAGCACGCCCCCAAGGAAGGAAGTAAGGAAGCACATCTCTGCTCTAAAACCCACTAATAAGCTCTCTGCTCCCTCTGTACAGGACTTAAGGAAGTGGTGTTTCTGTCTGATAAGTACCACGACACGCCGGAGATGGCCGCGTCCAGGAGACTGCTGAACATGGCAGGGATACAGTTCAGGTGAGGAACACGTTTCAACACGTACATTTATTGTCTTAAACATCTCGGGGAGCAGATGATGAAAGGTGCTATGACCGTTTGAACGATACAAGAAGAACGAGCGTAATGACGGTGTAGAAAACTATTTTAACAAGTAAAACAAAGCTGCAGTACGGTCGCAATCGTGCCTCAGAAGATTTGGGTGAATATTAAAAATTAGCGCTGCTGTGTCGAGCGCCCAGCTTCCCGCGCAGGCCGTGTCTAAGTCTGGAGATGACATGGAGTCTGCAGCTGTTTCACAACAAAGAATGCAGCATTTGTTTGGTCAGCGTGAGACGTGAGAGGGAGAGAGGCTGAAAACATAAAAGCTCTGCTCCTGCTGAGCTGAGCTGCACACATCATTGTGCTGCTTAATACTTCAAGCTTCGTTCCCGTGTTCTGAGATGTCCCATCCATCCATGCTGGTGCTTCTGCTGTTGACCAGCTCGCCATCTTGCAAAATTCTTGCACCAGTTCTTTAATGCACAGTCTGAAGTCGTCAAGTTAACGCTGAGCCAGATTAAACCAAGGCAAGAAGTGCGATGGGACGATTGTTGGACTGAGCTTGGCGTTATTGAGAGCAGCAACGGGACGCAAGTTGAGCTGCAACAACTCATCAGCGTCGTCAAAGTCAAATACGTCGATTTGACGTGTCGCAGTTTTTACTTTTAACAGCCCAAGAAGAAGTAGAAGATTTTCCAACTATTCCAGTGACTTTGACAAATGAACTCAATAGACTTTCCAAAGTACGTGCTAATGGAGATGCTAATTGCTATCATGGCATCACTGCTTTCCAGTGCATCTCCAACTGCAAATGCCTTACACCTATAGAACCAAACAAAATGTGAAATAAACTGAATGGTGACTGTCTACAGGATGATACGGATGCATTTCTAATCACAGTCAGCACTAATCACTGAAGAATTTAGTTTTTTGAGGGTTTTTTTCTGAAGTTTTTGGTAAAACTTGCGCCATCTGTGCTTTCCTTCCACAAAAGATTTAGTGTGGCTTGATGAGTAGGGACAGTGCCGGATGGGAATGGATATCGGGGCCAATCTTGATGTGTTTTTAAAAGATCAAACTGAAACCGTATCAGAGCTTCAGCCGAGGCAGATATTTTTCAGGTCCAAAACCAGGTCGTTGTAGCGTCAAATGTCGTCTTCCTCTCCTGTTTTCATGTCAGTTAGCTAGCGCCAAAGCTGCAAATATCAAAGAAGAAGATGAAGAACCAAAATCTCATAACTGACCACGTCTGCTGTGTAAAATGAGTCAGACAGCACTTAGTAGCTAGTTGAATGTGGATGTTTGGTGAGGTGGTAGTAGTTGATAATCACCACCTTGATGCAAGAGCGCCAATGAAATTACTAAACAGAATCCACAGAGTCCACTCAGGCAAAGGCTGCACTCAAACAACAACAAACACTGAACCCAGAGAAAAGTTTCCTGGAGACAGCGTCAAGGAGAGAAATCTTTCAGAGAGGTTTAGGGAGTTTATGGCAGCGTTGGATGACCAGAACATTTCTGGAATAGAGAACACAAGGTACCAGCTACCCTCTCCACACTACATTAACTTCGACAGAAAGATTTATTGGACTGAATCCAGTCGACTCTAAGAGAAGACAAGGAAAGACTTTAGGAATTAGGAAAAACTTGATCGGTACATCCTCATTGAGAAGTGTTTCTAGAGTGAATCCAGTCTTTTTTTGGTGCCTACTTGACTTTCATCCTGTTCCATGCGTGTCCTCATACCTGTGTCTGTCTAATTCAGTTTTTTGTTAACTTTTTCCTCCCTCGCTGTGTCTTGACAGGCAGTTCGAGCCCAAGAGGACTGAGATTGTCATTGATTTTAATTCCATTAACCTCCCTGGAAAGCTGAACGGCACGACCAAGTGAAAATGCAAAAGACTCACCTTGGGGAACTGTGAGGGAAAAAAATGACAAGATTGAAATGGACTTTGATGCCTCTTTTCTGTTCATCTTCTCACCCCCCCCCCCTCTGCTTTGTCCAAGGAAAAGCTCAAGGATGCCTCGACTTTGGCATCTTTTTGATATTTTTTTGGTTAACCGGATATTCGAGATAGTTTAATGTGACGCTTCACGCTCTGTGGCCGACTGTGGCAGAAGGTCTTTCTTCGATGCTTTAACCTCCGCCAGGTGTAACCTTTTTCTTTTAGAGCTCCCTTTGGGGTGTAGGGACACACAAGGCCTCTGAACACACTTTCTTGAGTGTTTGATTTGAAAATCTTTTGACCTGTTAATCACATTTTCACTAGATTGTTTGCACAGGGGAAAACCAGAGATCTGTTTTTTTTTTTTTTTTTAAAGCCTCCTTCAAACCAGGCTCCAGACTGGGACAGGGGCCCCTTGATATTCAGATCACTCGGCCTTTCTTCACATTCACACTGGTAGCTGCTGGTGTTAGCGTCTGTGTTAAGTCTCTGGGTTTTAGTTGGCGACAGGCTGTGGTACATGGAGCTGAGCCTCGTGTCTGCTCTGTGTAGCAATGAGCCTGTGTTTTATGTCTTTTATTTCAACCTTAATTACTATTTTTTTTATTTAATGTAACGTGTCCAGGAAGTCCTGACTATGTGGGAGTACACAGTTTTTATTTTTGGATTTGTTTCGTGGCATGTTTTCCCCCACGTTGTTTTAGAAGCAGACATATCTGCTGTCTGACACTCTGCTCAATTAATTTGTATGTAATCATATGTTCACATTGATTGAATACATGCATGTGTCGACTGTTGGTGCAATAAAACTGGGATAACACGAACCTCCGATCCACTGTGTTCATTATTCCCGAGAGCTGTTTCAATATCAAATCAAACAGTTGCTGTGATTCAGGTGATGAATACTTTATTTTATTTACATCTAGGCACAGAAATATTTGGACAGTGACACAGTCTTCATGATTTTGGGCTCTGCACGCCACCACATTGGATTAAAATAACTGAGATGCAACTGAAGTGCAGACTTTCAGATTTGATTCAAGGGGTTGAGCAAAAATATCCTATGAAACTTTTAGGAATTTCAACAGTTTTTGTACAATGTCTCCTCATTTCAGGGGCTCAAAAGTAATTGGACAAATTGACTTTACCATAAATGTTTATTTTTAATACTTGGTTGGGAATTATTTGCGGGCAATGACTGAATGAAGTCTGGAACTCAAGGATGTCACCAAACGCTGGGTTTCCTCCTTCATGATTCTTTGCTGAGCCTTTACTGTCTTCAATTGTTCTGGAACTGGACCTTATTCCTGGCATAAAATACGACCGTTTACTCACCCATATAACTTTAGCGTAATTTGTAGTCCTTCTGGAGATATTTAGATCTGCGTATATCCATATAGTGGGAGTGACTGGGTCACCGAAACGCAGCCTCTAAATAACGTTCTTTTAACCAATATTTTGTTGTCGTGCGCTAGTGCTATTGCCCATTGAGTCTCTGAGCGCCCTGCGTACCCGCAACAGTCGGCTTGTTTACCTGTAATTTGCTACTACTATGGTTCGTCCATGACCTCAGAATCTGAAAAATATTCAGCCATTTTGCAAAAAACTAGCAGTAGCAAATTGCAGGTAAACAAGCCAACTGTTGCGGGTACGCGTGGCGCTCAGAGACTCAATGGGCAATAGCACTAGCGCACGATAACAAAATATTGGTGACATGAACGAGTTTCGCGGCAGGTAATGCGTTATTTAGAGGCTGCGTCTGGGTGCCCCAGTCACTCCCACTATATGGATATACACAGATCTAAATATCTCCCAAAGGAATACAATTTACACAAAACTTATATGGGTGAGTAAACGGTCGTATTTTATGCCAGAAATAAGGTCCAGGTTGTAAAAAAAAAAAAAAAAGAAAACAGTAGTTCCCCTTTGTTCCCAAAGTTAGCGTTGGGGCCCTTTGTTCTTTCGATCCGTGTATCAGTGTATGTTTGTTCTGTCCTACCACACAGTCCGTGAGGAAAGGGGAATGAAGGAATCCTTCACCACTCTCAGAGTGCAGTATCAATAGTTTCGATGCGGCTCGCCACCCAGCTCATCTACGGATCTTGGAATCTGGAAACAATCTCTGGAAACTTCACACGAACCCAGCTGGAAGCTCTCCCCTGGACGGTGGGATGTGGCCAGGACCTCATCTAATGATGTCGCAGAATAAAAAAACCTGACCTACAGAGAGGTGAAAGGAGATCCAAATAGTATGTTGATTAAAACCAATCAATAATACTCCTTTGCATTATTAACTGGATTAAATCATGCTCTCAAAAGGTTTAGTTGTACAACAAAAATCTATCTTTAGTTCAAATATTAATTTATAGCTGTGAAACTATAAATACATTCAAAGTGCTTTTTATAATTATATTCAAGTACTGTAATTACATTAATAACTGTTTCAAGATCTGAAATAGTCCTAGTTACATTAGTAACAAAGAAAATATTATTTTACAAAAACAAAAAAAACATTGCATAGTTACGACGGAGTATTAGGGCCAAATCAAGGAGAAAAAAAAATCACAAACTTCGAGAATAAAGTCGTAATTTATGAGAATAAAGTCGTAATTTACGAGAATAAAGTCATAATATTACGAGAATAAAGTCGTAACTTACGAGAATAAAGTCGGAATTTACGAGAATAAAGTCATAATATTACGAGAATAAAGTCGTAGCTTATGAGAATAAAGTCTAAGTAAAATGTGCCATAAGGCGTTGGGGCCTCTGCAGGTGTATTTGTGCTCGCCGGAGCTCGACTCCCTCTGGATCCAGAATCTTAATTATCAGTCGGATTGTTTCTTGAGAAACCACGAAATCCCTCTGAATGGCCCGCTGATGCATCCACCGATAACCCTGCAGTTGACCAGTTCCAGCCATTTCCCCCTCCACAAAAGCAGCGACTTCCTCCAAGTCCGTCTGGTTCTTTCTCGGGAAAAGATGCATTTTCTTGCATATTCCTTTTAAAGTCTGTAACAGTAGGAACTATAGTGTGGTCATTTGTGCACCTTAGTTTGTTTCCACACGGACCGATATGTAGGGGTTTGTACCCACCGTGGGAAAGTTGTAAGTAAGATGAATGCACCGTTGTGAAGAGCCAATAAGGTTCACTACCTGTTAAGGTAAATAACAAGGATTCTGTGGTCTATGAGTCAAATATAGAACAGAATATAACAAAGTCCTATTTCATAAATTATGACTTTATTCTCATAAATTACGACTTTATTCTCATAATTTATGACTTTATTCTCGAAGTTTGTGATTTTTTTCCCCCTTAATGTGGCCCCTAATACTCCGTCGTACATAGTACCCCTTTAATTTTGTAGCAAAACTGCATTAAATTCAGAGAAACTCATGGTAACTTAGAGGCATTAAAGGAACCGTATGTAGGATTGTGGCCAAAACTGGCCAAAACTGGTACTGCAATCACTTTCAAAATACTGTAGAACGGTGTATCCCCTCCCCCTCCCCCCTGACTCGAGGTTGCCAGCTAAGCTGCAGGATCCAGCAGGAACGTAGGCTGCTACAAGGAGCTTCCAATGGCAAGTGACGAGTCCTACACAGTAAGTTTTTTTTTCTGTTAATAAAGTTTATGCTTCATGAGAGATGTTTTGCGAAGTAATTATGTATCGCAAAAATTTAGTAATGGCGATTAACCAAATATTTCGTAAAGATGTACTGTAATACCACATTTCAGTCGGAACATAGATTGTTTTCATACCCTGCTAGTGGTGCGATATAAAGCTTTTTATGAACGCATTTAGCACGGGCGACCATGGAAAATCCACTGTCTATATGTACGGAAGCACGGGGCTTTTAGACTATACCAACAAACATGGTAGAATATAGCATCCAAAAGTCGAGGGTCAATTCCACGCCATTCCGGACTTTGTCACGACGTATTTCGGATTCATAACGAGGTCTTTTAGGTTTAGTAACGTTATACATGTTTTATCCCGACACGTTCGTAGCTGCAGCTGTGGTAACTGGAGCAGAGCTGGCAACCCGGAAGACGAAACTCTACTGACTTCGTGATTAGTAGATAGCTTGAGGGTGGCGCCTCAGGCCAAAACACAACATGACAACATCAACATCAGTTGAGGGCTGCAACTCTCACTTTTAAATGACAATATCCTGGCCGGACCACTGTTGTCAGTGATATAAGTATTTGAAATGAACATGATTTCTTCATGTCTAGTGACATATCAGGGCCATTTTATGATTAATTGAAATACATTTCTTACATACGGTTCCTTTAAGGCCTAATGTTCTTAATTGTCTCCCCTTGCACCGGTAACAGTGAGAAACTCCACCAAACATTTACCTCTTCAATTACCACAAGCACACATTTACATCAATAATCTCACCATCATCCTATTTTTTCAACATAGTGAACAACAGCTTAGAGAAATATCCCTACATAAACAATAAACAGCAACAAAAAGATAATTTGCATATGACACCGAATGAGCTAAGTGGCTATGCTCAAATCAATGGGCCATTAGCATCACAAACACAGTCTCTGGTAGCTATAGCACCATTAACACCTTTTTCATGGCTACCTGCGGAGATTAACGCGACTTTCAGCTGCTTTACAATCAACTAAACAGGTTAAGGGGTGTTTTCACTCACCGAGTGATCAAGCTACGAACACGTGTCAGCATTTACCCTGGCCAGGTCGGCGGAAATCATCCGGTCTCACGGTGGTCTACAAAGTTTGAATGTCAACAGTGTACCGGTCAACCGGTGTTTAACGGCATCAATAATTAACTCAGTTTGAAACATTATTTTCATGTCTTACCCTGTACCCGTGGATGGCAACAGGTTTAATCTCCGTTTGGATCAGACAGCAACCATGACCGCAAAACCGGAAGTGAAGACAGGACGTAACCCTACGGGGTTGAGCACCTGGGCTCGCGGGGGTTCACTGATTGGCTACTCTTTTTCTTCTTTTCTCCATTTTAACCACTTTTAACCCAGTTTTTTAATAGTTGTTGACGAATATAAATCAATTGCAATGAATACATTTATTTCAAAAATAAATGAATTACTTTTAGAATGTTTAATGACTTTCCAAATGAATTGTTTCTTCCACAAATAAAATGAATTATTTTAAAGGAATAGTTTTAACAAAATGATTTCACTTTATAGCCTGGGCTACATTACGCTTCATTAAAACCCACCGGTGCCACAGTGTTATGACTCTTCTTCATTTTGGACCGTTGCCCAAAAATGTGGACGTTGTTGTCTTGTGGACGGAGTGTCCTTCAGGTGTAGGTGGACGGCTGAGCCTTGGCCTGAAGAACTGGGTCTCATGTGTACCCTGTCTACGATTTACTCTTAGAGCTGAAGATGAAACGTCTTCTAGAAACTCTACACCTCCAGCTACTCTTCTTTCTACTTGTTTTTTTTTTTTTTCTGGATGATTTCACATTTAGTTTAATAAACCCGGGATAGTGTCTGTTGTTTTTTATTATTATTTCTAACGCTGCATCCACAAAGTTTTAAAACCTGCATCTTGACCTTTATCGTCAGTCGTTCCTTCACTGTCCAGGATGTACTCTTTAATAAAACACAAATGCCAGGTTTGTGTGTATTTTTTTCCAATTTACTTTGTTCTAATATTCAATCTGCAACATATTGTTTGACATTCGTGCTACAGCAAAATATTCATAGGAACTTTACGGGCCTTCGGTCACAGGCATCATATCATATTTTAAATCCTGACTACCATGCATACCTTTCTCTCCCTCTCTCTCCCTCTCTCTCTCTCTCTGTGAGGAGCAGACACACATTCATGTCCTGAACACACACTATACCCCATTTGCTATTTGACATTTTTGCCGACACACTGAGGCAGTAAGTGCATCCGGCGGCCCATTTCACTGTCAGATTGATTTGCTCCTCATTTCCGTCCCTAGTCTGCACCGATATATTGGAATCATTACGCCGCGCAGCAGAATACAGAATCTGAAATCACTTTTTATGCTGCATGCGTGTGCATATGTGTTTACTTTGACTTCTTCTATTGATCTCGCCGTTACCCGACAGACACATGGACAAAAACGAAGGCTGTGCTGTGCAGCCCTTGTAGATCCACATCATATGAGCAGAGGTGAGTTTAGACACTTAGAATATATGCTTATAAATTGATATTTATGCCTTTTATTGGTTAGTAAATTCTGTTAGAGGATGCTGGAGACATAAGGTGAAGTAAACATCAGAGGTGCTTTGCCACAACCTGCAACTTCTGGGATGGTATTCCTTGGGGCATCCACGTTGTTGGAAACCCTTCCAACAATCTGGTGGCAGGGATCTCAGGTTCACAGGTGTCCCTTGCCTGAGTGGGGCAGTGAAGACTGACTAGGCTTCACCCGCAGAAGGGTTCCAACTGTGGGCTCTCTTCAGCCACAGCCATCTTGAGCTAGACTGTGGCTTTCTTCAAGAGCAGGGCTGTCAAACTAATTTTAGTTTGGGGGCCACATATAGCCCTGTTTGATGTCAAGGGGGCCAGACCAATAACACGATAGCATATTTACCTATAAATAACAACAACTCCAAATGTTTCCCTTTGTTTTAGTGCAAAGAAGAACATTATGAAAGTGTTTACATTTAATGACTGGACGTTTCTTAAGAAAAAGAAATGCAAGTTCTAGGTCTCAGTGTTGTGTTATGTCCACAACTTTTACTAAATCTGTAAACCCCAGGAATAGCAATTTACTTTTATTGAAAAAATTGCAGTTAATGTCTTCAATGTAACTTTTGCAATTCGCAAATTCATCCTGCGGTCCAGATTACACCCTCTAGCAGGCCGGTTTTGGCCCCCGGGCCTTATGTTTGACACGTATGCTCTAGAGGAAGTAGCGCACCAATTTTGCTGGGAACCCACCGCAGCCGACTTCAGTGGGGAAGATGGTTGCGCGCCACCCCTTTTACAACCGCTTCATCGATCGGTGTTGGTGTTTGGCTTTTTTCAGTTGGTGTCTAGCCTCTCTTCTCAGGGCACAGTGAGCTCAGCAACTATGTTGGTTTTCGTGCTCGTGGATAGCAGGACCATGACCTGGTTGGAGCGGGATCACTGCCACGTCCCAGTCGGCGGCGCGTTGCAAAGTAAAAGGCCACCGTGCTGATCTTGTGAGCCTTGTCCCCTTCCCTCACAAAGGTCATGGCTTCAGGCCTGTTAGAGGAGGTTGGAGAAGTGAATATGTGCACAACAAATAAGTAATTAATAAAACATGTCGTGTTGGTGTCTTTGACTTTTAGACTTCAGACTTTGTTGCAGAAGTATGACTCATTTTTTTATTTATATATATTTTTTTTTTTATTGCCCATAATGTTTTGTTTAAAATAATATTAACAGGAGATAAGACCTAAAGTCTGCAACCTGAATTAGTTGTGAAATTGTCGGAAGCTGGTGGTTAGAGATAATAATATAACTAAATAGAACAACATAATCTCTGCTCAGCAGCAGGGTCAGGTGTGTTTAGGCTCCTCTGGAAAAAAAAAAAAAAGGTTGTTTTTAAGTGAATGTCAAGGGAAAAGAACACAACAAATTAAAATTGAATTATTAATTATTTTGACATTTATTTTACAGTATGACATTTTGACTAGAACAACTTTTCTTTTTCTTTTTTTTTTGAAAAAAAGGGGAGAAATATTTTGGTATTTTGGCACGACACCTGGTTTAGGAGGGGTGGGGGTGGCAAACAGAAGTTTGTGGCAAACAAAAGTTCACAATAGGGAATTTGAGCATGCACTGAAATACCTGAGGGTGTGGAGAGTTGCAGAAATCCTGAAACCTGGCGTTGGCACGACCCCCCTCTGGTATAATTCTGTTCAATGAGGCGGTGAAATCTTTCAAACAGAGACTGGAACCTCGGTCTGAAAACTAAAGTCTGCAGAGACGCTTTCTGCATCGCCGGGCTGGACGCCAAACAAAGAGACAGATAGTATAGAAACACAGGAAGTAGGGACAATCGAAACACATGCTGCTTCAGCCAAGGCACTGCTGAGGGAAGAGTAAGGCAGGAGGGGCTACCTAAAAAAATGCTACCTAAACTACTATTAGTCAAAAAATCAAATCAATTGTACTGATGCAACAAACCTCGTATGCCCCGTCGTAACTGTTACTGTTGATGGCGTGTTGCTGGTGAGGCAACGTAAACATAGATAATCAAACGCGACCACATGTCATAATAAGCAGCAGCTAATTAGAAGAAACTGGAGGGGTTTATTAGTATCTCTCTGATTTTAGTTGGACGCGTGTCACCAGAGGAGTAAATCAACAACTTCCTTTGAATTTCATTCCCGGTTGATTCTGTGGTAATGATCAAATGTAGTGTCTGAGGGCGGCGAAGCAAACAGATATAAATAAAAGTCAGGTAATGACGAGGAAGGGTGAATCTTTTTGGACGAAATACACAAGTGCGCCAATTCAATTCAATTTTATTTATATGTAATACAAATTGTCTCAAGATGCTTTACAAAACCTGGCCTGAAACCCCCAGAGCAAGCCTGAAGGCGACGGTGGCAAGGAAAAACTCCCTTTTAACAGGAAGAAACCTTGAGCAGAACCCAGCTCATATGGAGGGACTTATCTGCCGAAGGCCAGCCGGGTACAGACAGAAAAGAGAGATTTTAATTTACTCCGCCACGGTCTCATAATTGGCACGTTTCAAACAACATTGTTTCTTCTGTACTCAATTTAACCTGATGGAGAAAACAGCACGGACAACTCACGTAGTATATGAAGTTATTTTTGTTGTTAACTAATAACATTTTACGTTACCGCCACTTTTTAAAACCTGATGTTTGTGCTCTTGATTTTTTTAGACCGTAGAGAGAGTTGGTCAAAACCCAAAGGAAACGACTCTGATTTATAAATTTGATTTATTTGCTGATACTTTATTTAATCTTGCATACATTTGTCCATAGAATGCCACAGCTTATGTTTAGTATTTATGTATATGAACTGCACAGGGCACCATTATTTGTCGCTAATTTGGATTTACAATATCAGCATCTTTAAATTACAGTAATTTAAAGATATGTTCCATGTACTGTATGAATAGCTTTTAGTAGTTGGGATAACATCAAAAACAAAAAAAAAACAAACAAACAAACAAACAAACAAACAAAAAATGCCAGGGTCTAATGACATTTTGTGAGAAACACTGAACCGGGTGGAGTGTTTCTATATCATATAGTTTTATATAAATGTGGTTTACCGCCCATGAACCCTGCAAAGACGTGTCCAGTAAATATTAATTAATTGAAAGGAAGTGGCTTAACAGCGTGTAACACCAAATTAGGTCATTTTATTTTGCGGTTAATAAACTCTTTAGACTCTAAATCCAGAAAGTTCCTCCTTTGGTCTAAACTAGCACATGTTATTTACACACTAACTGCAGGATGTGTAGTGTGTCCCAGACAAAAATCACCAATAAAACATAAAAGCCACTTTAACGGTACTACATCACTGTGATAAAGGCCCGGCTGGTTTTAGGCCGACTTCCTCGTTTGCTCCTGTCGCAACTGTTACTGCCACTAAGGGGTGCTGAGGTGCTGCCTGTTTTTATACAGGCTATACATATCTGTCTGTTCTCAGCATATGTCTTCAGGTAAAGAATATAGATTTCATTACTTTCTACTTGGTTTTTATTAGTGACGTCGTCAGAGACTAGTTGGTGTCCACTTGACTTTCATTACTGGAACAGTTGACTAAAAAAAAAAAATCTGTTGTGCAAGTTGTGCAACCCCTAGTTGCTACTCATTGCATTTCCTGTGACTACATTATAAAGGTCACTGCATGTTTTTCCAGTTAAATGCTTTTAACGCTTTTAAAGCTTCAGCAGCAGGAAACATCATTTTAATACGACTCATGGTACCAGGAGACTGAATGAGTGAAAACGAGGAGCTCCCTGCTCTCCCTCCAGGCCACCGATGTCCCCAGCACAGTTGGAGAAACCATGAAAGAGGGAGGCAGTGAAGTTCCACTTAAACCATTTAATGTGAATCAGAAAGGGAAGAAAATCTTCGGTGTCGTAACCTAAATGACCAGTGAGTGTGATGGAGCAGAGATTCGAGCTTATCCTGCTCGCCCCTCGGCCTCGTCCTGAGTAACTGATCTCAGACGCTCTGTGATGTTGACTGCTGCCTCGTGATCAGACGCTCAGCTGTTGATCAGCTGATCTCAGTGGTGACTTCTCATTCATGCCTAGGAGTCACCGTTTGATCCAAACACCAGTATCATCCTCACATCAGGGGCCGACTCGGTTCAGGAGCAGCTTCTCACCAGAAGTGTCCTCGCTTTAGTTTTATTGATCTCTGACTGAGCTGTGACTGGACGTTGACTTTCATGTACCCCATGTTTTGGAATGATGTTAAAAACCTCGAGACCTTGAAGCCTTTAACTAAAATGATGCGTGTCTGAAGCCACCGTGAGTGTAGAGACCAGCAAGAGTCAAAACATTTAAGAGACGGCTGTTGTGAAATATGGAAAAAAGCATAAATAATATGCAGTATTTGATTGACCTTTTATGTGAATGATATCAAAAAAGATGCAATGAGTTACTTTACTACAGACTATCAGTAGCCAAACAGGTTCACTGTCTAATCCAGGGTTAATTTTGACAGACATTTTTAGTCTTAAACGCTTATTAGTCTTTTTCAGTCATTTTTATCTTTCATAGTTTTAGTTGATGAACAGTCATAGCATTTCTGTCAACTTTAAATGACTGCATTTGGTCAAACTGCAATTAACAGTTGTAGCAGTCATTTTATATGTTTAGACAAATTCACTTGATCCCAAACTGATCAATTATCTGAAGTTTGAGAAAATAAATGTTCCATCTTGCCTAAAGAGCACATAATTTAAAGTTGACGAGAAGGAAAATTTATTTTCTCAAACTTCAGATAATTGATCAGTTTGGGATCTAGTGAATTTGGAGGCCGGGTCAGATATTCTTCATGTTTTTTTTGCACTTTTGCACTTCACTGATATGTAATTTTCCATAATAAACACCAAAGTGTGATGTTTCTGGTTCACGTGTTTGGTTGGGTTCTGTGTCTACTTTCAGGACTTGTGTGAAAATCTCCTGATCAGTCTCATGCCGAAAACTGTGGGAGGTGAAAGTTTTTTTTTAGTTCTAGTATATACAATACTAATTAAAAGTACCCCTTGGACTTGTATTACGATATAGATATATATCGATACTAAGAAGCATCGGCATAGCTAACCCACCAGACGTGGTGGTGGTGGACAAACAGCAGAAAAGGACCGTAGTGCTCGATGTAGAATTCCTGAGTGATAGCAACATCAGGGAAAAAGGAACATGAGAAGCCTAATAAATACCAAAGGGCTGAAGGAAGAACTAGAAAAGATGCAGAAGGTGAAGGCAACAGTGGAGATAGGAACACCTGGGACAGTGGCTCCAACAGATCCCAGGATCAACATCTGAGATCTCTGTCCAGAAGAGGGGCCGTCCTCCCAGGCCTCTGGCAGTTTTAGAGCTCTTGAGAAAACAGTATTTGTTTTAAACAGTTTTAAGTTTAGTCAAACACACAATAAGTAAAATGCATCACCCACGCCTGGAGACATGGGGAAGAAAGAAGATGTGGATGAATCAGATTTGATGTGAACAGATCGTGATTTCCCCAGCACCAAAATACATCTGGTTTAATTGGAGGGAACACACGATTCACAGCTGGAAATGGAAAAACCTACACACACAGATATACGTTTATATGATCAGTGACAGCATGAATGATGAAGTTTTGATTCAGGTCATTAAACCCGTGATTCAAGTTTCAGGGAACAAAAAGGATAAAATAATAATATATAATAATTATATATATATATATATGAAATAAAAATAGAGGTAAGAATGAAGAAGTATTTAGATCGATGGCCGATGTAGAAGTATCAAGCTGTGGATGCTGAATCAGACCAACGCATGATAGCAAAAATAATTGACTAAATTATACAAAAAATACAAGCCAAAAAAAAAAAGAAAAAAACCCAAACTAAAAGCAGAATCGAATTAATTATAATAAAATAAATTAGTTTGCCCTTGACGCAACAAAAGACCGACAACGCTAGTTTCAAGGATTTTTATTCTTTACCGTAGAAACACTGTACATAAATTACTTTCTCTGAGACTAATATTGATGTACGGATAAGTGGTATTTCTCAACCTTGAACAAAAAAAAAAAAGATAAACCCATTAAAACATTGTCAGCTCGTCTCAGTTGTCTCTGAAAAAAGACCGGTAGCGTATGATGTTATCTCTCTGAGTAAAATTCCTGCTCTTTCCTCTTTTTTTTATTTTATTTTTTTCATTTTTCCTTTTTGAAATGATTAAAGTCGATCCTCCAGCTCTTGTAAACACACGTACACACAAAGAAAACTCCTCTAGAAGAGCACAGAGACCCACAATCAATGAGAAAAAACATCCACATCGATTTTTGATCTATTACTGTTACTCGGTAATGTCACTGATGGCGACGCACTGCCCCTTTAAGGAGAAACGAGCAAAAACAAAGAGAGAAGCAACGATTAGTTACTACTCACAGCAAACCCCCCCTCCCCCTCCCCCGCCCCTGCCCCTGCCCTGCCCCCGCCCCTGCCCCTGCCCAGCCCCCGCCCAAAGCCATGACAACATGTTTCTATTGCAAGCATCACTACTACCTTTGACCGATAAAAGCACAAGGTCTATGCGTTATGAGGCTGAGTCACATTTTGCCGAAGTGAAGGTCTCCTGAGCTGCTGGCAGGGGGGAGGGGAGGGGGGACCAGCAGCGTCTCCAGGGACCGGTGAGCCCACTGGGTCCACAAAGAGAGTACATCCACGTGGAGTCAGACACAGCCGTGGGACTGCGTGGGTCATTCTGCTTTCCTTCGTCTTCGTGTGAGTTTATCGACCTTGTCAAAAGCTCAGGGGATGATGATGATGATGATGAGGAAGAGGAGGAGGAGGAGGAGGAAGAGGAGGAGGAGGAGGAGTGGTTTCAGAACTGATCACTGGAACCAGTGAGAAAGAAACAAAAACACAACTCAAAGTTCGCTTTCGTTCAGATGTCGGTCCGTTCCCGTGACGGTGGTGTGGTGATAATAGTAACAGTGGTATAGGTAATAGTATGTAAACACTTTTTTGTTCATTTTTATATCCCCTTTTTGTCTGAAGCAAATGCAATCTTATATATAAAAACAAAACAAAAAGTCCAAACAGAAAAAAGTCTCTTTTTTTTTTTTTTATAACCTTCATACAAATTGTAGTCCTTTTTTTTGTGTCTATCTCTCTCAGAGAGTCCACAACAGTTCCATTCGTTGGCTTGAGCCACGGAAACAATAGATCCTATAGACATGGCTCACAGAGGTCTATAACGAAGGGCGACGGGTCACATCTGGGCCCGCAGAGATCCGACACCTGCAACATCTGTCAGACGACGAGACGAGCCCCGGGCGTCCGTCAACGTCGACTGCCCGGACACTTTACAGCTGTTTAAAATGCTCTCACGGCTATTTAGTCTCTACATCCCACTGTTTGACAGCTAGGTAGCGCACAGATATAGCAGTCAGGTTAGCCCCGCCTACGAGAGAAAGGGGGAGGGGCATGCGTGCAGGCTGTTTGAAGGCAGACGATAGGGTGAAAGACAGAAAGAGAGAGAGAGAGAGAGCGAGAGAGAGAGAAAAAGAAAAGGAGTTAGAAAAAGAGAGAAAAGGCATTGGTCAGAGAGTCACCCTCACACCTGGAGCTGGAGCTTCAGCGTGTTTTGGGTAAGTTGCCATCAAGTGATTGTTACGTCATCATCAGTCTATAAATCCTACAACTTAAAAACTATTTTGCAAACACGGGGCCTTTTCAGTGGATAGTTCTCAGTCTTAAGACAGTTCAGCTTGTGACATCCATTTTTGTTAAAACTTGATTATTTCTTAGTCAGTGACAGTCTGTGGGTGGAATCATTAGACGTCGTTGATGCCGTGTTACCTCCTCCCTATCTCACTTTGCCGTAGAAACTGGACGTTGTTAGCGCTGTCGGCTAGCTCGGGGTACTGCTCTATGGACAGGACGTAGTAGCCGTCGTAACCCAAAACCTTCCCGCTGCTCAGCAGCTGCCTTTTCTCTCCCTCCGTCCACAGCCGTATTCCTTCCTCCCCGTCTCTCACGCGCTGCTGCTCGCGGGCCCAGGCGCTCGACAGCGCCCTCTGCCTCGCGTGCTCCAGGATTCGCGCCTTCTCTTCGTCCAGCGTCGTCCCGTAGCGCACGTGGAGCGCCAGGGCGCCGTACTGCAGCTCCACGTCGGCGAAGCGCCTCGTCCTCCCGTTCATGACCGTCGTGGACTGGGACACCGTGACGTTCACGCCGTTCTCCAGCGACTTCCTGCCCGAGGTCAGCCGCAGGGCGCTGAGGTCGTTCTCCGGCAGGCTGGTCTTGATGAAGTAGTGGGTGTCCCGCCCCTCCACGGTGAAATGGAGGTCCTCCAGGTAGAAGGCGTTGTTCAAGACGGCGGCCACTTTGATGCAGTCCTCGTTGGCGATGTTCAGGGCGTTGGTCACCACGCGGCCTTGGATCACGGCGAGCATCACTCCCTTTCCGATCAGAGACCTGACGGTGGCGAACCACAGCCAGGGCTTGGTGTGGTCCAAATGCCGCCGGCTCAGCTGGATCTCGGGCATACGCTCGAAGGACAGGAAGGCCTGAGACTGACGGGTCACCTCCTGCTGGACGCCTGAGATCGACTGTGGAGAGAAAAAGGAGGGGAATGAACTGAAAGTAATAACACAGGTACTACCAGAACATCTACAGACTGTTTACTACATTTGCCTTCATTTAATTCCTCAACAGGATGTTTCCAGAGTCTACAGCCTGCTCCTGCTCCAGAAGGTTAGAGTTTCTCTTGCCTTAAAGGTTTAATCGTATGTAAACTGTACATGTACTTGGGTGGGTTTGGCCGATCAGCACCCCTGTAGCTTGTTAATATCCCGGTGAGAAAGGCCACACTTGAAATAACCCTAGCATCCATCCTCTCAATTCAAGACTCCATTAAGAACTAAGCATCTTTACTGGACTGAATCTCTTTCTTTTTTTTTTTTGTGCGTAGGTGTGACTTCCTGATAACCTGTGCACCAAACAAACGGTGCCAATAAACGAGGGAGCGCCGGAGAAGAGGCGGGAGCAGAGGATGAACGATTGGTTTTGCCCGATGACTCTTTATTGTTTTCTCTCCTCATTTCCTTTCTCATTATTCTTACACCATTTCCTCCAACATCTTTCTCTTTCCCCTCCATTTCCTGATTTTTTTTTTCCTCGCCTCTCCGCGGATGTGAGGTTTTCTCGGTTCCCTCACGCCATCACTTACACTTTCTTACATTTTCAACGGCTTTGTTTCCATCTCAGTTGTTAATTTTCATCTTGAATTTTCTGAATGCGTTGTTGCGCCCAGATCTCCATCTCATCTCGTTCTCATTTGCTACGTCTGTTTTTCTGTTTCCTTGCAGTCTTTGTGCATTTGTCCATGGCAGTATTTTAATTTTGTTTTATTTCCCTTTTCTGCTTATGGAACTAAGACATGCACTGATGTGGCTCAACTGATGAGGCTTCAGTACAACTGCAGCAGCGCAGCAGCCTGTCGTGCTCCATATTTATCCTTATTTATTCCAGCCGTCTAACAAAGGGGTACATACGGGCAGGTCGTCCCATAGCTGGCTCTTCTTCATCTCCAGTGAAGGCTGCGTCAGGTCAAACTTAGGAATGGGGAACCCTGGGATCGCGTTGTGGAGATGAAATCCAAACGTGACCAACCAAATGTTGACATCTACAGAGAAAGAGAAAAAAAACAAGAAATAGAGTCAAATAAATTATTAGAGGCACCAGCTGAGCACGCTGCAATAACACAAGCCCGCGGCCTTCTGTATTTTTTATGACACCATATAATAAAACCAGACAAACCGCTGCTGTTTCCCTAATAAACATTGAATGCTTCACATTACTGCAGCTCACTGTTAACTATCCAACATCGATCTGACCCGAATGAAAACATTGCATCGTTTCTTATATTTATATTTCTCATGGTGATGAGAAACTAACACTTCCTGGCAACACTTATGGGCGGTTTATACTCATGTGTCAATTTAACGCCGTAGCCTGACGTGCACCTCCCCAGAAATGTGATTACGCAACGCAAGGCCGCACGAGCTGTGATTGGTCTGCTTGGTAGTAGCATGTTTCCACTGTAGTATTTCCAGCTGCTTCTCCATCTCTGCAATTTTCAAATTGATTGTTTTGGATCAATAAAGATGGAACACTTCAAGGAAAGGTTAACTGAGGAGGTTCGGAGATGCAAACATTTGTACGACTCGACTTCTGTGAAATTTCAGCGAATGTTTCCGTTTCAAGTGAAGCAGGAAGTAGAAACAAAAATGAACCCGACTGGCAAAAAAGACAAATCGCCGACTAGTGTTTGGGTGGTGTTGTTACAGAACGAGCCAGACTGACTGTTAGAGAATAATTTCACTTGCCTATAGATAGTTTTTGCAGTTTCTGTTAGATTACTGCTGGGGTCAGTTATCTGCCCTATTTTCTCTCTGAGGAACATGCCAAGGCCATGGTCCCTCTTTGGCGTCTTCAATCTCACTCTCTGGCTGTCTACAGACACAGCTGTAGAGTTAGATGATAACGCCCTCCGTCACTGGATGACACTTTGTATTTCCTAGCTGGTGTGAATCCTTATCTTCATGTTTATGTACTATAGCCAATTGGATGTTAACACATCCCCCCCCTGCCTCGGCCCACCTTTCTAGTATAAGAATCTGAGCTTTACTGTTTGACCCTTAGAATTGAGGTGGACTCATGCACTTAAGTTGTGATGACGAATCTTCTGTTCTCCTCGATCGAGCCTAAATAAACTCCTTCAAGCATAAGACATACAGGACTCTGGTACTTCTTCTTCATCGGCATCACCACAAATTCCTCCCTAACACTGACGATCACACAAGTATAAGTAGCTCGCACCGGCGTAAGCTATGTACGTAGGTTACAGCGTCTATGTTCATAAACATAATACAAACAGTTTAGTTATTTCCTAGTATATACTGTCAATGGTTATTCAAAAAAGCCGCATAGATCCTGGCGGAAATGATGGTCTGGGGATGAATGAACAAGAACAGCTCAAAGCTGCTCATTAACAAAAAAAAAAAAAAAAAAAGAACAAATGAAGGTGAACTGTTCAGTTTGAAGTCTATGACCTTAGTTCAAAATTAAAAAATGTGAACTATGAACTTGAACTAGTTCACTTTTATCTGTGTGAACTGAACTTTGAACTAGTTCTTGTCACATATTTAAGAATTCATCCACGTCTCCAGTTCAGTCTTCAGGTTAAAGACACAGAATCCAACACAGCACTGGCTTCTATCGTATTTTCTTTTAAAATGAATCTGCTTTTACTTTAGAAGCATCTGATTCGTAGCCATCAACTAATTCCTGCTTCACGTTGTTCTCATGGACTATCTTATCTTCTATCGTCTACCTCTGTGGTGTTTTTTTAATGTGACAGTCTTTCAGTCAGTTACCTGTGACGTATTCTTTGACCTGATGAATCTTGCTGATGGGATTGTTGCCTCTGAACATGTACAGGTTGAAGGGCTGAGGGTCTCTGCCGACGCGCGTCCACGTGCTGATGTCGGGAGTCGTCCACCTTCAACGACAAACGCACACGAGTGAGATGCGACGCCGACAAAGCCGCGGCGGTGTTGTCACGCTCGGACACGAAGCGAGCAAACTGCCATGATGGAAGGCCTTACCTCCCCGCGGGGATGTCATAATCTCTGTCTCCGAAATGCAGCAGTCGTGTCAGAGGATCGTACAGGCCTCCGTGGAAACCAATTACCAGCACAAAGTCAGGGTTGGAGTCAAAGTACACTTCGCCATACGCCGTGTACTGCACCTACACACACACACACAAAGAGATTTATAATCTGACAGTAAGAAACACAACAGACGTGCCTCTCATGGTAACACACACATACATACCTGTTTGAGCAGGAGTCCATTGTTGCTGAAGACGGCCAGTGGAGTCCCGGTGTTATCACACGCAATATAAAACTCATCTCCACTGCTGATCTCCATTGCAAACACATGACCCTGTGCAATTAATAATAAAAAAACGCAATTATACACATGAATATAATAAGAACAAATGTGATTTTACTGAGTTTTTTTTTTTTATTCTGTGAATTCACAAGTAACACAGATACAGACGAGCTGGAAATGATGCCACTATAATTATTAATTGTTGCAGGCTCTGCTGCTGCAGACTCACTCACTTCATTAATCACATTAAACCGGTGTTACAGATTCCCTAACCCGTGAAACATTTAAAACGAGCAAAAGATATTTTAATAAATGTATAAATGTTTCCATCTTTGGTCACTGGAGGGAAAACCTGCTGGACAATCAGTCAAAAGTTGAGAGTGAAATCCAAACTTGACTCATTAACAGTGGCAGAAGAAATCAAATGTTCTTTTTTTTTTTTTTTTTTTTATCTACTTCCTGGGTCTAATTTCACTGCTGTGTTAGCGGCTGTATCTGCGGGGCAGCTACCTGCAGGTCGTAGTAGAAGGACGTGATCTCAGAGCTGGAGTGGTTGTAGACGTGGGTGATCCTGGTGGGGTAGTTGAGGTCGGCGTAGAAGAACTGCAGGTGTTGTCCCAGGCTGTTTCTGGAGGCCACGCGCCGACCCAGGCCGTCGTAGCGGTACTGGATGGTCCAGCTGGCTGCTTTACTGTAGACGCGAACTAGAAGACCTGATTTAGAGACAATGATGTGGTAGAAGAAGAAGAAGACAATGACCACACGTTAAAGTAAAAAGTAAAAGTAAAATATGATGTGTAAAATCTGGAAAATGTAGATGTTGGATGGACTGTTTTTTGCAGTTCGGACAACTCACGTAGTTTTTGTGTTGTGCACCAGTAAAATTTTATGTTACCGTGACTTTTTAAAACCCGATGTTTGTGCTCTTGATTTATTTAGACCATGGAGATTTATAATTATTTAAAGAGAGCTGGTCTAACCCGGAGGAAACGACTCCAGACGTAACATGAGTTAGCTTAACTTTATGAGAGCAAAGTAAGTATTAATGTAAATAAACTGCACAGGCTTATGCTATTTGACGCTAAATCCGATAACTGCGTTATTACGTTAATTTAAATATGGACTGAAACAAAACGCATGCTCTTATTTTATGTGTCATATACTGTATAAATTGTTTTTACAGTATATGAGATGCTTTTATGAAGACGTACTACCTTCTTGAGTCATTAAGGACAAAAATGTCCACTTCCAAAAAACTGTTAAAGTGACTTAAAGGGGAGCTACCGTTTTTTACAACCTGGACCTTATTTCTGGCATAACATACGACCGTTTACTCACCCATATAACTTTGGCTTTGACTCCAAATGACACCAAAGTTATATGGGTGAGTAAACGATCGTATTTTGTGCCAGAAATAAGGTCCAGGTTGTAAAAAAACGGCAATTCCCCTTTGAGAGGATAGTAAATTTTAAATCTGATGCTACACAAAATGAATAGTGCATCAAAGTCAGTATTTTAGATAATCTTTGACATATCCAAGACTGACTAAAAAATAAATCCCCCAGCCCCAAAGCATTTGTTATATGGAAAATAACTTATTTTTTGTGTGTTTTCTTTCTTAAAAGTATTAGTATCACGTAATCAAATTGGCATTTAAAGGTTTACAATATGATAATTATTCAATATCTGATATTTTTGATCAGGACTGAAGTTGATCAAAAGATTTAACCAAACAAAGTAGAAAAAAATACTAATCTAGACTATTTTATAGCAGCTTTTGGAAGTGGACATTTTTTCTCAGTGAGAATTAATCAAACTGCTATTTAAAGGGATAAAATCCTCAAACTGATTGAATGTTTGGTAGTTTTGAACAGGGCTAAAGTTGTTTAAAAGATTTATGTAGAAGAAAGCAGAAAAAAAATTAATCAGAAGTACTCTTTGTCCTTAATGACTGAAGAGGGTAGTGAATTAAGCTGACTCCTGAGGGTTAAGTGCAAAATACTAATTCCAACCTTTTGAGTTGTATTCAAATATCTCAGCTCCTCTCTGTCTCAGGAAGCCGTCTTCATCCAGCCTGTACTGAACGTCTCCCAGGCGAGTGATTCTGTCCCTCAGATCGTAGCGTAAAGGAGTCAACCGGCCGCTGTTCCCAGGGTTCAGCAGATGCAGGTTCCCGTTCAGGTCATAGTTATATCTGGAAGGTCAGAAACGCTAATGTTAACATCACGCATTATCAACTTCTGGTGTTTTTCTTTTTAAATCAGCTTAACGCTCGTCTTGCTACCTCCACATCATCTTCTCGTTGAGGGACACCGTCTGCAGCTGTCCGTCGACGTCGTACTCGTAGCCGTATTTGGTCGTGTTGGCGAACGGCCCGATCTTGATCTCGCGCTTGGTGACGCGGCCCATGTTGTCGTACTGGATGGTGATCCAGTACATCAGCGACCGGAAAATCTCATACTGGATCTCCTTGATGCGGCCGTGCTGGTCAAAGTGTTTAGTGTAGGTCATCACAGCCGTGGAGATGATCTGAAAAAAAAAAATAATTAAAAGAAAAGTTTGGACTATTACAGATATTTAAGGAACTTTTTCCACTCTCACTAAACAGCAGTACGGGCAAGAAGAAGCTATGGCAGTAAACCTGGTTATCTATAGCTGGCCAATTCATCGTTATGTGATATCATCACTGTAATATTTATTTGCAAAACCCTTCAGAATGTGGTGGTATGCTCAGCTAAAACTTTATGACTACTCCTCACATGTTGCCAAAACAACTCCAACTCCCCTCAAGGCATGAACTCTAGAAGACCTCCAAAGGTTTCCTGTTGTGTTGGGCACCAACAGATTAGCAGCAGATCCCTTAAACCCTTAAGCCCAAGGATAATTCTCAAAAAACATCCAACAGGTTTAGTGAGTAATAGTTGCACAAGTGTTAGACCAAAATGAACAACCTTGGACTCAATGGATAAGAGAAACCTGGGAGAATTTGGAAATTCTCTAAGCCTCGTTATCCATACAGTAATCCTACCAAATCTGGCGCAAAAAAAAACTAAGCAAAACACACATTATACCATTTATATACATGAGTAGTAGTGAGTGAATGTACCACACTTGGCAACCTTGGAAGCAAAACTACTTTAATTTTTTAAAAAAAAGTTCTGGCCTGTGTTGGCAAACACTTTCTGGGACTCCACGAAGCCTAGAGGTTTTAGAAATACTCCAACTCAGTAAATCCAATATGAGATTTTGCCCAAATCCTCCCTTTACACCTGTATCCAACACAGTGAATCTGAGAACCAATGGATCAATTTACCGTCCAAAACATCCCAGTGAGTGGTTTCTGTGCTATTCTGACCATCTTGTGACAATCCAATGTTCTGCTGGGAAACTTTTGGACCTGGCATTCACTGGTGTGGATATTACTTAGACACGTAGCACCCACCTAGACCAGACCAGGCACCCCCACCCCATAGCAATGACACTCCTTGATGGCAGCAGCCATCCCCAGCAGCAAAAACACTTTTGGAACAACTCAGCACAAGGTGTTGACCTGGCCTCCAAATTCACTAGATCCCAAACTATGGGAAGTATCTGTGGGACGATCAACAGAGGCCCCTCCCGCCCCTCAACCCATAGGACCCAAAGGCCTCCCACTAACAATATTCTTTTGCCATACACCACAGGCCCCCCTTTAGAAGGTCCATGTCCATTCTCTGATGAGTCACAACTGTTTTGGAGGCACAATGGAGGCCTACACAATATTAGGACATAGGTCATAATGTTATGCCTAATCGGTGTAAATCAATTCAGCCAACTCTGTCTCACCTGGTTGATATCATAGTAGATGACTCCAAACTTCCCAAACTGCTCCACCTTCCCAGATATGTCGTCAAACTGATACAGATCGATGGGCAGCGGCGTCTCGTTGATCACGGCCTGCATGGTGGTCACCCTGAAGCTGTTGTCGTAGGTGTAGTCGAAGCGCGCGTTCACCATCCCGTCCTCGCTGAAGCGGAATATCTGCCGGTCGACCAGCGGGCCGATTTGGCGGTACCGGATGGTGCAGATGAAGCCCTCGCTCTGCAGGTTGACGGTCTTGAGGACGCCGGCCGTCTCGTCGTATGTGAAGCTGACCCGCGTCGAGTCGTAAAGGATTTCCGCCAGCTTGTTCTGATGAGGGCAACGAAACAGGAGGGTCGAGGATCAGTCGTGGCGTGTTAGACAGTGATCGTTGGAGCTGTTTAAGCTTGTCTTGGAGCTTGTCTTTACGGTTTTCCTTCTTTTTCGTTTGACAAATAAAGGCATTTATATTCGAAATAACACAGGTAACTCTTCATAAATGATGTGAGAACCATGAAAAACATGAAATTAAATACCTGCTTGCGGTATTTGTACAGTATCCGGCGACCAGTGCCAAGATGAGCAACTCTGAGGAGCTGGAAACAAAGAGATCAATAGAAGATGATCAGACTGATGGGTCGCTGACCACAAGTGAACAAAGCTTGTTACACAAACACTTCATCAGGACCGCTGTGTAGGAGCTGGCCGCGGTGGAAGTTCATAATTCAAAATGAGAAACATCAACCCAACATGCACACACCTGTCCATCTTCAGAGTAGTCCACCGTCACAGAGGCATTGCTTTCTGGGGGGGTGTAGATGTTCCTGTAGTAGCCTATGGATCGGATGGTCTGCATGGTGTGCCGGGCCACGCTGGGCATGGTGACGGCCGACAGACGGTCCCCCGAGTCATAGTCAAAGATGTACTGGTGCTGGCTGTGCAGCAGCAAGACCATGGACTGATAGAGAGAGAAACAGAAGATGGTTAACAAGACGTCTTTCTAGTTTGACGGCCAGAAGACCTAAATCAAAAACAGAACTGTAAAACATACAGAAGGGACGCCAATATCAAACTTCTTCTATAGAAAATAAAAAGGTTACGAATGAATCAATCAAGCGCGGCTGGCGGTACAACCTTTAATCAGCTTTTATTAGATAAATATCTTGATATTTTTGCACCATCTGCTGGGCTCCCACAGGCCCCACTGGCAAAGATCCCGGTGCAGTCAGACAGCTCGCCTTGCATTTTAAGTAGCGGCGCTCGGGGGACGTTAGCAGCCAGCTAACAGCACCTCTATGGCAGAGCTGGGGTCTGTGCATGTTACGTGTTTCCTAAGATCCAGATTCATCCACGTCACCGGCCCTCTGGCCTCCCTGCAGATTTGTTTCCAAGCAGGAAAACAAATCAATTAGAAAGATTGTTTTCACAGCAATCAACGCAACACCTCCTTCGTTATTAGGATCTTCAAGCCTTCCCTGTCAGATGTAGTAGGTGTATTGCATTAGGTCTGACTGGTAAATGCCTTTCTGTTAAGCAGTAATCACAGGTTTTTGTCTGGTCTGGTAGAATTAATTTAAAAACAACGACTAAAGCTGTCCCTGGATTAGTGTCAGTTATGGCTGGTTTTAGTGCGTCGTTACATTTGACAGAAACTGCCTGTTTTCTGCCCACATCAGGCATGGCAGCGGAGGGGAAGGAAACACTGACGCTATTTATGCACATTATTAGCTGCTTGTGGTTTCAAAATAGCCTGCATTTTAATATGTAAGGGGGAGCTGTGGTGGAGTGGTTAGAGGTGCAGGGGTCCCAGGTTCGCCTCCCGCTGTGTCCATGGCTGAGGGGTCAAACAGCAGGAACTGCAATTTCCCCATTGCGGGACAATTAAAGGTTCAATTATTATTATTATTATATAATGTTGAGGCTTTGCACAATAATTAGGGTTCATTAATCTCAGTAATGCTGCTCCTTAATCTTCCTGTATTTCTTTCGGTCAAATTTGATGCATTTTCAATGGGTATTTCAGAAATACCTCTCATATGTACATTTACATTTGATGGAATTGCTTTGAAAATAACACGAGTGGTTCCTTAATACGTTCTTGGCAGATAAAATCAATGGTCACTACTTTAACCGAATATTGTGTCTTCAGATGTATAGCTGCATGGGTCAAATATGACCCAATGTTGGTTCAATGGTTCAATGGTTCGATGGTCCAAAAGAAGTATAATAATAATGACAATGATACTATCTACTAATGATTCTAAATTGGCCGTAGGTGTGAGTGTGACTGGTTGTCTGTCTCTTTGTGTTAGCCCTGTGATAGACTGGGGACCTGTCCAGGGTGTACCCCGCCTCTCGCCCAATGACGACTGGTTTAGGCTCCAGCTCCCCGCGGCCCTTCACAGAAACAAGCGGTTGCAGAAGATGAATGAATATCTACAAAGTCAATGAGTAGAAATTGTCCAAAAATGTAAAATTATGAGATAACTATTAAAAAATAAAAACTATTAAAAAATATGCAACCCTGACCCAGCGCTGAGCATCCAGAACATGCAAACTCCAAACAGAAAGGCCCTGAGAATCTAACCCTCTCTGCCCTAGGGATTCGAACCGAGGACCTTCTTGCTGTGAGGCACCACTGAAGCATAATCCATCAATATATATATAACCCAAATTGATCAGAATTTCTTCTTATTCTTGATGAAAATGACATCTAATTTGAAATAAATGAGGTCTATTGACTAAAAACGCCAAAATAAACTGAACAGTTTGTGGTGATGAGTTTAAATGAAATAAACGTGTCAGCTTCCAGTTTGTCCAGTAAACGTTTTTAAAAGCCACACAGTAGTTGGCATGTGCACTTATTTCAGAAAACAACTTCAAAACCTAAAAACTATTCCAAACTCATTCCAAGGTCATGAAAACTTTTGGCTTTTGGGAAACTGACCAATGCATGTGTGTTTTCTTCATTTACACATTAAATAAAAGGTGATGTGTTGCCTTTTGCAGGGTCAGGGCTCTGTCTGCCGCAGATTGCTTTTGTGCTGTGTGTGAGGAGTTGGACAACAGGTGGGGAAGGTATTGAACAGTCACGCACTGAAGCACAAAGGAAGCCAGGACTGCTATGAAACTAAAAAGCATCAAAAGCATCAAGGGAACCGGCTGTGGTCGGTCCCTTCTCAACAAACCTTCAGGAAAATAAAGCCCAACACTTCTTTAAGTGTACACACAGGTTACACGTAAACGTGAAACAACATGTGTACCGACATTGGAGCGCTGGTGCTTAGCCAGGCAACGCTACAGGAAGAAGACGACAGGACAAAAGCTTAAAGGAATGATGAGCCGTTCAGGAACCTGTGATTAGTGGTGGGTGATAATCTGAAATATAACGAGAGTGAAGGTCTAACTTCTTAAGAGGAACAGCAGCAGCTCTTTGCCTGCAGGGTAAATCTGTTAAGACGAATTTACACAAACTCCATCCTCTCCCGAGTGTCATTGCCTCGGGCAGGAAGTAAAGATTTGACCAGAACCTCCAACTAAACAAACAAGCGCCCGCTATGTGACTTTATCAACCTGCATAACTGGCTCATGAGGAGGTTGTGCTGAGCTCTCTTGCTTTTGATGCTTGCTGGATTTAAACTCACAGCAGTTTGTGGCTACTTTGTTTGTTCCAAAACCGGGAGAGTTTCTCCCTCAGGTCGGTTTGTTTGTTCGGGTGTGAACTCAGAAATCACACTGTTGTGGAAAAAAGTGAAGCGAGCTGAGCCCCGTTAGAGAGGCTGGACTCAGGCTGATTGCAGTCGTTCTCCTGAGTGATTAGTTTGTGGTGTGGACACACGGACCGATACAACTACCTTAATATTATAAAACAAAGAAGTTTAACTGATGCTTCTTTGAAGGAGTTGATGCTCTACAGAGAAGTCTGGCAGCAGCAGAGCTCCTTCTCATCATATACCAATCAGCCATAACATTATGACCTAATGTTCTAATATTGTGCAGGTCTCCCTTGTGGTGTCTCATCAGAGAATGGACATGGGCCTTCTGAGGGTGTCCTGTGGTGTCTGGCAACAACATGTTGTTAGTGGGGGGCCTTTGAGGGGAGGGGCCTCTGTGGATCATCCCACAGGTACTTGATCAGTTTGGGATCTAGTGAATTTGGAGGCCAGGTCAACGCCTTGTGCTGTTCTTCATGTTTTTTTGACTTGTTCCTAAAGCGTTTTTTTTGTGTGGGGATGGCTGCTGCCATTAAAAGGTTGTCATTGCTATGGGGTGGGGGTGCCTGGTCTGGTCTAGGTGGGTGCTACATGTCTAAGTAACATCCATACCAATGAATGCCAGGTCCAAAAGTTTCCCGGCAGAACATTTAATTGTCACAAGATGGTCAATGTTGTTTACTTCACCTGTCAGTGGTCATTATGTTGTGGCTGATCAGTGTACAGTTTTCTACTCTGGCACATGAACCACAGGGCAGCAATAAATGTTTGTGCCTATACTCAAGGGTGATTTCCATTTTTAATTTGACTATTTCCCAATTTGTTGAAATCCAATTTGACCTGCAAACATTATGACCAGTCAGAACTTTGCCTCGATCGCCCTGTGGACACAAACTGAACCAAGGTTAAATGCAAAATTGCAAGAAATATTGGAGAAATATGAGAGTAAATGCACCTTAAAACTAATCTGATGTATTTCAACATCAGTTAAACCTCCTCCTTTTAGTGTAGGGGACCGAGGGGTCCCCCTATCTATGCTGCATCCAATCGGATGCACTCTGTGATAAATTTACTGTTTCCAACAAGAACACGAAGAGACAAATGGAAGAAGAGACTGAATGAAAAATTTGTGGATTGGAAGGCGTGTGGCAGGATGTTTTAGAATATGACTGGTTTATTGACTGAATGATCTCTCATCCTTTCCTATCCTCTTTTTCCTCATCTTACTCCACTCCTTTCACGTCAGTCTCTTGTGCTTTAGTCGGTTTCTCTTTTTATTCATTAATAACTTGGTTCTTTATATTTCACCCTGAAAGTGTAGAAACACAGACATGACACTATGTATATACTGTCATGTATAAAACCTACTATAAACGGATTTATTTATCTAGTTTAATTAAATTATGCGCTGAGCTACTTTATCAAAAAATAAAATAAATAAATAAAATAACTGCAGAGTTGAAATTCAACCCTAATAATAAGAGGTCTTTTTCCTCCCCCTGCTCATCCTCCACTCTCCCTCCTTCCCTCGTTCTCCTCTCCAGTCTTTCCTTCTCAATCCTCTCTGATCCTGTGACCGAAGGTGAAAAAGGTTTCCGTTTGTCCGGAACATGTCTTGCCTTGTCTCTGTCCCATAAAAGCCACATCCACTCAACCCTGAACGAGACGGGCGGGCAGGCTGGTGGGCAGCCGGCTCTGACTTCTCATATGATTTAGTCACCCTCCACCACTTGCGCCTGCCGCTGGACCCACGGCTGGACCCCCTGCAGTCTGCTTATCAGCCCTGCATCGGTGTGGAGGATGCAATCACATGCAGCACCTGCTGGACCCGGCCTTCTCCTATCTGGACGTGGCAGGCAATGCTGTGAAGGTGTTTTTTTTTTTTTTTTCTTTTAATACCATCACACCGTCACTGTACCGGGTGGAAGCAGCTCCTGCGGCAGGTGTGAGCGGCTGCAGAGCTGCTTCTCTGACGCCGTACTGAGAAGCGCAGGTGCAGGTCTGTTTTATCACTTTTCTCCCTGTGTATGGCAGACTTCAGGTGCAGATCACAGTCGTGTCATCCGGAGGAAGTCCCAGGTGATAGAACAGGGAAGGTTACGAGGAGGAGGAGGATGGAGGACAGGAAGCATATCTGGACAGATTAAACATCCAAAGCCAGTTCCGTTCTTTTTCATTCCCTATTTATTCTCATTGAAAATGAAACTAAGTTGGATGCATGAGTGGACAACAAAGCACCAAACAGATTCTCAATTAAACAGACAAATAATATATTAATGTAGCCTGAGTCTATGATGTATTTCCTCCATACTCGTCTCTCTTCATCCACAGTAGCTGTCTGTTATTTCTCTCTCTGTCTTACATCCTTTAACTAAGCCCCCTCCCTCCATCCCTTGGGTCTTGTTTCTGCAGTAGTGCCTCTGTGTTTGCAGACCGCCTTAAATATCCCTGTGTGTGCAGCTTCCATCTCTCTCTATCATTCTTTCCTTTCTTTCTTTTCGCCGCGCACAAACGAGGCCCGTTGCAGTTTGCTGCCTGTCTCCCCCTCCGTCTTTCGGCGGCTAACAAACACAAAAAGTGTCTGATTTATCCCTCCTGTCTCATCCCCCTCATACTATTTGTTGTTGTTTTATTTTATTTTTTTACACCTCAGCTCTTGTAGTAAAGAGCATCCTCTCTCTTGTCCTCCTTAAGAGACATTCACACTTTTCTTTTCCTTCAGAGACAACAGCTGCTTGTTTTGTACTGCTCTGTTTTCCTATTCTTTCAAAAACAAACTATTTATTTACAGTGAGATGTGCCTCTCTCTCTCTCTCTCTCTCTCCTCTCTTTGAAAGCACTTGCCAAATTTCACCTTGTTACACATCCAGAACTGAAGTGCATGTTCACAGGTGCAGCTCTGTCTGTCCACATTTTCATTACCATCCGATGGCACTGCAAAACCCGTGACCTCTGTGCACCACCTGCTCCGTGCCCCTCTGCATCAAAACAAGGTGAACAAATCCTATATAAACTATGACGTGACCTTGTGGAACACCACGTCAGACTCCTCCTCCTCCTCCTCCTCCTCCTCCTCCTCCTCGTTCTGTCATCTGCGACTTCCTCTGGACGACACAACTGTGATCTGCACCTGAAGTCAGTCTCATGTAATGAGACTTGTCCACGGGTCTTTTTTACTACTTGTATTGTAAGGCGTTCTTTTTAACCCTCCTGTTGCCTTCCAATTTACAAACACTTTTTTATCCTTTAGCAATTTAAACCTCCCGAAAATGATCATAATTAAAATAATTTTGCAGATTTATGTGTCAGGTACTTTATGTTGGTTTGTTGACTACCTAAATAGCTCTTTAAAACAAAACAACACCCCCACCCCACCCCACCCTTATACGTCCAGCAGACCTATTATGTAACTTTGGAGAATCAGAATATGCAGATCACCATAAAATCTCACTGACTGACCTAAAACTGGACAGAGATGTGTTTAATTGGCTTTATATCATTTCTAAGTACATATTCTTGTTATCTATAACATTTGGTAAGAAAATCTATTTCTGTTATCAAGAATTATAACATATGTTTGGTGCCAGTGCAGTGTTTCCCCTAGATTTTGTGAGACCCTTTTTGGGGGGAGGGGATTAATTCTACCGTCTTAAATAAAAGCACCTAACTGTCAACTATGATGTTATCCCCCCCGTTTAAATTACCGCACGTAGAATAAGATTGTGCATTTTCATCACTCTGTCTTTAAATTACCGTAACAAC
Source organism: Chelon labrosus (assembly GCF_963514085.1). NCBI lineage: Eukaryota > Metazoa > Chordata > Actinopteri > Mugiliformes > Mugilidae > Chelon > Chelon labrosus. The sequence goes on along the minus strand of NC_140338.1, from coordinate 5,655,082 downwards.
GCGGTTATTGGATTAAGCGACAAATGGCTGCAGCTTGCACGGTTCATCAGTTCATGTACATTAATACTAAACATAATGCTGCTGAGACGTAGCATTCTATGGACAAATGTATGTGAGACTAAATAAAGTATAAGGGAATAAAAGTAATTTAGAGTAAACTGTCGACTTATCATTTTAACTGTGCTAGCTAGGTCATATAAAGTTAAGCTAGCTCACGTTACGTCTCTGGGTTTTGATCGACTCTCTTAAATTACTTTAAATCTTCATGGTCTATAATAATCAAGAGAACAAACATCAGATTTTAAACGGCGGCGGTAACGTCGATTTTTGTTAGTGAACAATACAACTAGCTTGGCGTTACGTGAGTCCCGTACGTCGTCCGAGCCGTTTTCTCCGTCAGGTTAAATTCAGTACGGAGTCTGGGGGGAGGAGGCTTTGGGGGCGGTTGAGGAAAAACACAACACAAGCACAGCGTTGTTTAAGACGTGCAAAAATATTTCCGTTTCGTTATGAGACCATGGGGGAGTAAATTAGACCCTGGCGGGCTGCCTTAGTGTTGACATTATATGGGGAACGCTGCAGTGTCAGCAGCCCAAAGATTTGCTGTAGCTTCACCTTTTGACTTATGCACTCCTGCCAAAATGAGCTACCTAATATAGGCTTGCAAGTGGGTCACATCCAAGTTTATCCAGTTATACTCACTCCCCCTCTAAATTGTCATCCTTTTTCATTGATGGTGTTATGAAGAGCTCAAATGCTGATTCAATGTCTTGGACGTGGCTGACAGTTGGGGCCTGGAACCTAGCCTGCTGTTTGAGTAGTGGAGCTGGACCATAATGACTTTCCATTTTTGGAAGGTAGCGCGCTTACTGGTGGTTGAGAGACAACAGGAGGGTCAACACTGAGGGTCTCATTCTCATCAGAGGAGGATGTCTCATTACCAGGGTCCTCCTCGACAACGTCCTCTGTCTCAGACATGTTCTCACATTGAGAGAGAGCAGAAAGACAGAGCACCAAGGAGAAATTCAGAAGGTTTAGAAGGCTGCTGTGCAGACTTTTACATGTTGCTTCACCCCTATGACGTGTGAACTATCAATATCTTCCCGCCTCCACAGCACGTTACGTTAGGGCCCTAAGGCTTTTTGAAGATTATAAAGTTGCATGTTGAAGTGATCTCAGCAAAATATCATCCAAAACAACAAATGTGTTTAAAATATTGATATTTCCGAAATGTTTTATAGAACTCTGGTAGCTGACGTCACCCTACACCGGCAATCACTACACTGCCATATTGGCAGGAAAGCGCGCTTTTTGAATTACTATTCGGTTGACAACTGTGAGCAACTAACTAATTTGTCCTTATACCAGTTACATCAAAAAATAGTCGACAGCCTTTGTGCCCCAGGATGTCAGAATATCTGGGGACAAGCAAAGGGGAAATCGTTTTATAGGATTTTATAGGATTCCCAAAGATCCTGCAAGACGGTAGATGTGGATTACTGCAATAAAACAAGAAAACGGAGCAGTGGGATCCCTCAAGAAATGGATTTGTCTTGTGTAGAGATCACGGTAAATTAGGTACAGAATCCAGCATTTTCCAAGTGTAATGACTTTTTTTGTATTTAACACCATGTCCAACAGATTTCTTTTCATTAAGGCAAGTTAGGCTAATGTTTATAATGTGGATTACAAAGGAGTGTTGCTCATTCAGCACTAAAACTACTCAGAATGAGAAAGAAATCCAGGATTAAACAGTTACTTGTCATAGTTGTCACTAGTTGTGCTATTGTCATGAACCTCCTCAGAATTTTTACGGATAACGATATGAATAAGATAATGATATGAATAAGGATACGGATAATCCGGATACTTTCCTGCGCGGACACAGGAAAGTTGTCTGTGCCGGCTGGTTCAGTGCTCAAAAAAAGCACACCTGGGGCACGATAAGGGTCCGTGCTCAATAATCTGTTGAGTTTTGCCTTGTACTGGTCAATTTCTATTTGTTTAAAGTGCACAGTAAACTCTGAGAGAAAACCCTGAAATCAGGGTTAGGGTTAGGGTTAGGGTGAACCCTGGCGCCAATATAGTGGTGTCAACAAAAAAAGTCATGTGACGCCCAGAGCTCTATACAGATAAAGGAGCCTGGGGTCAAATTGTCCCCAAACAACACAGATGCAAACATAGAAAAGTAGTTATATTTAGAGACATTAAACGCTGAATGGGGTCAAATTGACCCCAAACGAGGGACCTTTTTAACTATGTCAAGCGATTCCTCTTCCTCTTCCCCCTCTCTGTTTGTTAGTACGGTCTTTGTGTTGCTGTTTTGTGTTTTGTTTTTTAACCTCACTAACTTTGTGACAGTACATTTTACACCGGGGAAAACGCTTCAATTAGCGGGGCTTGCTTTTGTTTAACCGGAATTTATGGCAAACACCGTAACCTTGCTTTGTGAGGACAAACTGTTTTTGTGTTTGTGTGTGTGTGGAGGTTGTATATGCATGTGCTTTATCTTTTGTTTTTTATCCAGTCTCTGTAGATTTGAGAAGCATTCCTGTGACAGTTCCTCCTTGAGATGGAAAGTGTTTAAACACGTGTCTGTGGTAGTGGCTTCTCTTTGAAGCACACAGGTCTGCCATGCATGAAAGATGTTCCTTTAAAAAGGTTTTTATCTAAATCTCTTCTTAGTATCCCTCTACACGTTCCTGCTGAGCATTAAAGATGATGCACAACTACGCTGCATGCACAAAGGGGTTGTTAATCTAAGCAGCTGAAGTAAAAGTCTGTCAAACTAAAGTTGTGTAATGTTTACTGTGTGTTGAGTGATGTGTGCATGTACAGTGCCGCTTAAAAACTTTTTGCATCCTTCAGAACTTCCTACATTTCTGTATAAAAATTACTTAAAACATCAGCGGATTTTCCCGGGAAAGTAGACAAAGAGAACCCAAACAAAGACATGAAAGAGAAATATTAGACATGTCTATTTGTTGATTCAGGAAAATGAGCCAATATTACATATCAGTGAGGTGCAAAAATAAAGTAAGCGCAGTTTTAGTTCATTGCAAGGTCAAATTAGTCTGTTCAAACGTGATTCCAATCAGTGTAATGAGACTCAGGTGTCGTTCAGCGCCCATTTTGTTAAAAATAAATAAATAAATATCCAGGATTTGTCACGGTCTGATTTTCACAACACATGTTCATAGAGCCAAGGCGGCTTGCCATCAATGATGGACCAATGGATGCTGAATTATGCCCTGAACTCAAAAATAAAAAGGTCTGGATATATCCAATGAGACGTCGAGCGAACAAGCTGTTAAACAAAAGAACAGTTAAAGAAGAACAAGATGAATGTTTAGTCAAGTCAAAGCTCTGAACTTAATCCAATAGAAATGTTGTGGAAGGACCCAAGGAAACCCACCAACATGAAGTGGTTCTGTTCTGAGGAATGGGCTAAAATTCCTCCAACCAGTTACTGGAAACGTTTAGTAAGGAAGTCACAGCAGATACTGAAAACAAGGGTTCACTTACTTTTGCAATTTACTGATATGTATAAATGTTTTTTCTTGACAAACACAAAACTATACTACATGATCGCAAGCGATCATAAAGGGGCCCATGCCGCGGCGGGGTCGTCCCCGAGCGGGACGCAGAGGCATAAGCGGGTCGGACACGGCCTGAAAGGAGGCAAAGTGTCTGCGGAAGACTAGTTTGGCTGACAAGTGAATGAGAGTCAGGCGGGTCGGAAGCAACGAAAATTGGTGGGCTTTTATGCAGTCTTCCACAGATGCCATTGCCTCAGTCTGCCACTAGAGGGAGTCATAGGCTAAAGCAGGTGGGAAAAGACCTGACTGGAGGTTAAGTGTCACCAGTAGCGCCCCCTACAGACCATATTGCACAGAACTTGGTGGGCCTGTAAGGAGTCATCCACAGATTATTATAGCCAAATTTCAAGCAGTTTACTGTGGTGGTTTGTGAGATATAAACATGTAGTAGTTGTAGCGCCCCCTACAGCCCGAATTTCACAACACTTGCCATGATTGTACGCAAGCATATTACAATGATGGCTGCTTTCATAAGGATTGGGTGAATACTTCAAAAGTTATAGGCCTTAAAGTCATATGATATGTTTCCGTGTCACCTGTAGCGCCCCCTGTAGACGTAATGTCACGCAACTTGATGGGCGTCTACACAATATGTTACAGATTGTGTATGCCAAATTTCATGAAGTTGACCATTGCAGTTTTTGAGATATTGTTGCTTTTGTTAGGACTTCTACCAAGTTACCAGGTTTGATGCCTTTCACCCTTGTAGTTTGTCCAGGGCAGACACTTTTAGCTAAGCAGAAAATTAAGGCGAAGAACGTCGTTGCATGGACCCCTAAATATCTGTGTCTCATGTGTTTGATTGGGTTCTCTCTGTCTAATTACATCCTCTGATGTCTTAAGTCATAACGTAAGAAATTCTAAAGGGCGCAAAAACTTACTATCCAGTACGTATTCTGTACCTTATCAAGATAAGTGTAGCTCCACGTCTTTCCATCAGCAAAGACTCTGGAAATGATTCTTCCCTGACTGTCGTACTCCCACTTCTCCGTGGTGGGACCCCTCTGGAGGCCCGTCACCTGTCCCGTACTGGACAAACACACATAGTCATGTTTCTGCCAACATTACATTGAGTTACATTCTGTCAGCACTGAGTTGAGCGTAGTGGATCGTGGGACACAACAAAAAATAATAGAAACCCTAATAGAGAAGTGCTTACCTGGAGTAGGTCAAGTTAACAGACAGCAGCTTGTTGCTAGGATCCCACAGTGTTGGGTGGCCTTGGGTATCGTAGATGATCTTCAGCAGGAACTTCCTGTGGTCATCATAAATCTTCTCTGTCCGCAGTGATCGATCATAATCCACAGACAGCAAGTTCCTACCGTTCACCTGAAGGAGCAGAGACACAAACACATGACCAGTTAAATCATTTAATGCTTGGGATTGTGTTACATGACAGAATTACAAGTAGACGACTCATTATCAGCCATTTCATTTGTTAATTTAGTCTTGTTTAAATCTATTTCTAAGTGCCGTTAGTACAAGGACAAACGATATTAAAAGACTCTCCCCGTTAATGAACACTTTTCCTGGCAGTGCACCGTTCTCCGGCACCGTACTTGGCGCACGAGCCACCTTCTTGTTTTGTGATCACTTAAGTTACTCCCCTACTTTTGAAGTAAGATGTGAAATTGTAGCGCCAAATGGATGGGGCAGCTCGGGAGGAGAACATCAGCTGAACAGGCGGTTCTTCAGTGTGACTGGGATTACACACTGTGTTCCCATTGGAATGAAGGAATGTGGTCCAACGCTGCCCAGACAACCTCTACATGTGGTCTGAGCAATTGGCTCTCAATGCATCCTCAATGCTTCTACGCCTCATGGCTGCTTATTGTCCCCATTACTATTCCTCCAGGCGGCAGACTGGATCATGAGGTAAGCCACTAACAACAGGTGAAATGGGATCCAGTGGACCCTGCTTACACAACTGGAAGACTTTGTAGATGATATTGCTCTTTTGTCCCACAACCACCAACAAATGCAAGAAAAATTGAGAGTGGTAGAACAGAAGGCAGCTGAAACAGGTCTCCACATTAGCACACAGAAGACCAAAGTGCTCAAGGCTAACACCAAGACACTGGCCAGCCTGGTGGTTTAACCACCAACCACTAGAAGACGTCAACTTCTTCATTTAACTATGAAGTGAGGTAGCAAGTGATGGCAGATCAGAGGGGGATGTAAGGAGGAGAATAGGCTTGGCAAGAGTTGCATTTGGCACGACGGGGTCCAATGGGGAGCACGTAACATCACACTCAAGACCAAAATACGCCTATTCAACGCCTATTCGAGTATAAAAAACATACTCCTCTACGGATCTGAGCCAACCACTGCCTCAGACGTATCCTTAACATCAGATGGCCTGACGAAATAAAGAACGAAGAGCTGTGGCAAAGAACAAAGCAACCCGCAATAGAAGTGGACATAAAGAAACGGAAATGGGGATGGACTGGGCACGCATTGCATAAACCGCCATCACACGCCAAGCCCTGCAGTGGTACCCGCAGGGTAAATGTGGTCGGGGGAGGCCTGGAGAGGCTGGGATGGAACTGGACAAGGTGGAAAAATACCACCAGTGGCCTATGCTCCTTCAAGGAGGAACAGGCGCAAGAAGAAGAAGAAGCATCCTTAATGGATTGCGTACTTAGAGCTGCCCACTGGTGATCCAGGATGCACCAGTTGTCAGCAGGGCCTTTGGTCATAGCTCCTTGGGTCATAGCCCCAACAAAAACGACACATAGCCCCACATTTGGCCTTTTGTTGGCCACCATTCACAACAGTAGGGGGTTAAAATTCTTAAAGATTGTGCAAGTGGAAGGCTGGATGTACAGTACAAACCGTGGCAAATATATTCTTCAAAATGAAAACGCAGGGTCACAAGGGACCAATTGGTACATTTACTTTGACAAGTCTGTTTTTGTAGTTGTTCTCGGGAGCACTGGATCTGTCGTGTTGAAGAACCGGCCACATATCTAAACAATTAAGCAATAAATAAGCTCAGGTGTTAAAGTCCCGTCAATAAGAGGCTGTTCAACTGGACAACTGCGCCTCATCCAGTGAATTAAAACAAACTTCTGATCCAAGACCCATAAAACACGCAGGATCCCGGCGCCAGCTAGCCAGTCTTTATCGCTTTCTAAATGACGTGCTGTTTGTTCAAACTCCGGTTTACGAAGACCGATAGCTCCAGGTCTGGAGCTAGACTCACCTCACGGAGCCACGAGGCAACGGGAAGCGCCGCAAATTAACCAATCAATTGTTTTGCAGACCGGTTTCATTAAAGTGAGAGTCTCGCTGGAAAACGTTCAAGAGCCATTTCTCTCATCTTTTCATTTCAGCCACTCGTTCATTTGTAAATTAGCACCGGTTGAATGCAGCGAGGTGAATAGAGGAGGGCAGAGAGGGAGGATATTGGGATGCTGGCTGGTGGCCAGCTGGACGAAACACAAGACCGTCCTGGAGCACAGCCAAAAGACATGCAGGGCCACAGCCACACGGTACCAGGGGAAACAAATCATTTCGCTGATTGGCATGGTGTATCATGTTAATGTGGATCCAAGCACACCACGACTTTCATTTCATGTGCCACCAAACGGGTCTCCCTAATTGCCCTCTGATAGTCCTTATTTATAACGACCAGTGTGGCCATTAAAACGCATCTCAAGCCAATTCAGGAGTTTTCTCAGCATCCATGTTCCTGATTTAGTCTTTACTCACTATGCTGTTAATCCCATGGGATTCTTGCAGTTTATATTTATAGTAAAGTGCAAGCTTTAAAGCAATTCTTACTTTTCTGGCGCAGCACTTAGTAAAAATTTGACCATGAACAACTCCACCTCCCTCCAAAGTCCCACCCGCTTCCCCCTTGCCTGACCTTTGACGCTCCCCTACTCCCCTGACGCATTGGGAAAGTAAAGGTGGAGGATAGAGTGAAAACAGCACATTAAATAAAAGTCAAACCTATATGTGGTATAAAAATGTGGTATCTCTGCCAAAGATGCGCACAACTCGCAAGTGGTGACAGCGGAGCATTTTAAGATGACAAAAAATGCCAGAAAGATACAAGAATTGCTTTAAATTCTCTACACAACTTTGCAGCTTGGATTTTATTTCATTTATTTAATTATTTTGCTCACCTTGTCCTTGTCGGTAACATCTCCTATATGTGAGTCTACCTGCACTTCCACATCTGTGAGAGGAAACTTAAGCAACTGACCTTCAGAGGTAGAATATTTGATTTAGGACATGTCTTCACATCCGCCAGGTTTCATGAAATGTTTTTTTAATTTAGGAGGTAAGACTTGGATCCACTGGAAATATGCAGTATGGAACATGGATCCGGATGGTGTATGTGTGTGTCCAATATGATTGGAAGCTCACTATGCTGCATGCCTGCCGCACATACTGTACATTATTGACCTCGGAAGCGGTAGTCGGTAAACAAACACATCCTCAGATTAAAACCCCCCATCCCATCAGCAGCTGTCAACTGCACAATCCACTTATCGTCCCATAAAAAGTTGCCAGCGTTGACATTTCTCGTGTCCGACCGACAGTAGATGTTTTCATTATTTCACCAGACAAGCAGCTTAAACATGCAGTTTCTCATTAACGGGCATCTTTCGCCGCGTATACACACATCGCTCAGCAGGACCAGCGAGCCGAATAAAAAACAGTATACATAATTGTTTTGAATTTAGCACAATGGCTGGATTAAAGTTCACCGCCGTTTATTGAGACGAACAATTACTCCCACCGTCATTAACGGCTTAAATTGGCGTCTCGTTGCTGCTGCGGGACGGATGAACTGTCGCTGAGTTTCTCGTACGCGCGTGCAGCCGGCACATCTGCGGTATTCATAATGTATGTTTGCTCACCTTCACATGCCCAGTTGCAAAAAAAAAACAAAAAAACACATGTATCTACAGCTCATTATCCAGAGCTCACTAGTAATATACAACACTCCCTGTTACAACGAGGGGACCACACACTGCAGCAGCACATTCATTAAGGTTTATTGGACCGTGTTGAGAGTCGCACTACTGTGTGGATCAAACTCCCCAGAGGCCACAAGACGGCACATGCTCTTTTTTTTTTATTAGGCAGGGCTGGTTGGAGAGCGCTTCATGTAATATTCAAGCGCTGCAGACAAATCACTGTCCTGTCCCGCTTCCCTATTATTAGCATGTAACAACGACAGACACGGTGTCACAACAAACACAAAGTGAAACCTCGCTGTCATCTGCGTCGTCCCAGGTAGTCCGATCACACCTGTCCAGCTTTAAGTGTCTGCGTTCGCACCTGTCCTTAAAATGTGTCTTGTTTTGTAGCAACTGCTGTCCCTAATGAGTCCACCACTGTTTCAGAACGACGGACAACGACGTTTTATTGCGTGTACGACACGTTGCGTTATTATTTATTAATCGCAGCCCTAATGTTAGTTAATTTTAGAGATCCTCAGATTATAACTTCAATCCTGGAAGCTTCTAGCGTTCAGGTTTCATTTTAAAAACGGTTTCCCTTGCCTTGTTATGTCATTATTTATTCATTTTGACATACTGTATTAACACAGTGGACCTAAAACCACATTAAAAACGTAAAATCTAAGAATCCGAGTAAGAAAAAGTTGTATTTTTCACTATAAAAACCACAAACATGTTTAACGAACCATTTTTACAACTTAGAACGCAAATCTAAACTGTACATTTCAAAAGTATATGTACAAATTTAGCAAACAACACAAGTTATTTACAACTATTTACACTGAAATGCAGGAAAGGCATTTACAACCATTTATAAAACAATGAGGTGTCACAATAAGTGATGTGTAAAGGTCACAAATCTCTCCAATCTCAAAACTTGCAGCCGTCACTCCATAAATTGTATACAGTGTCACTCCCACAACGTTTCCCTCTTCCTTAGCAACCATTGCCATATATTGCATATTTCCACCAATAGATTTTTTTCTTTTTTTCTTTCAAGCACTTGAAGCCAGCTAGCGCTCTCCACTTGCTAGCGTTGTCTTTTTCACCGTTTCTTCTTGCCCCAAACATGACGACAGTATTCAGGAAAAGGCATGGCGTATTATTTATAACAAGTCCAGTTTTACTTGGCCTATCAACACAATTTAAAAACTGCAATATAGTTTGAAGTCAGCACTTTCTACACAAGTTGAAACGGAGACTCAGTGAGGCTGTTGTTGTTGCTACGTCGTCTTAAATCGGTCATGCGATGTGATCGGTCCAGAGTTAACTACATGAGGCTCCTTATATGTCAACGTGATCCCATTAACCACATGCCAATATGGCTTTTAATCACAGATAGTGCACTCATATCAAATAATTTCATTAGATAATTCTTGTTTAGTTCTTATTTAGTTAACATTTGTGATCAGATTCCCCAGGAGGTGGACAGAGGTGGACCTCTGGCCCACAATGTGTTGGAAAAGGCTTTAGCCCAGTGTGACCCTGGGTTATACTTAGTGGATAATGAACTTCACAAGCTGTTAAGCGGACTGTTGCCATGGATTCAGTGAGTTACATTTAGACTTCACTGCTGGTCTCTCATTCACCACGACCTCACCGTTAGGTCCCCAAATCAGATCAGCCACTGGCTTCAACACACACCTCCGGACTCTCAAAAGCCTTTCACCATAAGCGCCTAAAAATACCCTCATGTCCACGTCGATTCTTTTTCTGCAGGTTCTATTTTTCTCTCAGCTGGAGAGCACTCACCCTGAGTTTCCTCCCAAAGACGGTGACTTTTCCTCGCGTCTGCTCCTTCCTGAATCTCCATTCCACCAGGTTTTGGCCGTTCTCTCCCGGCAGGGTCATGTTACGCCGTGCCACGGTTGGGTTGGCAGCACCTGGGAGTGGAAAGGAAAAAGAACACCAACGATGAAAAGAAGAAGATCATGCAAAGAAAAAAGGGAATTCATATGATCTATTTACACACAAGCGGAGGCTTTGGATTGTGACTGAGTTATAATTCTTGTGTTGAAGTGGCTTAATTTACAGGAACATGTGCATCTCACACTTTTTTTTACAGTGAATTATAATTTCTTTAATCCTGCTAGAACCGCAATGCAGCAGTATAAAAAGCAATCGCTCAAAGAACTTTACCACATGGTACATTCAAGTGTGGATTTAGACAATCTGCACACTTTTAATGTTTCCGTTTTTCATACGAACCGTTCTACTGTAATGTTGTAGCTCTGAACCATCTAATAAAAACCAGACTCCAGATCAAGAATCAATCTCTGTGAGCACCACTTGTGTTTTATCTAACGTTGTAAAAGTTATACGGCTGCAGTTTGGTGGATGCAAATGCAGACTTGTGAATGTTTGAAATTCTTCACTTCCGTACCGCTCACAATAAACTAAATGTCTTGACGTGAAGATAATCCGGTGCAATCATTAAGAGACTTCACCTCTTGTATCTGTGTCATGTAGATGACATATATCATCTATATGTGATATTTGTGCTGAAAACACTGTGTCAGCGCCGAGTGGTGGAGGAAAAACCATCTGAAAACAAGACACTATGATCCTTTTTCACAAACGGGCCTTTCAGAGGGTGTTTAACTGCAGAGAGGTGGCATCTTCAAGGGCTTGGAGACGTGTCGTCCAACGCGGCTTCTTCGGTTCGTAAGGTCTGGTGGAGAGTTGGGGTTTTAATGAGAACATCTGTGGGAAGTCTGTACATTCCTCTACACCCAGGCAAAAACAGAGCGGTGTAAGTTAATACGGTTCAGTGCAATAAGGAATGTACCGAGGCGTACACGGAGAGCCAGCTCTTCAGGCCAGGGCTCAGCTGTCCACCTACACCTGACCCCAATGAAGGCCACGAGGCGAAAGACGCCAGCCTAATAAAGTTGTTCCATTTCCTAGAAGTGCTGCTGCGGTATTGATCTTTCTAAAATTTCCTTTTCCTCCTCCATGAACATTGGGAGCAGGTGAAGTTGTGCCAGAAATACAATTTCCTCTACACCTACACTTGAAGGACAGAAGGACACTCCTTTGAAGAGAACTACATCCACATTTTAGCCAGAGAAGATAGATGTTTTGAAAGAGGAGTAAAGTTTGTTACATACAAGAACCCAGAAATTTGTTTTTGTTCTGGAGGTGAGCAAGTACGAGAACAAAGCTCGTTCTGTCCAGGTCATTTATACATCGCGAGGAACATCTTTTGTGTCAGACGTGCTCCTATTTCTGAGAATAGTTGCCAGACACCACACAAGAAAAAATTTTCTCCTCGTAAGATGTGTCAAGAACAAGCCACGAAAACTCCCAAACGAGAGGAGAAAGAGCTAATTTCTCGGTTCTTGAGGAGTATGTAACAAAGGAAGACGTCTATGTCCAAACTGGATAACCCTTCTCTGAACATTGGAGGCGGACTGAGATTTAAACTCAATCGACAACACAGTCTGAACATCTGCACCCAAGAGGTTTCGTCCCCGTTCACACCTTGAGTGTGAGGTCTCTGGCTGATAATGGCTCATTAGAGCAACATTCATTGGGAAAGGTAAACAGAATCCATTTCCTACAAGTACAGGTGAGTATCTGGTTGAGTTCCTGGTGAGTAACACCCACAGATGTTCCTGTTTAAACCCAAACTCCCCTCTGTCTCTTTCACAGCTGAAGACTTGGATGAAACGTCTTCAAGAAACTCTACAAGTCCAGATGTTCTTGTTTCAGCTGTGTTTTATGAATATACCTAGGTCCTGGATGACTGAGAACCTTCACAGATCCCGTGACGGAAGGATATTCTCACTGAAAACATACCTGCCAGTATGTGGGGCTCTGTCTGGTAGTGCGTGTCCATCCCATTGGCGTAGATGACCCTCAGCGAATGGTCGTTGCCCACCTGGTAGCTGTTACGAAGCTGGTCTGTGTGGGAGAAAGACCGGGAGACGGCGGACATGAATGAACCGTTCATTGTCAAAAGCAGCAACTGAACTGAGACAAACAAAGAGGGGAAGGCGAGAAAGTGAGAAACGTAAGGGGAGAAGCGGCGCAATTAATTTCCGAGGGCAGCGTTTCAACCCGCTAATGGAGCAAAGAGCAGGGAATTAACGTTCCCCAGCCTCTTTTAATTAGGTTCCCCTTGACCTCTCTCTGGACTAATGGCTGTGTGCGAGCTCTGCAGACAGAGGCCCTCTAGGCTAGTTCACATTTTAATTCCCCCGTCCTTCTGATACACTATCAGGGAAATGGCTCCTCGTCGAATGACTTTCTCTTTAACAATTAATCAAAGGGAAAACTTTTTTTTGCGTTGACCACTGCACTTTTTTTCCCGGGGGGCACTTTAAAATAGAGAAACATTTATACGTCTGATGCCACTTTTATTATCAGATGTCTTCTAAATTAGTCCAACAGATCCAGCGACAAAAGCTTGTTCTTGGATCCAGCATTCAATACAACGTCTAAATCCATGCTCGTATGAAACTAATAAATCATTACATTACATTTTGACCTTTCAAATCGGGTTCAAAATAGAATTCGATGATAGATACTTTAATTTTAAATTTCCGACTTAAATCCTACAAGCATTGGCCGTTATTTTATGAGGCTGCGGTTTAATTGTGCCTCTGCAGCGTGGGGCGTTACTTTTCCCTCACCAAATAAATAAAAATGAATCTTTGCACAACGAATGGGGAGCAACAACCAACACAGTGCATTAGGGCGAGGCCATGAGAAGGCAGTGGCGGGTACATTTAGCGTGTTTGTCCTTGCAGAGCGCGGCTGTCAAACTGCCTCCACGAAGCAATAAACAACAACATTATGATGACAAAACACGGCCGCGATATTAGCTCGTTTACCATCTCTGGTCTGCGCCTAATGAGATTTCACATTTCCTCGATCACTTGCACACGCACGCAGTTTGGACGGCGAGGAGAGGAGGCGAAGCGATAAATAATGTACATGAATTGATGGAGAGGAATGCTACACTTGTCGATGGCTTTGAATAACTTATTACGTTCCAATCAATACCGCCTCGCTGCGAGAGAATAACCTCTCTGTCTTCCCTCGCACTCTGGGTAAACATAGCACGCTCTGAAACAAATCACTGCCGGCCACCGGAGGCCTCGCTTCCACTGCCTCATTAGTTCAGATTTAACAAGAGCATCAGTGCTAAATTATTGTATTCCCTCGCTGTTCAGGCTCGAACGTCGAGGCAACGAGGGATGATGACGACGCTGAAACTTGTTTTTGTTTGCTTTTCTTTTTGCGGCGGCCTGGCGTTACTGGAGAGGAAGCGCTGACATGTTTCAGTCTGCTCTCAGACCTGGAAGCAGACGGTGTGCACAGAATGGGTGACCGGTGGAAGCACGCCTTGTTAGATGAAGCGGTCGCAGTCGTCACCACACCTTGCAGGATCTGCGTACTCACAGATGGCAACAACTAGCTACGAGTCTGTTAACACGCCATCTGGATTCCATTACGGTGCATCTTTCAACCGGTGCAGAGAAAGAAAAAAAATAATAGCTCTGCACACAACTGGAGAGTCCTACAACGGTTGCTGTTGCTGCTTCTCTTCTGTCCATTACTGCATGAAGCCTTGTCCAAAACATTTAACTGGCATGATAAATTCTGAATGGAGCAACGTCAGACCTAAATCCCCTCAGAAATTACTGCTGAAATCAGGTAGGATTACTTAATTGTACTTCACTCCATCTGGATTTCATTATGTTTCAAGTGACACCTCCACAACAACTGGAGAGTCCTGCAACCGTTCTGAGCCATTTTATGAGGAATAAATCCAACATGTATGACAACGTCAACGTTACTCGTCTGTCTGCCACTGCATATCAGAGCGGAGCAACTCCGGACCAACTTCCAAGGTTGTGCTGGCTATATTTTATATATTTTTACGTTTCTGGTTAACATTAACAGAGTTGCCAACACACTTTCATCCAGAGGTGGGTAGAGTACTCTAAATTTGTACTCAAGTAAGAGTGTTGTTACTTCAAAGTAATATTACTCCAGTAGAAGTAAAAAAAAAAAAAAAAAGTGTTCGCCGATAATTCTACTCAAGTACTGAGGGACTGTTTGATTGTAATGTCTGATTCATCTATTTTTTTTTTTAGAAATGATGTAATCAGACAGATGGAAATATAAAATAATGTGCAATAAAAATAAAGAATAGGTTTAGAAAATAACAAATTAAGACACAAACTGCCAAATCTCGCTTTTGGCCGCTGTGCCGCCACAGTTTGTGTGCGGCCATGTGACTGCATGGCTACGTCCGATTGGTTAAACAGAGCCATGTTGTGGATCCACTGGTGAAATTTAGTGAAGACAGTAGTGAATCGAGTGTAGCCCACTGTAGCGGAGTAAAGGCACTTGTACAGTACTGCAGAACCTAGACGCGGTAACCTACGTACGTAGCCTACGCTGGTGCGAGTCATTATACTTGTGTGCTCGTCAGTCTGGCTCGCTCTGTAACAACGCCACCCAAACACTAGTCGGCGCTGTGTCTTTTTTTTGCCAGTCGGGTTAATTTTTGTTTCTACTTCCTGCTTCACTTTCAACAATGGCGACTGAAACTTTCAGCGAAATTCGGCCGAAATTTCGCCAAACACAATTCATACAAACGTTTGTATCTCCAAACCTCCTGAGTTAACCTTACAGATTCTTTATTGATCCAGGAAACAAGCAATTCGAAAACTGCAGAGCCGGAGAAGCAGCAAGAAAAACCAAACACGCTACAACCAAACAGACCAATCACAGCTCTCTCGTAATTACATTTCTGGAGATAGGTATCTGCATTGTTGCTGTAGCCTCTGCGTCAACTTAACATAGAAGTGTAAACTGCCTATTAAGGTAGCGGTTCTTCTTCACAAATCAAGTAAAAGCAAAAAGTACAGTGCAGTAAAACTACTCTTACAAGTACTTTTTCTTTTTCAAACAGTTATTCAAGTAAAAGTAACCTGTTACTACCCACCTCTGTCTCATCTCTGTCACCTCTGAGCATTATTTTATGACTGTGAGGCTGAAAAATTAAGCCAACGTGGATATGCAAAAAAAAAAACTGCAGTGCACCAAGGACTACCTGAGGCTGAATCCAAAAGACTCCATCCTATGTTAAAGTTTAGCTTTACAGTAGCAATAACCACGTTTACAGCCAGATACAGTTCCGGTCTCTACAGCTAATTCCCCCCGTTCTGGAGTGAGTTTTTATATAAGCCACCATTTCAAACTGTGTTACTAACCTGAAGAGTTGGCAGCTCTGACTGCAGCCTCAGGACACAAATAACTAGTACTTCACATTGTTTTCTCAGCTGTCACTATAGAGAGTTGTGGAGCTGGGTGGAAACCTAAGATCTCCTGCGATGAAAACAGTTGTCGCTTTTAAAACGATCGAGGCTTTTTTCCATTGTGACATCTCTTTCTGAATCTCTGCTGAAAAGGAAACCAGGTGCTGCTTCCAAGTGAGAGAGAAGTTAATTCTACGGGGACAAAACCGTTCAGCGGGATTCACATTAGAGGAGCAGCTGCAATATAAATGCTGTCACGGTGAACGCTGTCTTCACTCTCTCAAACGTTCCTTCTTATTTTGTCTCAGTCGCTCGTCTGTGTAAACATCTCACCTTGCACTAAAGTGTAGAAGGAGTCTACGGATGACAGGTTGGTTGTTATGGAGACGTCCTCATCCCTCCCGGACGTCTCGATGTCCACCGCAACAGCCCCAGACGACATGTCGCCGTGGAGATTGGTTACCACGCCGGTGGGGAAGGTCACGTTAGTCAGACGACCCTCGCTGTCGTAGCTGCAAAAGCAGTGAGGAGGACAGAGAAAGGGGCGAGCAAAGACAGAGGAGACGCCGTTAGTGTAATGTGCTTTATGAAAACCTGCAAGAATAAAACATAATAAAAAGAATAAAACACCTGAATCTGCATAAAACTGCACATCCACACACGAAGCAGTAGCCACTTTCTTACAGCTAAATGTCCTTGGGTTGGTTCTGAGAATTAACTATTTTAGTGAAGGTGGGATTTTGACTAGCTCTGCCACAGCCGGAGGCAGAGGCTGGAATTCATTTGGACAACATTAATGTTGAAGTTATGCCCAGACACAGACGGCTGGTTTGAGCCAGAGCACATGATATTCTTACATTAGCACACTCTCCTCTTTTCCATGCACATGTTCACTGCCACCTGCAGCAGGCCATCCATCCATCCATCCATCCATCCATCCATCCATCCATCATGCATCCATCCATTCATGTATGCATGCATTCATGCATCAAACAATCCATGAATCCATGCATCCATCCTTCCATCCATCTTACATGCATGCATGCACCCATCCATCGATGCATCCCTGCATGCATCCATGGATCCATCTTCCCTTCTATCATCTTCCATGCATGCATGCATGCATGCATCCATCCATCATCCATCCATCCATGCACCAATCAATTCACACATCTATCCATCCATCCATCCATCCATCCTTCCATCCATCTTCCATGCATGTATGCATCCATCTATCATCATCCATCCCTGCATTCATCCATGCATCAATCCATGCATCAATCATCCATCCATCCGTCCATCCATCCATCCATCCATCCATCCATCCGTTCATCCGTCCATCCATCCAACTTCCATGCATGTATGCATCAATCTATCCATCATCCGTCCATCCATCCAACCATCATGCATCAAACAATCCATCAATCAATCAGTCAGTCCATGCATCCATCCATCTTCCACGCATGCATGCATGCATCCATCCATCGATGCATCCATCCATCCTTCCATGCATGCATCCATCTATTATCATCCATCCCTGCATTCATCCATGCATCAATCAATCCATGCATCCATCCATCCTTCCATGCATGCATCCATCTATTATCATCCATCCCTGCATTCATCCATGCATCAATCCATGCATCAATCCATCCATCTATCCACCCATCCATCCATCCATCCATCCATCCATCCATCCATCCATCTATCCACCCATCCATCCATCCATCCATCCAGCAGTATATGCAGACTCTCATTTATCGACTTATAAACACGAATAATGCAGCTCACTCGTAGAAGGTGGTCCAGCCAATCTGGATGCTCTTGGTGGCAAGCAGGCCGCTGTTGCCGTGGTAACTGAACAGGACCAGTTCCTGACCCTGCGCCGTGAGAGTCTTCAGACCTCCATTAGTTCCGATGGTTAGCCAGATGACCTGAACACACAAAGCCGCAGACGGTTGAGGTTACACGTTCATATTCCATCAGACAAAGTGGAACTGCTCATGTTTTGACAAATAGCTGCTCTTCAACAGCCCCAGGGTCGGTGGAATCTCTGACCTCTAAACTGCTCATCTCACCTGATTGTCCGGGGATACCACGCGTACCGGCATCCTGTTGGTGTCTCTGCGGATACGGAGCGTGTTCCCGCTGCTGTCTGTCACCGCGGTTACATCCTCCTCGTTGCTGAGGACAGAGGGAAGATATGACAATAAAGAAGAAGAAAACATTTCATCACTGCTGACGGAGGTATCAGCTGGTCTTAGAAATTCACGACACTCTTTGTTAAAACACCAACCTGTAGCTGAAGTTGTATTTATAGTCTCCAGTGACCAGAGACATGGTAAACTGATGAGTCCCATTGGCATCAAACACATAGAGCTCTTGAGAAGCCGGAGAAGCCACTTCATAGGAGCTGGGTCCGGAGGCCAGAGAGCCTGAAAACACACAGGCAATCAGGAAGAGAGACGTGTTTATTTCTGTTTTCAATTTATTTTCTATTTGCTCACTTTTACGCAATTTAAAAATAATAAAAGGCAAAGATAAGATTATGATCTGAATAGCAGGAAGAAGCAGAGAACGCAAGAAGGCTTACTTGAAGCCTCGACTTTAATATTATTACAATTTCACAATATTTTAAAGGAGACAAAGTGAACATGAGCAATAACATGACTGCATAGAACTGATAGATGACTAAAGAGCACCTGAACTGTCTCCTGAGCAAAATAAATGAAACATATCACTGTAAATGAAACAAATACAACAGAGCAGTTAAATTATTTTTAAGGCATCTTTTCAAAGAAAACGTCCCCCCCCCCCCCCCCCCCCCCACACCTAAATGGGAAAAGCTGTTCTATAATTTGTCAGCCCTAAATCTTTATGAGAATCGACCTCTACAAGTTAAAACTTTTGGAGGAGGAAGGTCTAAAAACTGACGGGTTGAATGAGTGTGGACCTGCAGTAAATGAGCCTTCGCTCGTATGTAACTCTTAAATAAAACATATTTTAGAAATACTGATATAATAACAGTTATTATAATCTGGAGTTTCTGAAGTAGAGACGTACATTGCAAATGCAGGCTACTGTCATTGAATTTATTGGCCAATGTATGTAATATACGTTTAAATCTGTCTCCATTTTATGTACATTTGTTTATATGCAAATGTTTTTCTCATACTATTTTATTTTATTTTACTAGATTTTGTAATATTTATATTATTATTTTTTGATTATTTTTGATTATTCTTAATTTTTTTTCATTATTTAGTGTTTTTATTTTATATTTTTATTTTTATTTTATATTTTTAAACTATCTTCACCTATTTCTAATTTTCAAATTATAATTCTGACAGGAAAGGAAAATACTGGAGAAGCTGTACCGGTGAATTAAATCGTAACTCTCGGACAAACCCAAAACTATAAATGGCAGAAAAATAAATGAGGAACTTAAACAACTTTAGCCAAAACAACCAGGAAATAAAGAGACAAGATGTCCCGTCAAAAAATGAGCTAGTAACAGAAGGGGGAGGAGGTTTTATAACTTTTATTAAAGCCGTTAATGCTGCGGAGCGACAAAAACGAGGACTACAAATTTGTTTTTAAAATATCATTGTTTTTAATATTAAAGCTTGTATTTGAATGACGCCATGACACTGGAAGGGGTGGAGAACAACCACCAGTACCTGAACCTCCCCTGTATGCACCGTGTGAACTGTATGCAGCGTAAACACATACCAGTAGGTGGTTGGTTGCGTCGAATGGCTCGAATCCGGATGTTTCCGAGATCAGCCACGTACAGCGTCCCGTCCGGGGACACCACCAAAGAGGAAGGGCAATTCAGCCTGGCGTCTTTAGCGTAGCCGTCTCCTGTCTGATAGCAGTCACAGTTGGCATCGTTCTGTGGAAAAGAGAAAGACAGTTGGAACAAAAAAAAATAGACTGATAAGAAGTAGAGACAAAGAATCTAATTACATGGACAATTCAGCATGAATGTATTTAATCTGAGTCATTCTTCGGCTGCTAATGTGTTCAGTCTGAAATGAAGTGGGTTTGGTGAGCTCAGGAAAAAAAACAGCCGCAGTGTGACAAGAGGAAGAAAATAGCTTTGGAGTAGCTGCGGCGGAGTACCTTGCAGTCACAGTCTGATGCCGCTCCAGCTAGATGGGTAATTTCTCCGTCGGTTGACACCTGGTGTTGCGGAGGGAGCAAATGAAACACAGGCGATAAACAAAACGTCCCCTTTTCACAGAAACAAAAAGGAAACGACGAAGGCGCTCTGTTAAATCGACTTGTGCGCCTGCAGCTGGGCTTCACATCGGACCCGGGGCGTTCTATGTCACTGACTTCCCTCAGTTTTAATAGCTAAAGGCAGAAAAGACAAACTCTAAAAATTTAATTGGATCAAATGCACGATACGGTGACACTGACTAATGGTCACGCAACAGTTTCGCCCAAATCTGAGAGCAGTAGAACAGGTCCATCTCCACTCTGCAACCTAGTGTATTATCATCTATAGTTTTATATCGCTATTGCGTCAGGAAATGAGTATTTAGGAAACATATTCATGCACGTTACCTGTCGAATACGGTGGATTTTCTTCTCGTCTGTCTCTGCGATGTAGAGGATGCCGCTGTAGGACAAGGCAATAGCTGTAGCTCCCTCCAGCATGGTCTGGACGGCTCTCTTCCCCATCGTGTATTCTATACCAGGCACTTGGCAGTGCATGGGACGACCTGCCACGATTCGGACCTGAACGCAGACACAGAGATAGGGATGCTATGTGAAAACTATATTGAAAAGGTAAAAAGCAGCACGTGCAGCAGGGAGACATATGCACTGGCGTCGATATGGGCACAGATAATACCTGTCTGTTTTCAGTTATCTGCAGCACGACGTTGTTGTCCAGGACATAGATGGAGTTATCCATGGGGTTGATGGCGAGGTCCGTGGGCCATTCTAAACGAACCTGGATGAAGAAATGACAGAGGAGAGACAAGTCAAACCAATGCCCTATTAAGACTGAAAGGACTCTACATTTAGATCCTTCTAATAACTCGGTTCATTTCACAGCAATGTTTCTAACGACTCACTCCCAACAGCCGGAGCAATGCTTTACATTTACTGGACTCTTTAGTTCAGCTCAGTGCTCTGCAGGTAGCTGTCTTATGTGCATGCTAGTGTCGCAGGTCAGAGGTCGTGCTGAGGTCAGATTGTTGCTGACCTGCACCGTGGAGAGTGCATCTCCTGATTACACCCTGCAAACTTTTCTGAGTTGAGTGCATCAGTGCTCATGGCAGAACCTATTTCAGAACCTTGTTCTTGCAAACTTACACCAATCAGGCGTAACATTACGACCACATTCCTAATATTGTGTAGGTCTCCAAAACAGTTGTGACTCATCAGAGAATGGACATGGGCCTTCTGAAGGTGTCTGGTGACAGGATGTTGTTAGTGTGTGTGTGTGTGTGTGGGGGGGGGGGGGGGGGGGGGGGGGGGGGGGGGCTTTGAGGGGAGGGTCCTCTGTAGATCATCCCACAGATGCTTGATCAGTTTGGGATCTAGTGAATTTGGAGGCCAGGTCAACACCTTGTGCTGTTCTTCATGTTTTTTTTCCTAGTTGTTCCTAAACCGTTTTTGTGTGTGTGCCTGTGTCTGGCTGCTGCCATCAAGGAGTGTCACTGCTATGGGGTGGGGGTGCCTGGTCTGGTCTAGGTGGGTGCTACATGTCTAAGCAACATCCACACCAATGAATGCCAGGTCCAAAAGTTTCCCAGCAGAACACTGAACTGTCACAAGATGGTCAATGTTATTTACTTCTCCTGTCAGTGGTCATAATGTTGTGGCTAATCTGTGAATATTGGTGGTGTACTGTATGATTTCTAACACAGACTAGGTTGGATGGGAGTGGAGGTTGGAGTTTGGCTTCATTTATCTCGACGATGCATAAAGAGATTTGAGATATATTCCATTAATTCGTCCAAGCGCCGCTTTCCATCATCTTCATCATTATCTGTTCTACTTCCTTTTATCCGTCTTCTCATCTGTCCTTCTATATGTATATGTTATTCACTTCTCCTGTCAGTGGTCATTATGTTGTGGCTGATCGGTGTATAATATATTGCAATCTCTTCTGTTGCAGGGGTCACAGGGTTCAACACACCTTCTCAAAGGTTGTATTTGCTGCATAATGTAACCACTTTCTCTCGCGTTATATATAAGATGAAATACCTGACTTCTAACACATATTATAAAACACGTCCATATCACTGAAACCCTACCGTAGTGCACGAGGCATCAGTTACAGCCCACTATAACAAGCCTGCAAAGCTCGTGGTGCACTAGCATATTGTACATATTATAAAAACAGAATAACAAGAATCCTCGGGAAAGAGCCGGTAAGAAATGTGTGGGCTGCCAGTTCATTTATTTCCTGAAGTGAACTCAAGAAGTCAACTAGATAACTGCTGGAAGTCAAACTGAGCCAGAGTCTGCAGCGAAGGACACACAGCCAGAGCTCGGATAACAAGAAATACCTCTAACTACCCTGCTTCCACACACACACACACACACACAGACACGCACACACAAGTGTCAGGTATTAGACCCCGAGAAAAAAATAAAAAATAAAACAGATGAAACACAGCTTGTGTGTAGGTGGCGTATGTAGATTTCACATTCTCTGCAAATAAGGTGTAAAAACAGAAAAGGAAATGCTCTGCCTTTCTCTCTTTCTTAATGCGTGCTCACTCCACCTTTCTTATTTGCCTTTGTCTGAGTCTCTGAGTCTAATTTACAGAAAAGTCGAGATGTCCCCACATCTACACCCATGCCTTGTTAAGATTTAAAAGGACTCTATCTTCACATCCTTCTCTTTTTAACTCGATGTTTCTCAAGCGCCCGAAGACCAGAGCGGCGCTTTACATCTCCCGGACTCAGGCGCGTTACCTGTCTTATGTGCATGCTGGTGTCGCAGGTCAAAGGGCGCGCCGAGGTCAGGTCGTTGCTGCCCAGCACCGTGGAGATGATCCCGTTACGGTCCACCTTCCTGATCATGGTTCCGTCCACAAAGTAGATCAGCCCGTTTTTGTCAACCGCAATCCCTGAGGGAACAGAAACCAAAGAATAAACACTGACGCCTCACAGCGAGAAGGTTCTGGGTTCGAATCCAGGCCAACTGGGGGCTTCCTCCCACCGCCCAAAGACGTGCTCATTAGGTTCATTGGTGATTCTAAACTGGCCGTAGGTGTGAGTGTGAATGGTTGTCTGTCTTTCTGTGTCAGCTCTGGTTAGGATTCTGTTAAAGGGGCATAATAAAAAAAGATAGCTGCAAACACCAGCTATGCAAACTGAGATAAATCAGAGATTAGACTGTGGTGGCAACAGACGTCCATCTCCCTAGCAACAAATTCCGGTTCTTCCTGGAGGATCCTGAGTTCTTACCAGGCCAGACGGTATTTATTATACCTCCAGCAAATTCTGGGTCTAACCCCGGGGTCTCCAATTTTGCAGTCATCCAATCAAGTGGAAGCCATCTTACAGGAGCTTCAATAAATGTTCAACATCTAACATCGATATGTGGAAAACTATGATGTCTGGTGAGACTGTTGGCGGCTAATGGGCCGCATGGACAGATCCAATTTCCTTTTCTATTCCCCTTGAGCAGAAAAAAACAAGAAAACATTTAGGAAACATGCAGCTGAATAAAAACTACCTTCCCATATAACACTGCTGCAGTTATCGGGGGAACGTGTTGCGGAAGCTGTTGTCTCGGCCGGAACAGAGCAGCTCAATAACCGAATCTGTCATCATTTCAATTAAAGTGCTGTACTTCGGCTTTTGGGGTGTCTGCCCATGCTGCAGGAGTTTTACTTTTAGAGACCGGTCTTTGTTTCAGCATGTCGTCAGAGCGCTGTGGCAGAAAGAAAAATGGAAGCCGATTGTTCACGATGGACAAACTTAACTGGTGTGCTAGCCGTAAAAAAAAGATCACGACCAAAGACGATCATTCAGAAAGACGACAGCCTGTCGTTTGACGGCTAATGAAAGATCTGTTTACTAACACAGAGCACAAGTCTAATATGTGAAGCTGTTTTTGTGAACGAACATTTTGCATTAAATAACTACACGATGCTGCAAACTTTGAAGGATCTAATGATTACATGATATCATGAACCAAAATAAAATAGCATCATATGCAGTGATATGATAAAGAATTAAAGGTAAAATAAGATACCAAGGTGGAATAAAATCATAGTGAATTCAGGAAGAAGTAGACTCTTCTTTCTTATTTTTTCAAGCTGCGAAGGTTAAGATTCTGAAAAGATCTTGAAAACGTTCACATCTATTCACACATAATTACTGAAGCATTTCACAAAAAGTTTTAGGAGAGAAAAACACATTTTCTTAGACCACGGAGGAAATAAAACTGTTTATTCACCTGAACCTTTCTCATAAAGACATCACGAGACAGTAAATCATAAATATGAGATTAAAGAGAGATTTTCTGTGCACGCGATGCCCTTCAGTAAAATTGTATAATTTCCAGGAGCAGCATTAAATGAATCTGTTGTTCAGCCAAATCCTCTGCTGCATGTACTGTAGGCCAGAGCGACGTGCGCTCTGTTGCGCATGTCAGCGCTATTTGCTGGCACTGACATGAACAAGTGGAGCCTCCAATTTGCATAAAATCTTTACTCAACTACATTATTGTCTTGTACGATATGAAACTGTCCAATAAACACAGAAGTCCCAGTTGTGGGAGACCACACCAAATCACCACTGAGCTGGCTGCGTTCCCTTGTTGCCGGTTAATCAGCGGATGTGAGAATCCGTGGATTCGGAGCAGTTGGGAGGATGAAGCACAGACAAAACTGGTCTTTAGACGTTTAATCCAGTAAATATCTCATCTCGCTTGAGCCGAGATGCTGCACGCTCACTCCCTCCCCCTCCCGCACTGTGCTGCTATCATCTGCCCCCTGACTTAACATCTCAGTGCAGCTCTGTGGTTCTACAGAATTCAAGTGTAGAGTTGTGACGCGCGCAAACGAACCGAATCAATTGGCCGGCTCTTTAAAACAAACAATGGGAACCCAGGGTTTACCATACAATGCTAATACTATGGTGGCCCGCCAGGGTCTAATTTACTCCCTCCCCTCCCCTCCCCTCCCCCACCACACACACCGGTCGCGCAACTACTGTTGGTGACGGAGCTGGTATAGTGGGTTCAATTCTCGATTCCAATTCAGCACAAAGTTGTTCTACCTAGAATCTATATTTTAGATATAGAAGGACTCAAATATCCCACCAATGTCTTGATGGAATGTCTAAGTTTGAATGATTCTGATTCAAACCTTATCCTTATCCTGGATGAAATAAGTTACCCCGAGACTGGCATCAAAATGAGCCAGTCTTTTGAACGACTAAGAGGAACAGATCCACAAGATCCGGCTCCCTTCAAAGATCCATAAATCCCATCTCTATTCGAGCGAAAGAACTTTCCTAGGATAATAACAAAGGTATGGTGTTCCCTGGCTGGTAAACACAGTATGTATGTGGAGGTATGTGATTGGCCGGCTTTATGCCACATGACCACGCCCACCTGCTTGTACCTGATTGGTTGTTTCCATTTAAAATGACAGTTTTTTTTACCTCATACCTTGTTTATATTGTGATAAAGACCATGACCTTTAAGGGGAACTACCGTTTTTTACAACCTGGACCTTATTCCTGGCATAAAATACGATCGTTTACTCACTCTGGTGTCATTTGGAGTCGTTCGGACGATATTTAGATCCAGCGGAGCGCCAGTATATCCATATAGTGGGAGTGACTGGGGCACCGAAACGCAGCCTCTAAATAACGCATTATCTGCTGCGAAACTCGCTCATTTCACTAATATTTTGTTATGATCATATTTTATGCCAGAAATAAGGTCCAGGTTGTAAAAAACGGTAAATCCCCTTTAAAGCTTCAGCCTAACAAAGTCGTTCCATTTACTACTAGTATTGACCTTTCTACATACAGTACACATTGACTACACTGACCTTTCTACATATCATATAACTGTTCAAAAGTTCAAAAAGTACACATCTCTTATTTATTTATTACCTTTTGGTCCCAGTAGCTGAGCCTCTGTGGCTTTTCTTCCATCTCCACATCGTGCTTCATCAAATGGAGGACACTGCTCACCGGTGCCGGCCACTACTTCTCCATTAGCTGAACGCACACACAAAGACACACATTATGCATCTGCAGAAAATAAATCTGCAGCCTGCCAGCTGGGGAAGATCCTGCTTACTGATGAGGTCGCGGGCGCCGCTGAGCATCTTGGGCCGGTAGATCCGTCGCGAGTTGGTGTCCGACACGTACAGCTGGCCCGTCACTGGGTCCGTGGCCAGATAGTAGCGGTGAGCGGGGTTGTTGCTGTGGACGAGATAGACGCAAGAAGGTGAGAACCATTTAAAAAAAAAAAAACACTAATCAAACACAGACACTGAACTCATCCACATCTCCTTTGTGCCAAAATGCATGATCACTACATGATCCAAAGCTCCACCTGATGAGGGAAGGTGCACTTAATCTAAACGATTATGTCGATGGCTTGTAAGTTTACAATAAAATCATCGTCGGAGGTGGAGATTAAACATTTGGTTCCAGCGTCAGGATGAAGGGGAAGTGAAGGAGCTTTCCTGGAGCCCATGATAATGAAAAAGTAATGCATTAAAGACAAGCCGACGCCAAGAAACCGTTAATTTACTGCCGGTGGAGTAGTAGGACGGTCGGCGCAGGTCCCTGTGTGGGAGGTGTGTATTTCTGCTGCAGAACATTTTTTGGGGTTCTCTGCTTAAAATGTCACCAGCGCAAGCGAGGAAGTGTTCCGCGTGGGAGAGAATGACGGGCCGCGCTCCCGATGACGCCCGCCACGCTGTCGTGTAAAATCCATCACACGGACACGTACATATGTACTCGCCTCTGGCTCAGAGTCTCAGTGGTCGGTGCTAATCAGCAGATGATCACAAGCTGTTAATTAAGGCGAGGTAAAAATAGACGAGAGAGAGAGAGTGTGTGTGTGTGTGTGACAGGACCTAATGTGCTGATAAGCATGCCCTTTTGTTTTTACTTCATCTTTCCCTAAGCATAAAAAAAAAAAAACACATGATGCTTTTTATTTCAAAGATCCAAAGCGACGCCGCTGATTTAATCCATAGCTTTAGACACAGAGACGCAGCACTGTGAGGAAGAGCTTAATTAAACTCAGTGAGTCATTTGACCTGGTCACACTGTCAGGATGTAGTGAGGAGGCAGTCTCTCTGATTCCACCTGTCTGCAGCACTCACTCCGTTAATTAAATCTCCACTTTTATCATTCCCAGCCGTAGTTTTGAAACATTTAATGAGGCTCAGTTTTCAGCTTTATATTCCCACGTGTCAACAGAGCAACTGGAGAGGGTGTTTTTTTATTTTTGTATTTTTTTTGATGACAAAGCCAATTTAAGACATGCCTCAGAGCGTGTGTGTGTGTGTCTGCAGTTCAACACACACACACAGCCCCAGGAGCTGCTCGACATGTGGACGGCTCTTGATCATCTAAACACGCCAGGGCATATTAAAAGATGTGACTGGACAGGAATCAGGAAGGAGCAAGGACGGCGGTGGAGAGACAAAAGAACGACGGGGAGAGATGAAGGCGACGGCAGGGCGAAGAAAGAGCCGAGGCACGAAAAGGCAAGGCAGGAGGAGGAGGGACGAGTAAATAAATAAATTGTAATAAGCCAGAAAGATAATAAGTAAAGAGGGAATGAAACAATAAGAAGAAGTACACGTGAAGGTCAAAAAGAAAAATGACAAGTCCTCACCAGAAGAAAGTGTGTTTTAATTAAAAAGTGAACAAGTCATAAAACTGAATCCAGTCACTTTGTCGTGCCAGAAGAGAAGAGGCCTGAGGTATGGTACTTCACTTTTGCGAGGGAGGAAAAGGAAAATAAAAGAAACGGGATCAAACGTTGGGAATATATATTACAGAGTGGGCAGTGGTGTGTTGGCTGATGCATCGTTATGGAAAAAAGGCAGATGATCCCAGAAAATCCAGTTTAACGTCAATTGTTGGTTTGATTACAATGATACGTGTCCCGAGAATGGGCTGAAAAACGATAAAACAGGATTTAAAGGGTGCAATGTAAGGTACATAAACAGAATAACACAGGATAAATTAAAATTAGAAAAAAATAAGGAAGACCTTAGGTTATTAATATGTTTGTCCTGTCCCAGTCCACCTGAGAAAGGTCTGGACAGTGGTGGGCCGTCAGGGCCAGCAAAGCCTTCTCTGCTGGTCTAAACTTTATTAAAATGACTGACTTACATTTTAATATTTATTCATTCATCTTCTGTAACTGCTTGCCCTGTGAAGGGTTGCGGTGGGGCTGGAGCCTATCCCAGCTGTCATCGGGTGAAAGGCGGGGTACACCCTGGACAGGTCTCCAGTCTATCGCAGGGCTAACATTTTAATATTTTCCCATTAATCTTATTAAATTATTCTCAATAGCCTATTCTTTTTCATGTTATGGCTTGTCTGTCTCTCAGCTGCGGTGATTCCTGCAGTGTAACTTAGCATTAGAGCTTTTATCCAATCATATTTCAGTCGTCACGTGTTGCCGGAGTCAAAGAAATCGGCCTGGGCCTCCACAATTAAAACTGCAGGCGGCTGAAGCTTGAAACACATTGTAGAGACGCTGTTCCTTTAACTAATCACATTTCAAGTTGGTATTCTTAGGCCTTCTCTGTGATCTAAGGTGGTGTCAACGTTTTCAGAGAGCCGCTCCGTTTAAGCCAAGCTAGCGGTTCATGTCCATTTGTGGCGAGCTGCACAAACAAATCGCCCCCGTTAGCGCTTTGATAGCTATTTGTTGAACTCACGATGGCAGAAGGAGAAGATGCTTTTCATTTGGTTCCAGATCTTCTCAGAAAGACATTTTCACGGCGGACTTTGAAGGAAAAGCTGGATATTGTGAGAAAAGTCAACCCAACCCTGGAGCTAGCTAGCTTGACCCGGCTGGGAAAATTTTCAGGTCAGCAACTATGAGCGCTACCCTTGGTTGACAGGATCCGAGGAGAACTCTAAATTGTTTCTTAAGTTCTGGTGAGTACAATGAATTCTATTTAGATCTTTTATGTATATTTTTGCCATTTTATTGTGTCGACACTGATGCTTCTGCTGGATTTGACGTATGTGGCTCTGGTGGCCGCAGTGAGTGAGAGGAGACTTTTTGAATTGTTCTAAGTGAGTTTCTTGCTTTTGTAATTTGTCTGGACGACCAGACAATAATTCAAATCCTGAATCTTTCAGTACTTTAAAGAATTTGAAGGGCAACACTTTGACAAAGAAGAGGCCAGGATGAAGATCTTGGAAGCAGAGATGAGATGCGATCCACTTTCTTAAATCTTCTGAGGATCCTAACAGCTGTGGCTGAGTCAGCTGCACCTGTCTGGTCAAAAGTGCTTGGGCCGTTCTGCTGAGACACGCGGTTAATCCTTTAATTCCTGACATACTGTATTCTTAAGGTGGCCGTCAGCAGACTGTCGAGTGATCTCAATGTGGACGTTAAAAATGCAGGTCTGACTCTGTAATGTTTTTTCCAAAATCAGACAGCGAGAACTTGAGATCATAAAAATCCTTCATCTGGTGTTTCACTGGGAGGAAGTTCCTGCACATCCTGACTTTGTTTTAATATCTGTGCCTTCAGTATCGAGTACGTTCCACAAAGCATGATGGGTAGTTATTAGTTTGATTTCACCCTCCAGTGTGCCAGTGTGAAAGAATCTGAATGTGTTGGGTTTGCTCTACTCATTTATTCTGAATTTCCATCTTTTGCAAGACGCAGCATTTTCTTAATGAATCGTTTTGCAGAAAGGACCATTTCAAACAATTTTCTTTTTAACAGTGCATCCATAACAATGTCTGATTCCGCGTAATGCACACTAATGACGTCTTATTTATGCACAGTCTTGAGGTTTAAAGTGTAAGAATAAACGCATTTTTGAGCATACAGTATATTGCTGCATGTTTGCTAAGATGCTTTGCCGTGATGCACGTCTTCTGCTGCACCACCTTCTTTTGTTTCTGACCTTTTCTCTTGCTCTGGGGGTTACTGGGGCTATTTAACTACAGCTCCCTCTAAAACGTAGCAGAGTAGAAAATATCTGATTACTTTTATTAATTTATGGATCATTTACATTTTTGCGTGAAACATAATAAGAACTTCTCCCTCTATGTCCTCCTTCCCAGCCGCGAATCGCCTCGCGTGAATTTAAAGTGAACAGTGAGGAGGTGAAATAAGATTAGTGACCGTGCCCAGCCTCCCCTCCCCTCCCCCGCCTCCACCCCCACCCCTCCCCCGACTCCACCCCCACCCCTCCCCCGACATCGCCAGTGTCTCTCCTTGCTAGGGGCTGATGCTAAAGAGATGATAGCGCTGCTCATCTGAGCTGACAGCAGAATAATAGGCTGGGTTTTGTGTGAACACTTGTCAAGATTAGAGAGGAGGGGAGACAATGACAAAAAGAAAGCGGGAGTAAAAGTAACAGGAGAGGCTACTCTGCATCGACTGAGATTCATATCACAAACACTGTTGTTCTCAGTGAGCGAGTTCCATGTTTCCTAATTCCATCAAGTACTTTGGTGCACTGGAGACGTGATGGAGACATGAAGAAATGAAAGACAACACCACAAGAGCCAAGGACAGACAAGAATCTGAGAACGTTACAGGGTGAAAAGGATTAGTCACTCTTACCTATGTCTGAAATCTTTGTTTCTTTAATACAGTGCAAGCAAAGGCAGGAAAACACAGAAGAACAAAGAGTTAGTAGACAGACTGGAGCTCGGGTAGGGTTCACAATGAACGAACGTCGGCACAAGGAATAAACAATGAAAGAAAACAGCAACAGTTAAATTTGAATCACGTTTCACAGAAATCAATAAGAAAAAGATTTCAGACGGCTGTTAGAGCAGGAGCTCTGAGAAATGAACACTCAAGATGGAGAATGATTTAAAATTCAGACAAAACAAAAAATAACTGTCTTCCTTCCAGATGCACAATGTACTTTGATCTTTTAGCACTTTGACTAAAATACTGAAAATAAAAAGCTGAATCAGACGGGTTTCAGCAGCAAGGCTTTAATTACCAAAGTTAATCTGTTCATCTTGATAAATGTTTTAGTTTTATGTATGTATGCATGTACGTCTGGTACACCTGTTCTTTGGGTAAGACACTAGGTCTCTGGATTAGGTTCAAATCCCTGATCATCCTCCCGCCCCTCCCTCTGCTCTCACCTCAGCTCCATGACACTGGTGACATTCCCAGAGGGGAAGATCCTCCTGATGTAGTTGAAGTCTCCGATGAAAATGCTGCCATCTGCTCCACATGCCAGAGCCAGGGGCGCCAGCAACTTGTTGCCCTCCGCCTGCCCGTTACAGCTGGGGCAGGAGATGCTGCGCCGACGGCCGTTTCCTGCGACGCGAGGTTAGAAATTAATGTGTATCCACTGCGGCCATTGCTTTCTTGATATGCAGTAAGTTAAATCTTTGATTGCACCTCAATTATAATTAATCTGATTCACATTACAGGTAAATATTCTTTTTTTAGTAGTAGGCGATGTAACGATGAAACTATAAAAACATTTTTGGTTATTCAATTTGTGTATTTGTATTGTATGGAGAAGAACAATAGCTAAAAGCTAAAGGTACCATCTTAGCATATCTCAGTGGTTGCCATTGAGTTATTTGACTATATAAAGTGATTTCTTCAACCCTTATTTTCCATCTTTTCAAATTTAAACGCAAGTAAAATATCTGCAATCGATCCAACATTGAGTGACAATGCTATAACTTGGCGACTACAACAAAGGTCATGACTAGTTGAGTGGTGAACGGCTTTGGATTTCTTTTTAAAGTCGACTAATATGTGGTGAAAGTCGAGTTGCCGTCAACTAGTTGATGACATCACGCATAAAAACACAGTAGAACGTAATGAAATCTATATTCTTGCATGATTCTTGAATACAGATTGTAAAAAGAAGAAGCTATGGAGGCTTTTCTGCAAGTTAATTGAAGCTGGAACACAAACTACTGTCGGCTGTAGTGACTCCTGTCCTGGACCGTTCCTCTGCTAGCATTAGCGGATGCCTTTTCAAATGAATGTGCATTGCAGTAGTACATTAGTTGTATTTCAGGACTGACATGTAACGGTAGTATGGGCTTCATTTTTGGAAAAGTATTTCCACACCCTTAATGAACCGCTGCTAGTTTGCTGCAATGACCCAGTGGACTGCTCACCTGTCCTCTCAGAGGCATCCGGTAATTGTCACGTGATCGGCGACTAGTTGACTAGTTGGTACAACCCCTATTTCAGCTACAAATACATGGCAACACTGCTGTCCCTGATGAATACTGCCGTGCAAACTGAAGAAAACCTTCTACACCACAAATACGTTTCTTATAGAATAATGTTTCAAGGAGTGAAGAGGCATGGTGCAGAGCTTATGCTATTTTATTGAGCTGGCATCCATACACACAAATCCATATCTATGCAGCCCCTCTGTCAGCCAGTACTATATATAAAGCATCTACTGAGTCTATCAGTGGCAAAAAAAAGCACTTTAGAGTTTTAGACGTGTTTCAGCTATCACTTCATAAAGCGTTTCTAATCAAAGGTACCTCATATGAAACCTTCCTTCTAATCATATGGATATGAAGGTATAATACATGTAGGGGTGGACTTGATTTTTCTTTGTGACTAATCAGTTTTTAATAGAAATTATTACAAAATGTCACTTATTTGACTGCACTGCCTTTGGGCATTGCCCTAACAAGTCAAAAAAGTCAACATTTTCTCAAACATCTGCATATGAGAGCTGCTAAAGCCAGATGTTTCCTAACCAGAGGACTCAATGCAGTTTTCAGAAGTAATTTCTCTGGTCTACAAGATCCCATGTTTCTAACACATTAAATAGTACTTATTTAAATTAATATCCAAAAAACATTTAAGAAAGGCAACTGGACTTCTTTATTTTTTTTTTAATACTTTTGAAGACCTTAAGGAGGACAGGGACAAGGGTCTCGTCGTGCCAGTTTCTGGTCATTAACAGATACAAGTCAAGCTAGTTTCTGATGTGCTACACCCACAGATGTTTCTCTTTAAAGCTCGACTCCCCACCAGTCTCTTAGAACTAAAGATTGGATCTTCAAAAAAAAATAAGATAAATAAACAGACAAAAAATCGCCTTTCTTAAACGTTGGATAAATCATGAACTGTAGGACCGAGAACCTTCAGTTTAAATGAAGAGCTCACTGTCTGTGGTCTGTCGCTCTGTTTCCTCATCTTTTCCATTTTCCCACACTGGTGAAGTCAGTCCTTCCTCGATTGCTGTGTCACTACTTTCGTTCATTTAGCTACTTGCCGGCCTTCGCCCAGTCAATCATTCCCTCGTCCCCGTGCTTTATCTGTCATTCTGTCACTCTGTCTGCAGGCCCTCCTCCTCCTCCCCCATTTCCACCTCTCCATGGTCATCCCAAAAAGTCTTTATCCACCTGCAAACTATATTCCGTCTCTAGCTACCTTCATCGTCTGAGATTGGATTCTACGACACTGTCAATAAATGTTCATTCTTCAACCACTTCATCTCTTCGCATTGAAATGAAAGTAAGTGACCATCAAACAATAACTGGATCAACATCGATCTCAGACCAGTCCTACAAGCAAGTCATACTTGTGTCTGTACTTACCCATGATGCTGCTGATGACCGAGGGCTGCTGGGAAATGAAAATATTCTCCCCGTTGCCTTTGTAGAGAATACCTGAGAAACGAGAGAAAAAGATATTGAATGAAAAAGAGGCAGAACAGCAAAAATACACGTAAAACTGAAACTGATCATTTAAAAATGCACCAGTGTTTCATTAAAAATACATATTCTACTGTATCTGGGGTTAAAAAAAAACGGCTTGGTGATATCAAAGCTTGATGATCGGACAAGGCTCAGAGACGAGGCTGGTGGATGTGCAACTGCATCTGCCTTCATCTAAAATAAAACAAATCTAACATGAACTGATTTCACTTTATTCAGCAACTGAGTAATAATAGTATAATATTAACTGTGCACATGGAAGACAGGGAGTGGTGTTAGCGGCTGACATTTAGGTCATAGTGCTGGAATATCAACAGCATTTGTGCTGATTTCAAGTAGTGTTATGACACTTTTTTTATTTATTTTTTTAACCATAAAGTGTCTTTTTTGTGCACTAATGAACTAAAAAAAAAAAAAAAAACTACGTCTGAAACAGTGCCGCCACCCGACCCCTCATCCCCTAGTGGAGCTTGTCAGATAAAACCAAAAACATGAAATGGATAAGTCCACTTGTCTGCTTATTGGTGCTAATGAGGAGGGAAGTGTGTTTGCCTGTGCTTGTTCGTATTTGGCCCCGGCTGGCACCAAATGTGTGCGCACATTTGTAGGAATCTTTGTGTAAATGACAGTTTCTCCTGCTTTTCACTGCGGGGTTCCTAGGAGATGATACAGCATGTAAGATTAAAGGGAAGCTGCTGCCGTCATTCTGTGTGTGTGTGAGCTTCACCTTTGAAAGGAAAAAAAAAAAAACTCTGCTAATGGAATTAGCTTCAGACTAATGACCATAGACCTATTAAACTGTAGATGAAATTGTGCTAGCAGCTAAATATGATGAGATGTGTAATTTCTCACTTAAAGGCTGAGTCAACTACCGGCGCTACCTTTTCATATTCTCCTCTTAGGCACCATGGAGGAGTTTAGCGTATTAGCATTAGCCACGTTTGCCCTTCTTCCGTTTCAAATGAATCCTCCTCTCTGTCTTTTAACGTGAAGTCAAATGAACGGCCAACAAATAAAAACGATCAGACTGAAAAAGCAAATGTCCCTGAGTGGTCTCTGTTTGAAAAGCACCTTCAGAAGGTTCAGTTCATCCAGAGGCTGAACTCTCCAGAGAATCACAAACGTGACGGTGGCAAGGAAGAACTCCTGAACCCAGCTCATATGGAGAGACTCATCTGCTTGAGGACGACCAGGCGAAGACAAAACAAGCTGAGCCTCAAGCTTAAAGCAGAACATGGCACGTAAGCATCAGAAGTAAGTAGTATCAGAATTCAAACAGTTCTTCTGTGGCCTTCCTGGTGTCAAATCGAGTTTAGACTGAAGGTTTCAAAGGAAACAGTGAGCGGAGCTTGTAAAAAGTGGACTTTTGTCAAAAGAAGGCCGTCTAGTTGTGTCTCAGAGGACAAGTGACGTCTCTAAACCACTTGTCAGGGTGACAAACAAGGCCAAACGCTTGACATGACAGCGTATTCACAGTGGATGACGAATCCCGGTAAGAGATCAGTGGCAGTGACAGACGGACGACGGAGAGAACGGCGAAGCAACGTTATCGGTCCCGCAGTGAAACCTGCTGGTGTGAATATTCCACTCTGGGGGCGTTTAGAGACTCTGGACTTAAGACACCTGGACCGAATCAACCCCCGACCAAGCAGAATCAGCTCTCCGTCCTTCAGATAAATCAGTCAGGAAGTCAAACTGCAGGAGGATAATGATGCTTTTAAGAGCCACTTGGAGAGCGGAGAACACTGAAAGAGTGCTGACTGTCATGGAGTTAGCTCCACGGTCACCTGACCTCATCACCATTTAGAAGCTATGGAGGGACAAAGACAAAGAAAGTCCAATATGAGAAGCTCAGATCAGGAACTTTGTCGGCCCATGCTGGGACAACATGGGATATCAGGTTGTTCACACAAAGGAACAAATAAATTATTCCAACTTTATGGGCAACAGCAGGCATATACACCGATCAGCCACAACATTAAAACCACTGACCACTGAAGAGGTAAATAACATCGACCATCTTGTGACAATTCAGTGTTCTGCTGGGAAACTTTTGGACCTGGCATTCATTTATGTGGATGTTACTTAGACATGTAGCACCCACCTAGACCAGACCAGGCACCCCACCCCATAGCAATGACACTTCTTGAGGGCAGCAGCCATCCGCAGCAGGATGAAGCTTGACCTGGCCTCCAAATTCACTAGTTACCAAACTGATCAAGTATCTGTGGGATGATCCACAGAGGCCCCTCCCCTCAACCCATAGGGCCCAAGGGCCTATATTATGAATAAATAAATAAATAAAAAGCCTTTCAAACAACATTTACATAAATATCTGCCGTTCCGTACAACTCTGCCGATAGATGAATGATGCATAATGGTGCTAATAATCGAGCATAAATGAGGCTGGAGCGTGGGGCATGTGAGTGTCTGAGAAAAGAGATCTCTAAGGTACTGTACTTCCTTAATTCGGCATGCAGAGAGAAATGTGGAGACGCCGTAAGAATGGAGGATGACAGGGGACAGATAATGTGAGGTAAGAAGAGAAAGGGGGGGTAAGTGTGAGGAGGCTAATGTGAGTGGGGGATGAGAGGATGAAAAGAGGGAAAGAGAGGGATGCACTCGTTCTTCAAAGTGAGAGATCAAATAGAAACCTCCTGCGGTGAGTTGAATTATTTAAACTCCGCCGCCATCTTCGAAACCTATCTGTGCTTACACTCTGCGTGCGTGCACAGCAAACTCGGGATACACCAAGGGAAACAACATTCATCTGGGGATACACCATACGGCCAGGGATGCACCATGTACCTTGGGATATACCATACACATTGGGATACACCATACAGCTAAGGGATATACCGTACAGCGAAGTCAGAGTGTTTCTACCATGAGCTGCAAATATACAAAGGACTGTGTTGATCCTCTCTGTCCTCCAGTTCTCAAGGTTGGTAATGAACATGCCATTACACCATATATGTATAACAAAGGGCTTCATTACCCACATCGTGGTCCAAATTTAATTGACCAAGACAAGTCCAGACGGCGCATTTCTCTAAACGAAAATGGAAGTATCCAATTTTCGGTTAAACGAAATGAAAAGGACAGCGTGCTCATCGTTGCGCTCCGTCAACCTTCGCTTCCTGTTGCCTGCGTCGAGTATTGTACTTTATGACTTTCATAAACACTGTTTTGATGGCCTTGCTGTCTTGCTTGCGCTACACGATTAAGTGTAAGATATTAAATTTTAAATATGCATGATTATCAAGTTATAATCTGAGTCTAAGTGTATGCTTTCTGTCATTTATGGACTATTGATGGAGGTGTGTAGAAACTGCATATAAAGAAGTAGCATACCATGGCCCCACAGAGTGAGGCGGAAACCGTGAAAATCTAAAGTACAACAGCCCCTAAGGACAAAGCACTCTTAGATTAAGAGTACATTTAGTTTCTTTTATTGTTCCACCACAGTTACAGCTGCATTATGTGCTGTCCAGAGTGATGGGTTGCATCTGACAACTCCTGAAATAGACAATCAACCAAAACAAATAACAAACTAAACAGCTAAAAATGTAATTTGTGTGATAGATAAATGTTTTAAAAAGAAACAAGTCAACGGCATAAGTTGCTGCAGGAATATGGGACGTCTGGGCCCGTTGCTTGTGTGTCTGTCCGACCAGTCCCTACTTCTGATCCTGATCTTTGTGGACAGGACCTCAAGGGGGAGCAGAGATCTGGAGACCGTCCAGTTTGTTGACCTCAGGATTGCATGGCTGCAATTTTATTTGCAGATGTTGAGGTCCTGCCGGCATCATCAGACCGTGACCTTCAGAGTGTACTGGAGCTGTTTTCGTCCGAGTGTTAAGCGGCGGTGATGAGGATTGGGCCCTACAAACCTGAGGTCGTGGTGCTTTGCAATGGAAAGACACTGGAATGGCCCCTGCAGGCAGGGACAGAGTTTGTATCCTAAGTGAAAGGAGTTCAAGTAACTTGAGATGAGATTAAAGCTTTGTTCTTGTTCTCAAGGTGAGTAAGAACAAGAACAGAGATCATTCTGGTCAAATCATTTATTCTTCACGAGAAACTCAAGTGCAGAACTCCTGGTAAGTCCTCAGAAGGCCCTCCCACTACAGCATACATCACTAAGCATCTTGGGAATCTGACAGGAACAACTGGATGACGAGAGGAAGTTTTCTTATTATTTTCAGATGGCGGCCAGTCGCTTTGACGACTGTCCGTCAGATCACGCCGTTCATTCAGCAAGCACCCACACACAGTACGCCGAACTCTACTCTAGCAACAAAATGGGATCAACTGTCTCTGCCATACGATCCTCAAAACAATCCACTGCGCAACCGAAAAAGGCCGGGAACGACACCATTTCCGCTCTTCCGCATTGACCACGCCCACTTCCAGTTCCTGACAAATCACAGAATAGCTGTCGGACGCCACTCGAGAAAAAAAAGTTCTGAGAACAAGCTGTGAAAACTCAAAATGACGCCATTGTCTTCTGGCAGCCCCGGGAGAAAGACAAAGAGAGAGAGAATAAATTTCTTGCAGAATATATAACAAGCTTAAAGCAGCGGGAGATCAACAGCTAGATTGAGGCTGACATAGATAACATTAGAGAGAATATAGTGTATATACCCTCTGGCATGGGAAAACCTTGGGATCGCCCCCGAAAGAGCTGTAGGAAGAGGCTAGAGATTCAGGAACCACTCAGGAGCTTCTTTACGTAGAATGAAGTGTGGTGCATTTCTGAGTAACTGTCAGGAAATACTGACATAATGACAACAAAGCCAAGGACGAGGGCTTTGCAGAAACATCAAGACATACATGAAGCATGCGACTTAAACATGCTACGCAGCTGGAGAACGAGCTCCACCCCCGCTGCGCACCTTGATGAATCCACTCCTCTTTTGCATAATCACGGCAAGTGGAAAATGCATTAATCATTAAATACTGCATTGGTATGAGAACAAGGCTACCGCTTGTTCTCTCTCCCGAGCTTTCTTTCATCATTCTTTAACTGCTTTTGTCACATTTCGCGATTCCACGGACCACGAACGTCTTTGAGACAGGACTTTCAAAAAGTGGACGGTTTGATGCGGCCGGCGCAAAGACACAAACACACAGGTGGACGCAGCGTGACGCCGGTCGACTGGTAAACCCCACGTTAGCCCCGTTCCCTTCCCATGCAGTGATTTCTATGAGTCCCTCTCCTTGCCTCTACCCTTTTTCTCCTTCTCTCCCTTTCTTTTCATCTCTCCCTCCATTAGTAGGTGTTGATTGATCAACAGAGGCCGAGCCAGCAGGGGTCCACACATGCTGCGCTGCGATCTACACGGGCAATCAACTAGTAGGCTGACTGGAAAAAAAGTAAGAGCGTGTGTACGTGAGAGAGAGAGAGGGAGCATATCTCCTGCTGTGTTAAAAGAGAGAGCAGTGAGGCTTTCTCACGTGGCTTTTTGTGTGTGTGTGTGTGTAAATGAGTTGATTTGACCTTGATCTCAAACCGTCTCAATCCTAAAACCTAGATTTTCTCACCACATTCGCCGAGAGCCGCCGACACACTGATCTAAAGGAGACGAGAACACAGGCAGGCAGACAAAAGCTGGTATTTCTTCACATCTCTGGTTTAAAAAAAAATCTGATTTTGTAGCTTTTGCATCTCTTTTAGCGAGATGACTTGTGTTGTTTAACTGGAAAGAAAACCAGTTCCAACTTTTAAACTGTGGATTAAAGACTTATTCTACTAAGAGGCTGTGCTGACAGGTTTTATGTTGTGTGGCAACCATTTTTAACCTTCATAGAAGATATGAATACCAAGGACATTTTGTTTTTTCTCTCTTTACTCAGTTTATTTATGTGTTCTTTATTTCACCGATTCATTATTTCTACTTTTAGTTTGTCACTTATACACCACTTTGGACGATGAATGTTGACTATATGAATTAAAAATGTCTACGATTTGTTTCTGTCTGGTGTATAATAAAACTTCACATTGTGTTCATAAGGCCTAAAACGGGTTGTTAGATCTTCATTCAAGGGCGGCACAGTGGTGAGGTGGTTAGTACTGATGCCTCACAGCAAGAAGGTCCCAGGTTCGAATCCATGGGCCGACCGGGCCTGTGTCTGTGTGGGTTCTCTCCAGGTACTCCGGCTTCCTCCCACCGTCCAAAGACATGCTCATTAGGTTAATTGGTGTTTCTAAATTGGCCGTGAGTGTGAGTATGAATGGTTGTCTGTCTCTCTGTGTTAGTCCTGTGATAGACTGGCGACCTGTCCAGGGTGTACCCCGCCTCTTACCCAGTGACAGCTGGGATAAGCTCCAGCCCACCTGCAACACTTCACAGGAACAAGCTGTTACAGAAGATGAATGAAGATCTCCATTCATTCCTCATAACTACAGGTCAGTATCTGGTGGTTAACAGACTCTAGGTCAGGGGTGTCAAACATACGGCCAGATTAGATCCTCTGGCCCGCGGCATAATTTCTTTTCATTATATATTCTGTTCATTCCATATGCACCATTTTTGTGTGGCGTTAATGGTAATCCGTTTGATTAGCCAGTCAGTGATGTTCAAGTTAACCTACCGGGTAACCAGGTGGGTGGAACCGAGAGGACAGAGACGGAGCAAGAAATTTAGTTACGTGCCTGCTTGCAGGACTTAGTGTATTTGTTTGCTGGAGAGACTGGACGCTCAGTGGGAGCCTTTTCCATCAGGAATTCTACTTAAATGATGCTAAACCGTTACCACATTACGGACTGTTGCTAGTTAGCTCCTCGCGCTAGCAGTATGAGAGACTTGTTCTTGGGAAACCCTTGTTGCACAAAGCTGCTGAGAACCTACTGGATGCTTATGAATGTGTTTCTTCACCACAATGAAGGAGGGGTTTGCCAAACTATATCTAACAGCACTCTGCATATTAGTTACCGTAGCATTAGGAGGACTTGTTTTGAATACACCACGACCTATATGACTGCAGGGTTTCTCATACAATGTTACAATGCTATGGCAGCCCGCCAGGGTCTAATTTACTCTGCCAACTCACCTAGCATATGAAGCTATCTGCGTTGTTCACTAATAAAAATGTACGTTACCGCCACTTTTTAAAACCTGATGTTTGTGCTCTTGGTTATTTAGACCTTAGAGATTTGAAGTGATTTAAAGAGAGTTGATCAAATCTGAAGGAAACGACTCCAGATGTAACGTGAACTAGCTTAACTTTATAAGCACTAGCTAGCAAAGTCAGATTGAAAGTCAACTGTTTACTATAAATTAGACTTATTCTCTGATACTTTATTTAATCTTACATACAATTGTCCGTAGAATGCCACGTCTCAACAGCATTATGTGTATGAACTGATAAACTGCACAGTCTGCAGCTGTTTGTGGCTAAATCCAATTGTTCGCACTATTACAGTAAGTTTAAAGGACGGGCTGATACAAAACTGATGCTCTTATTTTAAGTGCGGACATTGCATGTACTGTTTAAACAGTTTTTAATAGTTGGCATAGCATCATAATTGTGGGCTTTTATTAAGACAGTAGAAATACCTGCTGCTGAAATATAAAACAAACCGACCAGTAGAATAGTTTGGCTGGAAAAGAGGAACTTTGTCTTCAGCACACTCTTGTGAAAGGAGAATAAAAAGAGAAAATGCGCTATAATGATAAGATGCTGATTGTTAGTCAGATCGCTCGGTCGCTAATTGCCTCCGCAGCTCAATCAACAGGCTGAAACGGCCGAGCAGCTAAATAATAAACAGGGGTCAAAGGCAGTCAAACCATATTTCACACACAGACATATGCCGCATGTATAATGTATGAAGCAAGCCTGAATAATGACTGTAGGTTGTCAGCGCTGGGAATCAGTGAGAAGAATGACCTTCAGCCAATCAGTGGAATACAACCGAAAGAGACGGCTCTTAATGGCCGAGGACAAACGAGCAGATGTTGATCCCTGGAAGTCTGCTCATTCGGTGCCGGCGGATAAATGACTCTTCCTTCAACTC
This sequence comes from Chelon labrosus, assembly GCF_963514085.1. Taxonomy (NCBI): domain Eukaryota; kingdom Metazoa; phylum Chordata; class Actinopteri; order Mugiliformes; family Mugilidae; genus Chelon; species Chelon labrosus. The sequence continues at coordinate 5,613,318 of NC_140338.1, read as the reverse complement.
TGCTGATGGCACATAAAACTGTAATAACAGTCATTTGGGTCGATTTATTTTTCATATTTATCTTTTATTTACTGTATTATTCTTTTCTTTCCAGCATTCGTCTCAGATGGAGAAACGGACCAGTAGTCTCCACTGACCCGTTTCCAAAAACCCAAACGTTCCCCTTTGTTTTCGTACCTGCAGACCAAAGGTTAGCTGAGTAATATTTCTCCAGGATGTATGTATTGATTCAGGGATTGAAGCAGATACCCCAAAAAAAATGCAGATCTGGGGATAGAGCTCTCAGAAGAGGTCTGCAAAGACGGTCTAACTCATACCTCTGTGTGTGCGACGTGTCCAAAAAAGGTTCAAAAAAAGGCAACTGGACTTGTAGACTGTGGACTGTGGAAAGAGCTCCATCGTCTTCACTATATCCAAAAAAGCTGAAAAAGGCAACTGGGCTTGTAGAGTTTTGAGAAGACGTTTCACCACTCATCCGAGTAGCTTCTTCATTCAAAACTGTACACTCTACAAGTCCAGTTGCCTTTTTTGAACTTTTTTGGATATACCATGACCTAGATGACTGAGAACCTTCACAGACATAATGTCTTCACTAATCAGGCTATAAGGTGGATAAAACCCTTCCTATCACCCTTCCCCTGGTTGTCCGAGATACAGATACAGTCCAGCCTCAGTTGGACATATGTTCTGGACGTGTCCTGCCCTGAGCAGTCACTGGGAGAATATCTTTGAAGGTATTCTCTCAAATCTGTAGACAGACCATAGCTCCTGGCTTCAATGCAGCCATCTTCACCAACATGGAATCTAATGCTTTGGCATCTGCTTCTCTGATTGCCTAGGTAGATGAATTCTCTTCAGCTGGAAGTGTGGCTAAAAGAGGTGGTTTGTTTTCTGCCTTTGGATACACTCTGATACAAACAATAAGACCTGGAGGCCCTTTTGTAGACTTTATTCAAGGCTTCCCCTTCTATTGGACGCTTGAAATTTAGAGATGTGTACTGTTGCTGGTGTTCGGTATTGGTTGTGTCCTGTGTTCACTAGACAATAAGTCGAAACTGTATACTGTAAAGGCTATTATAACATTATTCTCTTATTGAATAATTATCAGAACATATTTTGCGTTGAAGATGAAGAAGTAGAATTAAAAGTTAGAGATTAGCTGATACTTTGTGGTGTAGTTCTATTTAAAACCAACTAAAATAGAGACATCTAAATATATAGAAACATCTCATCATATCACATTGCGATGGCCAGAACTGGTTACGGCTTTAGAAGAAGACTGGCCGTGATGGAGCTGAGCGTGACCTTTAATAACAAATGGCAGAGCGCCTGCGTGCCTGTCATTTATTATGTCGGCGTTAGAGGAACGCGCAGGCATTTTATTAGAGGGAGCAGCCAGATATAGTCCATCACCGGTTCTTACGCAGCAGGAGGACTATTATAACATTTCCTCTTCATTTATAGATGTCAGGGGAGTGTGCTGCGTAAACTTTCCAAGTGTGGACTGATGTAAAGAAGCTCCTCGCTTTAATTCGCCATTACTAATGTAGAGGTAAACAGGAAGATTGCTTTCCAACTGAGTCGAAGCTTATGTAATATCCTCATGACCTTCTTCGCAAATAAAATTGTTAATTAAGAAATCAACACTTCTCTTCTCACAACTGGCACACGTGTATCTGCAGCTTTAGAAAGAAGACAGCCGGCGCAGATCTCGGAGAGAACGTCAACAATCACTTCACTTCCTGAACCATCAAGATGTCCTTCATGTTTTTAAGGCAGACCTATATCCAACCTTCCCTTCATGTCTAAGGCCCTTGAAGAATTGTTTATTCCAGTCAGTTACATTAGATGCAACCACATACACCAATCAGGCATAACATTATGACCACCTTCCTCATATTGTGTAGGTCTCCCATGTGCCTCCAAAACAGTTGTGACTCATCAGAGAATGGACAAAGCTCTTTTGCTTTTAGTTTAAATGTAGAAAAATCTACTACACACACATAAACTTGGGATTTGTGTATCACGACAATAGTGGGGGAAAAAAGAGACAGAAATATAAAGTTGTTGAAAGTGCAATATCTTTGATTTGATGAATGGGGAGGGGGGAGCAACTTTCTCACGTTCCCTGGAGTAAAGCACTAAATCTCCCCAGAGGCTGAACTGCTTAGAGTATGAATAACAGAGAGCAGAGCTTTTACTGGGCAGGTTACACACTTCCCCGGTCTCCCCCTCTCTGCGCGAGCTTCAAACAAGCTACAAGCACACTTGAATGGAAATCACACACACAAGAAGACCATCCTCACGATCCATGCGGTAGGAAGCAGATCAGCGCTGTCACCCCCTGCCCCTGAAACCCCCTTCACACTCAGTCTCTTTCATCCAGTCTTATCTGAGCTGTTCAGCGGCGCTCTGTATTCGGTGCTCACAAATCACACAACACCAGGACTGTGTATGTGTGTCTGTGTTTGTGTAAAGATGTGGACAAGACCATGCACACGGAAAAAATGAAAAGTGTGATTCTCTTCTCCTTCTCATCCAGTTTTCATTGGTTCTTCTGTTTGCACCAGAATTAAAACACACTGCACGAACTACTGTTACACTGCAGCCACGCATTCAGTACAGGTTTGATTTTCCGATTCAAATTGAAAGATGTGATATTGAGTTCATAAAATCCTTGAATATTATTTTTTTATGTATGTATTTTGTTTTTTAGGAATGTTTGTAACCTCCCACCAATTTACGAGACTGGTTTTACGCGACAAACATTTGCAAAGGCCGTGCAACGAGATTAGCCCGCATGCAAAAGGCTTATTTATTATAAGATCATATTTATCTCTTGCATCAGAATTAAAACACACTGCATGGCCTTAATTTACTCCGTGGCTTCCAGTCAGAAAATTCTCAATTGGATTCTCCGCTGCTAGTGATTTTTGCAGGATAAATCTTGCGAGACAGTGCAACGGGATTAGTCCACATGCGAGGGATTGGATTTAAAAAAGTATGAAGACAGAGAAGAGCTGAACAGAAGCGAAGACACGTGAAAGATGAGGAGCCGGAGGGAGCAGACGGAGGAGACACCACAAACCCCTGAGGGCAACGACAACGTTAGTTTCAGTTTTAAGTAAAACAGTTTAACTGAAATATCTGGAATCGATTCAGGAAATCAGTCGGGATACCGGCACTACGGTATAATATATCAGAAATCCCTCTCTAAGCTCCAGACGCAGCTGATTTACTAACTTAAGGCTGGTCATTTTTTATTCAGCAGATGAAAATGGGAATCGGGCGAAGAGAATAAATACACAAGCATAAATAAATAAAACTCAAATTTGAGGACGAGGCGTTCTGCAGGTCGTAAAAACAGGAAAACACGGCAAGAAACAATTAAACCCCTCGCCTCGCCGGCAGCCAGACCATTAGAAGTCAGCACTCGCTCCGCGGACACGCTGGTTTTAAAAACCCCAACGCCCCGTCCCGTCGGCATCATTAGTCGAGAAGACAAGACGAGCTACAAAGGGAACTCTGCAGGAGAGCCGGGCTCCGTCCTTCAAACGCGCGAGATCATTCTCACGCTCACACCGCTTGTTTTTCAGTCTCAAAGGGACAAACACACATTGTGCACCGCCGCGCTTGTCCCTGAAGAGACAAAATCACACCCACGCCGACCAGTACGAACATGGAAGGAAAATCACACCTGCATTTTTTTAAAACATGCACACACACACACATACACTTGCTGAATCGGGTGACAAGGTGTTGAAAGCCCAAGAGGACTGCAGGGAGAGAGGGATGAATAGCAATGTGATGGATGGGGTGACAGATAGAGGACAGCAAGGGAGCGAGGGAGAGGAGAGGGTGTGGGGGTGTGAAGTTGAAGTGCCTTTATAAATACGTTTTAAAAAATATGTTGCTAGGAACGATTCTATTCTATACAGTAATGCATCTTTAATCAGCTAAATGATCGAAATACAATAGTTAAAAAAAAATATATGTTTTTAAAGCAGGGAAGGAATAGAAAGCGGCTGCACGCTGCTGCCTACTTCATAATCATCCTGAAATGCATGCAGCACATTCAGACAGGCACTGCAGGAAGCCTGGAGCAGCCAACGCTGGCCAGCTTCTACTGGTTTCCACTGGGTCTGGAGTCCGGCGCTCTTAATGCGGATCTCACAGAATCAAAATCTATCAGTGCACTGAATGAGAAGTCATGCAAGTCATCCCCATGACTTCTAACATGCCCTTTCGTCCGCACCGTACGCCAGCGGTTCCCAAGCGAGAGCGGGAATAAAAAACAAAACTGCCTCCGTCTCGAGCGGGAGAGCATTTTGTCCTTGCTGTTAAACATGCATAGTCAAAACTAATGAGAGAAAAACGCAGCTGCAGTTTTTAATAAAAAAATGTACCCTAAAATAAATTAGCAATACACAACTTTCACTATTATTTCTAACTTAAACGGGAACTACTGTTTTTTTTACAACCTGGACCTTATTTCTCGCATTAAATACAATCATTTACTCACCCATGAACTTTGGTGTCATTTGGGAGATCTGAGTATATCCATATAGTGGGAGTGAATGGGGCACCGAAACGCAGCCTCTAAATTACGCATTATCTGCCGCTAAACTCAATATTTTGTTATGATACGCTAGTGCTATTCCCCGTTGAGTCCGGAGTTACCTGTTATCATCATCCAGGGTCTGTAGACTGACCTACAGACCCCGGATGGTGTCTTCTCATCTGGATGATGTCATCTCTGAGCGCCGGGCGCACCCGTGACAGTTGGTTTGTTTACCTGTAATTTGCTACTGCTATGGTTTATCCACAAAATCAGAATCGGAAAAATATTCAGCCATGTTGCAAAAAAATAGCAGTGTTATTTAGAGGCTGCATTTCAGTGCCCCATTCACTCCCACTATATGGATATACGCAGATCTAAATATCTCCTGAATGACTACAAATAACATAAAAGTTATATGGCTGAGTAAATGATCATATTTTATGCTAGAAATAAGGTCCAGGTTGTAAAAAACGGTAATTTCCCCTTTAATAAAAATGAAGTTTCTTTGATTTATTTTCAAATAATCCAGAAGATTTAGCGGATGTCTTGATGTTATTATTTATTTATTTTTTTTATTTTGCCTACTGACAGTTTGGCTGCATAAATGATTACAATTAAATAATAAATAAATAAAAATCGCTGTAATTTAAATTTTTCTTGGTTTTGTACTCCACGTCTCTATGTCTACACTAGCACGCCAGAAAAAAAGAATTATTATAACCCAGTATATAATATGTGAGACGCTGCGGGCCAAAAGAAGCAAGCAGGGTGTGGAAGTATCTTCAGTTGTATTTTTCAGCATTCAAGCCGCCGTGCTTTTCACCATCCTCTGCACAGGTGGAGATAGCACAGAAGAGGAGACTGACAATGACAGACGACGATGCTGTGGGGATGTGGTGTGTCCTGCTGTGTGTGTTTAAATAAATAAATAAATAAAGTATAACAGTCGGACGTGTTTTTGTGGCGTGTTTTGACACGTACCGTTCTGTACATCCAGGATGTGGTGTCTGTCCAGCATCCATCCTCCCATGTTGGACGCGTCCAGCTCGTAGCCTTGCAGTGTGGCCGTTCTCTTCTCCCACAGGATGAGGTCCAGGCAGGACTCGTATTCAAACCCGACCGACACTGATGGACACACAGGGGAGTTCAGGCTCAGTTATTCCGCTCTTTAAAACAACACAAAGGAGCACGCGTTTAACCTTCACGTGTTTTCTCTCCGCCGTCATCCTCTGGCCCGATTCAAACACACTAAAGGCTTTGACTTTATTCTTTACACTTGGTTGTCAGGGACGTCTGTCGGCCTCTGTGAGGTTTGACACTGTAACGTCAGCGGTGGGACGGTTGCCAGATCAACACACACACACACACAGCTCTGTGTTCTGCAGTTTCTGCCATTTCCATTACACAAACTGGCAGCAGTGTGTGCCTAAGATTTAGAGGAGCGGTCCTGAGGGGGAAGAGAGAAGGAACGAGATGAAAGAGGAGGCCGTGTGAAGTTTCTAATAAATGAAAGAGATAAAAATTCTCCCATTTCTTTCCAGTTATTCACATTTTCAGTACAGTAATTATGAGGCAGGCGGCACAGTGGCGCAGTGGTTAGAGCTGGTGCCTCACAGCATCAGTGCATTAAATAAACTGTTATTGGCAGTGAGTTGGAGACGTTTGTCTCAGTGAACGACAGGAGGACACTGGACAAACTGCTCTCCATCATGGACAATCCATCTTGTCCACTACACCAGACAATAGAGGGACAATGGAGCTCGTTCTCCAACAGACTGATCCAGCTCCACTCCCACAGTGAACGCTACAGGACGTCATTCATCCCAAACTCTATGTAGCTGGACAACAACAAGATAACTCCATGTTATTAATGTTAATGGACATTATTGCACCTTATTATCATTCCTATGTATATATATATTCTTCCGTTTCTATTTCTTGTACATTTGTTCATATGCCAAATTCTGTACATTTTTGCTTATACTATTTTTATTTTATTTTACTTATATTTTAGCCGACTGGGGCCTTTCTGTGTGGAGCTTGTGTGTTCTCCCCGTGTCCCAGTTACAGAAAATGAATGAATGAATGAATGAATGAATATTTATGAGGTGCCAGTGGAACGGTTGTAGCTGTAAACCACGTCAGAAGATGCGTACGTCAGAAGATGCATATGTCAGTCACCGGTTATGTTCTGGATAATTATGAAGCCACATAATATTTTAAAATAATTAAAGACGGGGTAGATTTTTTGTTAAAATATCCTTATTGTTCAGGGAATTGGGGAAAGGGGCAAAATCTGAAATCTACTTTTGAGATGGTGAACGTTTTATTTGCACGGTAATTCTTGGGCGAGCTAAATCATTATTTTAATTTGTGCACAGCTGCTCAAAGGTCTAAGAGGTCATTTCAACCATAGATACCATGGAGCTACTTCAGAATACAGGACTTTTAGCAGTGTTTTCCACAAGATTTTATAAAACTCTGTTATTCTGCCTTAATAAAAGCATCTAATTATGATGTTATCCCAACTATTAAAAACTATTTATGGCACATAGAATAAGAGCATGCGTTTTGCATCAGTCCGTCTTTAAATTACCGTAACAGCGCTGATTTTGGATTTACCGACAAATAGCGATGGCCTGCGCAGTTCATGTACATTAATACTAAACATAAGCTGTTGAAACGTGGCATTCTATGGACAAATGTATATAAGTGTCAGCGTATAAATCAAATTTTTGGTAAACAGTTGACTTTCAATCTAACTTTGCTAGCTAGTGCTTATAAAGTTAAGCTAGTTTACGTTACGCCTGAAGATGTTTCATTTGGGTTTTGACCAACTCTCTTTAAATAATTGTAAATCTCCACGTTGTAAAAGCATCAGGTTTTAAAAAGTGGCGGTAACGTTAAAATTTTATTAGTGAACAACATAGATAGCTTCTCATGCTAATTGACTTGTCCGAGCCCTTTATGACCATAGCGGAGTAACTTAGACCCTGGTGGGCCGCCATAGTATTAACATTGTATGGGAAACACTGCTATTCTGTCTAATATTCTTTATCTGACTCTTTATTTTGGTCTTCATCAAGAAATATCCAGCACAGCCAAACACATTTATAGTTTCTCCCGTGATAAATCCAATCCAGTTGTGTTTCCGCTCTGATCTTAACAGCTGCTTCACATGCAATATTTATTTGGGGTAATTCTACTTTTTGTTTTGCAGCCATTTCAGAAAACGCGGCAGTAAATTTAACCCTCCGGCTCATTAGCTGCTAAACGCTGCAGCTAGTGTCTGTCTGATGGTTTTGGTGCAGAGCAGCTATTAAAGTTATTAAAACGGTAACAAAGAGCCGAAAGTCGCTGAGAAGCTCGGCAGAGTCAAGGGAGGCAGTCAAGCAAAAATGTTGATTATAGCTGATCTGAAGTTTAATCTCAGCTGGAGTTTAAATAATATAGACCTCTGTGGACTTATCTTTCTTCCTTTTTCCTTTCTTATACATCATATACCTCCATGTGCACACCCCCGGGGGTTACCATCATCACTTCTACAGAGTGATTATTTGTCAGCGTCTCCCCGTGCGTTGCTGTAATCCCCAAGGTTTGTCTGAGCTAATCTGACGTAATGCGCGCCTTGTTTGTCTGCTCGCTGCCAAGGACCGCAGACAGTAGACACGCTTCGGTGCCTCCTTTGGCATAAATCATCCAACCTGCTGCGTCTGTTATGAATCACTGTCTGGGTCTGTACGACCATTCATCCAAGCGTGCTCCGAAGTCTAACGTAAAGAGACCTGCGGTTTATTTTTTTCTCGTAATATCTCATAGTCACTGATTGACCCCTCGGAAAAAGAAAAAACTATAAAATTACACAATAATCTGTTAACTAGCTTAAACTATATGTTTTCTCTTTGCATTTCAGGTTAAAAGAAAACAAATGTTTGTGTCCTGTGGCACATTTTCATAACATTATGACCACGTTCCTAACATTGTGCAAGTCTCCTTTGTGGCGACTCATCAGAAAATGGACATGGGCCTTCTGAGGGTGTCCTGTGGTGTCTGGCAACAGAATGTTGTTAGTGGGGGGCCTTTGAGGGGAGGGGCCTCTGTGGATCATCCCACAGATACTTGATCAGTTTGGGATCTAGTGAATTTGGAGGCCAGGTCAATACCTAGGGTTAGGGTTAGGGTTAGGGTTAGCATCCCTGCTGGGGATGGCTGCTGCCATCAAAGAGTGTCATTGCTATGGGGTGGGGGTGCCTGGTCTGATCTAGGTGGGTGCTACATGTCTAAGTAAGATCCACACCAATGAATGCCAGGTCCAAAAGTTTCCCAGCAGAACACTGAATTATCACAAGATGGTCAATGTTATTCACGTCTCCTGGTCGCAATGTTGTGGCTGATAGGTGTACGACACAATGTGAACACATACAAAACAACGGTGTCGTCGCCCCCTGATGAATTCAACCTGGACGCTTGTGCCTCGGCTCGAGTTTAAACAGCTGCCAGACATGTACTCCAAATATTCTTGTTGCTCCGCTCCTTTATTATAACTTATGGGCACCCATTTTGGAAGTGTTACAAAACATAGCCGTAAATCGTCTTTATGTGCAGCCCATTAAGCTAGGCTACTATACGCAATAACTCACCGAGGACTACGTCTGCTGGACTTGTCCCTCATAAAGGTGTCAGAGGGGTTAGCATACCCATTATGTCCGAGCCATTTCCCTGTCAAAGCCTTTCGGCAAAACCCGAATCTGAACCTAGCTGGAGCTGTCTGCAGCTTTATGTATGTTCATTAGGAGTCAGCACCACAGCTCCTGTGCACAGTAGGCTGTCAACTTTGATAACCATTGCGTGGAGAGTTATTTTGTCTTGAACTGGTGCAAATTAATTGCATACATTTTATCTCCACCTGGGTCACAGACATCTACTATTATCTCCAATGATTCCACCTCCGGTTTAAAGTAAGTTAAAGCTATCAGAGTTCTGGTCTTTGCATACCTGCAAGCAGAATACTGCATGTATTTACCTGAAATACTACAAATGATATGCACTAGAAGGCCAATCACAACTGAACTTACATTGCTGACACCATGTAAGCCGGCTTACATACAATATGTACGATTCTGAAACATTTGACGCATCTTTCAGCAGCCTTTAATTACCGTCTTTAGCCTTATTATTATTATTATTATTATTATTAGAAGTCCAGGGATTCAAACCCTTCTGGCCACAACACCACTTAACCTCCAGGCTTTTCTTTCATATGAAGACCAGCACGGAGCCACTTAATTGTATAATCATTAGGGAAAGCCAAAGTTTTTATTGCATTTCGTTTTTGTGTCGGAAAAAAAAGGAAAGCCGGTAATCTCACCTACTAAGCTAAAGCTCTGAAGCTTTTCACGACAAAAAAAAAAAAAAAAACACGCTGCCGATCACACATTCCAGCGTTTTAGCTTTGCACCATTAGGCCCTAGAAGGAATTATATACCTAAGCCCCTCTGAACTTGAATATGTCGTTTTGCCCCCTGAGCAATTAGCGGGGCTTGACTTCTTCTGGCTGCTTGTTGATCACGCTCCGTTGTTGCTCCTTAACTTTTGTCAGAGCGGCCCGGTCAGAGATGACAAAGTGCAGCACAGTGAAATGTTTTGACATTTTTGAAGTTTTTCTTTTGCTTTTGCATGTCACGAAGACGTTTCACTTTTTGGAATTGCTGGAGACTGAAGATGAGATGAGACTTTATGCATGAAAGTATCAAAAAAATACTTGTCAGCCAAGGAAAACGAGTAAAGCTAATGAAAGATGTGCAGCAGCACCATCTGCTCTGAAATGATTTAAACCCTGTGACCCTTGTACTCATACAGTTTGGAAAGTTTTGGTCAGAAGTGGTTTTATAAAAAACTTGCAGGCAAAAAGTAATTTCTGGAATGCAAAGCAATGACAAACGATTCCCTTATGCGTTAAGACATACAAACCGAGGGGCAGAAAAATGGCAGCACGGGCTCTGACTTGATGGGATAAAATTCAAAATATGTGTCTTTAACAAAAAGTTCAAAAGTCAGTCGAACAAGTGGCTGAAAAGCTACATTGAATACAGTTAGATTCATCCAGACTGTGTTTTTTTTTGTCTCTCTCCAGAGACAAAAAACCACAGAGGTGTCCTGCAGCATATGGTATGGGCCCCACTGAGCTCTTATCTCAACAGCCTGAAGAGACAGAAGACCCTGAAATGCATTAAATCCACAGAAAAACTGTTTTCCGAGATGCTAGAGACAACCAATCTGTCTGGAAACTTGTATGCGAAGGAGATTTATTTTAGGAAAAGCTCGGCAACAACAGATATTTATCATTTTGTGTGAATTTAACCGATAAATAAAAACCAGTCATGCCTTTGTTTGTGAAAGTATCTTAACTTTGGCACCATTTCTCCCTAAAACTTTTGAACGGCACTGTGTGTGCGCAGCAAACTCACCAACTGCTTCCGACAGTCCGTAGACCCGTTGGCCGTAGGCATCAGTCTTGTCCCAGATGAAGGTGTACGATAGATTTGGTTGGGCGGGAAACCATTTCTGGAAGAGTCGCCCCACCACTGCCACCATGAGGTGAACCTGAACCAGAAACACAAAGGTTTGAGATGTGGTTCTGCTCATGTGGAGCGCTAAAGCCAATGAGCTGAGTGACAAGCACATAATTAACACCTCACCTTCATCAGATTGAACGGTATTGATGACTGTGTCATGGTCACTTTGAGGACTGGTTTGTATCCTGCAGCTCTGGAGCTTAGGTAGACCAGGTTTAGATCACTTCCTGGTATTGAGGTTTCTTCTTGCAAAACCTGTAAAAAATGACAGTAAACACATCAGCACCTAACGCACTGTCACAGTCCTGACCGGCATCCGAAGCTTCACATTCGAAGTTGCTAATTAGATGATTCTATATGCGGTCGCTAGCAGCGTCAGCAGTGAGAAAGCTCAGGAGACGGAAAAACAAGCAGGAAACAATCGAGGCTCGTGACAGATGTGTGTATTCAAACCAGGGCTTTATCCAGATCACTGAGTATATCAGATTTACCCAGTGATGTCAAAGGTCTCATGTTTGATCCAGGAGGTTCTGAGACCTCTGCTCCACCCACATAATGAATAATTCCCTGAAACACCTGTTATAAAAAATTTGATCGTTGTCATCTGCCCCCTGGTGGATTTATACATGAACTGCAAGCAGTAGCAGCTTTTGGCAGCCATTTCCAAAATGGCTGCTTTCATGTTTTAGTTTTTTTTTTTCAGTTTTTTGGAGGGAAATCCGTCAAATTTTCAAAATGTTATGTGAACAACATAATTTATATATTTATTTATTTATAAAATCAAATATGATATAGCACTTACGTATGGTCATTTACTTCAGTCATTTACTTCAGTCACTGACGTCATGCATTTCACGAAACTCGTAGGATGCCTGACACAATCCAAATTTTATTTTTATTTTGTGCCAATTTTTCTAGCTTATTCAGTGTTTCAGAGGTTTTCTTGGAAATTATTGTATTTTGTTGTCCTCAGTTTTCGCTAACACGAATAAATGCCGGTCATAGCCCAATATATATATATATATATAATACTGTTTATATATTTACCACTTCAGAGAAGAAAATCTCAAAAACATTATTTTTTATTTTTTTTTGTCCATCTCTGCCTAAGCAAGGACGGGGTATTTTTCTAACAAAGGGGCAAAAATGAAAAAATAGAAACGGAAAATGTTTGAAATGTTCCAAACACAATGAGTGGTTATTTCTTTCTGTTATAAGATAAAAAATAAATTGTGGTCCGCCACAAACACCCGATGAATCAAACATGATCCAAACAGAAATCATAATGTGGAAACGGTTATTTATTTTTTTTTCCTTTTTTCTGTTGTTGTTTGAAGGTCCAATGAGCACTTCAGTTTAAAAATAATAAATTCTCTGACTATTATTTCACATGTCAGACTCTCATTAGTGCGGAATAATAAACGTAACAACCACAATTCACTCGTGAATTGTGGAAAATAAAGCGTCAGAGAGCGGTAGATATCTGGATCCAGTCACTGCTCTGTGAGAATACGGTGAACCAGATGGTAACAGAGTCTGGCTACACTTCAAAAAAAACCTCCACTTTCAAGTGACGTATCCAGACCTGAGAGGGGTCCATGTCCACATCCACATGCCCCGGCTCACCCCTTTGAAGGAATGTTTAAGTACATATTTTATTAAGTACACTCGCCGGTGAAGGACGAGCAGACGGACGGCTCTGATTTAGACGATAGCACACGCAGAAACATACCGACGCCTCCTTGACCTTTTGCTATCCACACTGAGGGTTTTTTCTGCTCACTGTTCGCTGTCAAGAGCTACATCCCGTCCGCTTTGATGTCTCCGCTTGCCGGAGAGAAGTAAATAACTAATTCCCGTGCAGGTGCATGCATTGAGTGTGTTTAAGCATTAGCTGTGCAGGTGTTCACGTGTCCTTGCATTGAGTCAGAAGAAAGTGGGCCAGACGAGATCGCTGCTGGGCAGCCGCACGAAGCGGAGGACACACGCCGTGCCCCAGCGTCCTCCCGTTGTGGGATCGCCGAGAGTCAGCGGCGGGACGGAGGCTAGCGGCGTGGCAGCAGATCGGCAAAGTCACAGAAACGACAAGGCTTTTCCTCTTCAAACTTTCTCAAGGATCATTAACTCTTGGGGGGGGCGGATTCATTCAGTGAACTATGTACTCATCAAATAAACAGCTGTGCAGTCTGTCTGAGACACACACACTGAAGTGTTTGTGTGTCTATCTTGACAGTTTGGGAAACAATTTGAAAGCCCGTCTTTATTTTTTCTTCAGAATGCGTCTACATTCAGAACTACGACCGTCTAAAATGAGAAAACCTCCTGCGCAGGCCCGCGATTCCGACCGAGCGAGTATAAATTAAAACTAAAAGGTGGTAGCGTGTCACCAGTGACAGCATCGCCTCGAGCCTGTTGAAGCGCTTGTCCCGGTTTGGGCTCTCCGCGGAGACGTGCGTGTTTTCGTTTTGTTTCTGTTGAACTTGCTCCAGCTTCTCCGGTTTCCTACCACAAACCCAGAGCAGCCACTCGGCTCTGGTGAACACATCCAACCGCGGCCGTGTGAATGCCATCGCGTCAACCCTCCGACGGGACCGAGCAGCGCGCGGCCTCGCGGGGGCTCCGCTCGAGCTTCTCAAAATACACGGGGTTCAAAGGTCCAATAAAAAAAAAAAACGCAGAACTTCTCGTACTTGCTTTGAGATAAAAGCTGGAGCGGTGCGACTTGAAGAAACGGGCCAGAGGCAGAGCAGACTGGGAACACATTTTCTAAAAAGAGGCAGAAAACTCTCACATTACCCTCCAAAAAAAGGAGGAGTCCTCGGGCAATGATCCATTTTGGACTGTTCTGGTGTTACACTTTTCAGCTGCACTATTGCCTTTTCATTACCCGGGCATTTAGTGTTCATTACAGATCCATTACATCCCCTTTAAGACTGCCCTTTTCACTGGCCTCCTCTCTAATGGACTCAGCTCCAGCAGCAGCAGCAGCAGAAGCAGCAGAAGCTAAGAAGAAGCAGCTTTCCATTCGCATGCTTTTCATCTGCGCACGCACACTAGGCACACTACTTGTGGGCACACACTCGTGCGCACACACCCGTTCTCTTTATCACGGACAGACACACACACACACACACACTTGTCAAATAAAATAATAATTATGGCGCGCTGGTTTCAGGGTTGTAAAAATATAAAAACACACGGTGAGTTCTGTCATCTGTTTCATTCCCTCTGCGGACTGGTTAACAGAATGTGACAATAAAGCGCCACACACACACACACACACACACACACACACACACACACCCCAACACACACTCTCTCAGCCTGTCTTGCACCCACACAATCAATACACCTCTCCCGCTTCTCTCTCTTTTTCCACACACACACACACGCGCGCAAGACATAAAGACAACATGGCGTAATGTGTGTGCAATTACAACATTCCTGCATGATGACCCTCTGTTGTTTGCCCAGAGAAACGTGCTATTAGGCACCGAGGCAATTAGAGGCAGGGTGCAGGGTGGGGCTGTGTGTGTGTGTGTGTGTGTGTGTGTGTGCACATGTACCACTAGTTTCCTATAAAAGCAACCACTCCAGAGCTGCGGTACCTCAGCTGTGGGGACTGTGTGTGTGTGTGTGTGTGTGTGTGTGTGTGTGTGTTTTCGTCTCTGCAGGACCCAGTGTGTCTAACGTGCTAGCGTTTAGCAACTTATGCTAGTTAGGCTCCGTAAGCTTCCTTCTGCCATCAGTGACAGCAACAATGTGAGAGTACACAATGCAGAGAATTCATTTTAGTTCTGTGGACTGGAATAAGTCTGCATCACGACTGTGTTTTATGTGATAAAATCAATGCATATTAAAGATTATATTACGTTAAACAATAGTTTGTGAACATACACCAATCAGGCATAACATTATGACCTAATATTGTGTAAGTCTCCCTTGTGGTGACTCATCAGAGAATGGACATGGGCCTTCTGAGGGTGTCCTGTGGTGTCTGGCAACAGGATGTTGTTAGTGGGGGGGCCTTTGAGGGGAGGGGCCTCTGTGGATCATCCCACAGATACTTGATCAGTTTGGGATCTAGTGAATTTGGAGGCCAGGTCAACATGTTGTGCTGTTCTTCATGTTTTTTGAGTTGTTCCTGTGTGTGCCTGTGTCAGGCTGCATCCTGCTGGGGATGGCTGCTGCCATCAAGGAGTGTCATTGCTATGGGGTGGGGGGCGCCTGGTCTGGTCCGGTCTAGGTGTGTGCCACAAGTCCACATGACTTTTGCCTGGTCCAAAAGTTTCCCAGCAGAACACTGAATCGCCTCAAGATGGTCGATGTTATTTACTTCTCCTGTCAGCGGTTTTAATGTTGTGGCTGATCGGTGTGCGTAGTCTAGTACTCTTGTGATTTTTTTTTTTGGACATGGGTGAACAAAAACTGCAACAGCCTCTGATTAGTGTCATAAATATATATATTTTTCAGTAAATTATCTGCACATAATAATTTTTTTTATCCAGCCGGCTCCTGTTCATTCTGTGTCTGCAATCATCAAAATTAAAAGAAAAAAACTCTTGAAACAATCTGTGAGTAATAAATCTATATAATATATGTGTTTTCTATGATATTCTAATTCATTGAGATGCAGCCGTTTAATAAAGATTTGACAGACATGAACTTTTAATTTAAACCCTTGTGTTTGTCGGTACAGCTGCGTGTATTTAGCGTTTTTGCCTCTTCTTTTTTGTTGTTGTCAGTTTAACGAAGATCGTCTCTAAACTCACTCATTTCATCTGTCGTGTTTTCCAAGCCACGTATTGTTAAAAGCTTTCCGTGATAACCCCTGATTATTCAGCCTGTATCTCCGCGTACGATGGGACCAATTTAGAGCTCTCATTGTTTACTACTTACTCCTGCTTGGGGAATAATAATTCTTTCAGATTTCCTTCTGCACTGGTGGATTTAGACTTACTGCTGCACACTGTGGGCCACGACTAAAGCTCTGTTTACGTGTCGACACCATTAGAACCGTGACAGGTCTGACTCATTAGTGGCTTCAGCTTGCTCCTTTAAATAGACGCTCAAACGGAGCTCTGGATGTATGATATGTGCTTTTATATGCTGTTAACACTGCAGAACTTTCCTTATAGACCTCCTCGGTGGTGTTTATTACCTGTGTTTCAGGTATGATGGGGCCGTTCTCAGGTGAACCTCTGTAAAATGTCGACAGCGGCGAAGCGACGATGACAGGACTGGGTCTGATGAAGCTGCTCAGGTCACAGCTGGGGATGTCGTTCTCCTCCTGAAACGGGAGAGACAAGACGGACAGATGGAAAAATGGGCCGTCGGTTTGAGCTCAGGCATTTGGATAGATCTAAAAAAAATATAAAACTATACGAGTAAATGAATAAACACCTGAAACCAAAAAGGTTTCTTCTTGCTCCATATAAGTGATCACATCAGAAACAAATGCAGGGAGTTCAGTGAGTGGAAACGTTTGAAAGCTTCACATCTGTGTTTGTCAGATCAGCTTCATCCACCAGGCTGACAGGACGCTGAACTCTACCCACTGCCCCCCTGCCCCTGGACTCTACCTCAGGTGCTTTTGCACATAAAACATTCACCACTATCCTCCAGTCTGCAGTCCGTTCCTGCACCTTACTGCGCCATCTGCACAGCTGTCCGTGCACATCTGCAACCGAGCTGCAACCATATTGCACTACAGCCACGGCTGCACATGGGTTGATCCCACATAATTACATTTATTTCATTTTGCATCTTAGCTTCTTACTTCTTCTGCACGTCCTGAAAATACAGAGAAAAGAAACTTTCAGTCACCTTCTTCATGACCAGGGTGTCCATCACGTAGAAGACGTTCCAGGGCACCCACACGGTCCGGTACTGAGTGAGGAACGGAGCGCGCTCGAAGCTCAACGTCAGCGACGCCCCACCGTTGGCCAGGAGGTCGAACCTGGAAGTATGTTAAACACGTTGGAAAGCAAGTGGCAGAAAGTACAGCAGTCAGCCGAAAGGAGTGTGAACGTCCTTAAGGTGAATTAAAGGATTCCTTCCTTCCTTCCTTCCTTACTGGGTTGCTGCCCTAACCCTAAATCTCCCAAAGCATTTACCAGCAGACGTGAGGGAACTCGCTCTTAAATGTTGATCGGCGGAGTCGTAATCGGCTCATTTAAAGTCTGGGAGCGTGTTCCCTGCGTGTGCATATCATTACATATCTATAGTTGTCGAGTGTGCCACCGCTTTTGTTCTTTCTCTTTTTTTTTTTCCAGTCTATGTCTGAGTGAGTGCGGGTTCAGCGGTGATTGATTGCATCCTCGTGAATCCAATGCATTTTAAAAGAGTCCCACATTCACACCTCTTCAGCTGATGTGCTTGAGATTGAAGAAAGAGCCTGAAGTGGAGGGGAGTAGAATATAGATGTGATTTAAGCACTCTCCCTTTGTTTTGCTGAACTGGCTTTTCATCAAGTGTTTTGTGTAATTTGCTAAGCGCCGTGCATAATGCGGTGTCCTCCCGCGATGTCAGCGACTCGACGACTTATCTCGAGTGCACGGTGCCCTCCACCTGACGTGTTAATGTTTGCAGAAGGTCGCGAGTAAATACAGTCGCTTCAAATGGATTTCAGCCTTCACAGACTCATGGCGTGGCGGCTAAAAGTTTAGCGAGACATTTATAAATTGCTGTTTTCCGGATGCAGAGGAACTGACTGATGAGAAATGGATTTAATTGGCCTCTCGGTGGTCGTGCACATTTTTCACAGTTTAAAATGATGATTCTTTGACTTTTATGCCCACGGGACATGGATGGATAGCGACAGGTTGCAGGCAAATTAAAGCTACGTTGATGGGAAACTGTGGGATGTCAAAAAAATTAAAAACACCGCAAAGCTAATGTGTTTTTAATTTTTTTGTTTTACTTTCATCCCTCATTCAAGCAAAAACCTGCCCACCACGGTTCAGAGTCACGAAGGAGACACCTCAGACCACCGTTAGTCGATCTGTGTCTCATCGTCTCAGTTTCACAAGTTAACTCACAACGACAGGAGGGATGCAAAGGGTTACAGAAGCCGGATAGATATAAATAACGAGCAAGTACACACATGCCGTCCTTGCGGGTTATCGTGTATCCATGTTCGGGGTAGTGGACAAACGTCACGTTGACGCCAATCAGAGGCGTTCCATCGGCGGTCAGCACCTGACCTCGGATTATCGACACCAAGCTGCAGAGACACGGAGAGATTTTTGTTAGGGGTGAGACCAGATGCAACGTTTACAGGAAATGAAATAAAAATCCATGTTTAACTGTGATTAATTGAGACAAACGAGCCAAGCCGAGAGGAGTACCCTCTCAAAACCTCCTGGAGAACCTTCTCGCAGAATAATACACTCTGAGACACTACAGCTACTGCTGTCATCACTAGTGGCGAGGGGAGCTGTGGCGTTAACCGCTGAGCAGTGGGAGAGGCTGAGAGCTCTGGTGTTGCTGCAGCATGACTCCTTGATCTCGTCACGCTCATTTGCGTAGTTTTACGCAACAGCAACGATTCCAGGAGCTACATAACAGAGAAGTTGTCCTTTTCATTTTCTTCTTCTTCTTCTAACAGCAGCTGGCTCCACTGGTAAAGATGTGTTCTTTTGTGCAGGGCCCATTTATTCCTGACACAGTTTTACATAACTGGGTTCACGTTCTCTCACCATTTGGTTTCCTCCTCAACGGACGGAACTTAGATTAAATTTCCACGGATGATAAAGGACGAATGCTTCCAAATCTCTACAACGAATGTCGCGGCGTACCGAGTCTGATTAATATCTATTTTGCCAGTTTTCACGTTCGCCTTCGTCGGGCGGGTTAACGGTTCAATCTAGTGCCGACGTCCGCTCTGACTGGTGGAGTCGCTTGGCTGTGAAGTCTGACAATTATTGAGTGTGCTCACGAGGAAGAAGAATCCGTGGAGCCAGCGTCATTAGAATCAGCAAACAACTGAGATAAAGACACTAATGAACTGGGGCGAAAAATATAATTTAATTCAAGTTTTTGTCTCTTTACAGCCTGCAGAATAAAGGATTCTCATAACATAATGGATTATCTCTGTGGCTAAAGATCTCAAATAAAATAACGTTAAAATCTAATAAAAAATAAAAGTGCGTACTAATCTGTTCCTATATTAGTAATAAAAACGCTGGGAGAAAAACGGCTGAATCTAATGTGTGAGTCTCCGAATTAACCCCACTTGTGCTGATCTGCACAGACACTGCAGGTGAGGTCACGCTGATTAGATTTGCAGGATCATTTCTGCCTTTAGGTGTCTACGCCCTGCACACGTCTGGGTCCCGTTTGTGAGCACTCATGTCAACTGGTTTTGTTCGCATGCAGCACGGGTTGGAGCAGTCATAATGTTAAAATATAAAAGAAGACATTTTTCCTCATTTAAGATTTAAGGAAGTTGCTGAATAATTTTGTAAAATTAAAATTGCATGTATAAACTGCACCCTTCCATTTACACGACTCTTCTAAAATAATACAAATCGAGAACGATAGAATAAAAGACTGTGCCACAAAGTCAGTGCTGGCAGGCACCATCATCGCCACCAAAAAATAAGGTCACACACTCTAATATTTCGTTGGACCACCTTTATCTTTGATTACAGCTCACATTCTCTGTATCATTGTCTCAATAATCTTCTCCAATGTCACCAGTTTTATCTCCATCCAGTGTTGCATTCATTTTTCACCAAGATCTTGTATTGATGATGGGAGAGTCTGACCACTGCACAAAGCCTTCTCCAGCACATCCCAAAGATCCTCAATGGGGTTAAGGTCTGGACTCTGTGGTGGCCAATCCATGTGTGAAAATGATGTCTCATGCTCCCTGAACCACTCTTTCACAATCTGAGCCCCATGAATCCTGACATTGTCATCTTGGAATATGCCCATGAACATCAGGGAAGAATAAATCCGTTGATAGAATAACCTGGTCATTCAGTATATTCAGGTAGTCAGCTGACCTTTCTTTGGGCAACATAATGTTGCTGAACCTAGACCTGAGCAACTGCAGCAACCCCAGATCATAGCACTTCCCCCACAGGCTTGTACAGTAGGCACTAGGCATGATGGGAGCATCACTTCGTCTGCCTCTCTTCTTACCCTGATGCCCCCATCACTCTGGAACAGGGTAAATCTGGACTCATCAGACCACATGACCTTCTTCCAATGCTCCAGAGTCCAATCTTTATGCTCCCTAGCAAACTGAAGCCTTTTTTTCCAGTTAGCCTCACTGATTAGTGGTTTTCTTAAGTCTACACAGCTGTTCAGTCCCAATTCCTTGAGTTCCCCACTATCCTTCCAGTTTTTAATAATGCGTTGGACAGTTCTTAACCCAGTTTTAGTAGTTTCTTCAATCTCCTTAGATGTTTTCTCTGCTTGATGCATGCCAATGATTTGACCCTTCTAAAACAGACTAACATCTCTTCCACGACCACAGGATGTGTCTTTAGACATGGTTGTTTGAGAAATGAAAAGCCACTCATTGCATCAGTTGGGGTTAAATAACTTGTTGCCAGCTGAAAGATAATCACCCATGCAGTAATTATCCAATAGGAGGCTCCTACCTATTTGCTTGGTTGGTTTTTTGTGCTTCCTCTTAGTCTGAATCCCGCCTCCTCTTCTCTTAATCTCTTTTCTATTCATGATAACCTGTCCAGGTTTAAGTGTCGAGGTGTTGTCTGATCTCAGCTTCTACCGTTCTAGACGGCAGTCAGTCTAACTAAACTAGGAAGGAAGCATTACCAGAGAGCCACAAAGGAGACTCTCCACATTATTTTTTCATTTTTCCCATAAAGTTGCAGGCCCATTCCATTATGGAAATAGCAGACATTTTTATGACAGGACTGCGGCCCTCTGCGCTTATGAAACATTCAGACTGGCATAAAAAAAAATGTGACAAAGGCAGAAAAACGGCTGCAGTGAATTGTTGTCATGTTTCTTCTCAGTCAGTGGCCCTCCCAGTGTTTTACAGACTGCCACCCTCTCCTTCTCTCTTATCATATTTAATGAACGTTAAGTCTGAGGCGGACGTGGGAAGAAATGGCTTCGCTGTGAAGAGAAACGGAGGACCGTGAGCCCCGGTATTACGATCTCAGCCTGGCGTACTGTGTATTTTCTCTTGTATTTATCCAGACAGAGAGCAGAGCCAAGCTGATACTGTTATATTGTAGTAAATAACAGCAGGGTGAGCTATAAGCTGCGGGTGGAAGCATTGCGAGTCGAACAATCACTCCTATAGAAAGGAAGCATTAAGGGAAAAAAAAAGGAAATGACACAAATTATCCATAAACCCACTATTATACAAAACAACTGCGTTTTCACAAAAGAATTGGACTCAACTTTCTCTAAAGAACAGAAGCCCTGAGTGGGTGTAATTATTTTTGCCTTCTTTTATGGCACTATGCAAAACTAACTTTTAAAATCTGCTCCATCCTTTGTATGAACGCTTTTAAAAAAAATAAAGATTTGGACGTCGTTGATTATTGTTCCTTTTACCATCTGAATCGCTTGTTTGGTAATGTTGGATTAAAACCTCCAGATTAGCTCATTGTGTTGCTACACACGCTGTGCAATTAAAACCACGGCGACATGGCTACCTTTTATTGAAGGGACTGTCTCCGGTGATGACGTGAGTGGATTCAGGGCCGACTAGGAAGTGAATACGCTGGTAGAAAGACCTGGCAACCTGAGGAAATACAAAACAAACACATATATTAAAAGGTGCAACGATGCAAAGCAATGCCATTTCTTACTTTGGTGTTCAGATCTCCGACTGGAGCTTCGTACCTGCTGAGGAGCCACCGAGGACGGAGACTGGCTGAGCACCTCCCCTGGGTCTGGCGAGCCTTTGCAGTATAGCTGGTTCTGACAAGAGGGCTGCAGACAGCAGTCCGGGTCCATGCAGTCAGACAAGCCGTCTGAAACACAGCCGCACATCAGCATCACACTCAGGAGGATGGAAACAAAAGGGGATCGGGATGTGAGCTTAAAAGGCTCACATATGGAAGGGAGTCAAACGGATGGTGTAAAAGTAAGAGCTGGGTGAATGTTTGTGGGAACTGGAGGCAACGGAGAGATTAGGAAGCAGTGAGGGATAATGAAGGGATTAAAAATAATTAACAATGCAGGCATATGGCAAAAAGAAGATGGAGGATGGTCACACAGTTAGCATAGAACTGGAAGGAATATAAAGAATAAAGACATGAGGAACATCACTGCATAAAGCATATAAGAGTGAATGAGAAGCAGAATAAGCAGCTGTCACAACGGTGGAGCACCATTATTCATATAAGGTGTGACTGCCAGTCTCTACAGTCCAGTGACTTAATCTTACACAGAATTTGCTTGTCTGTTACTCAAACATCTTCTTTCTTAAGCAAAGAACAAAAGACACTGACTCGAGGCCAAAATGACTGAGCAGCTTTTCCGCGGGACAGAGGATGAGATAACCAGACAGTTTAACTTGGCTTAAATAGGCCACACATGGATGGCCTTCTGAGGTAGGTGTGAATAAATAACGTCAGGCATGGAGAGGATGTAATGAAAGAAAAAGAAAAAAAAAAAAAGATGAGGAAAAGATATGGAATAATGGCATCAGAGGGAAAAGAAAGAAAACCAGACGAGAACGACCCCCCCTCTCGTTCTCTGGGTTTTGTGATGAAGAAGAAAAAGGAAGATGGAGGAGCTGTAGAGGAATTAG